>NW_024104381.1:608881-1072738 GCF_003945595.2 Pipra filicauda
AAGCTCCCCCCTTTGCCCCCGTTGACCCTTGGCCACCCCATGCAAGGGGACACATCCCAGGAGACGCCAAAATGGATGGGGATGGTCCAGGAAAACCATCAGAGCATCCCCACCACCAGCATCCCCCCGGCTCTCCCAGGCCAGGGGGTTCCTGCACACCAACTGGGGACTCTGTAGCACACGAGGGGTTGTGGAGGGGGGTGCTGAGCCCTGCTGGGTTTGTGGGGCAGAGGGAAGGGTGGCACAGCCCCGAGGGGCTCCTGCCAGCACCTCTCTGCAGAGAGCTCGGCGCTCCCCGAGCCACAGGCACTGCCAAAACCCTGGCTGCTCCCTCAGCCGGGAGCTGAGCCCTTTGGACGAGCTGGGATTAGCACTGACAGAGCCCCTCCGAGCCCCTCTGGCCCCCTGCCCAAAGAGGGGGACACTGAGCAGGCACCCCCCGACCCCTCGCCCGAGGATCTCCCAGCATTCCCGATGTGCCGCTGCCATTCCCTGTTCTCCTCCAGATGGATTTGCTTTGCATTTTCCAAACTGGGCCTTTGTGTTTCCTGTCGATTTTTCTAACCCCTCTGTCCTCTCTGGTATTTGCAAATCCTCCCAGTTCTGCATCCTTGGAGGATTTTGTGCGTGTGTTATTTCCTCCCTCATCCCGGAGCCCAGTAAACAGCCGGTCCCACAGGCCACCACCAGACCTGCACTTTCCATCTTCCCTGACTTGCAGAGCCCTGAAAATCCTCAGATGAAGACGCAAACATTTCCACAGCAAATTCCAGCCCATGAACCCCAAACATCTGCCAGCCACGACATGAAGGCTCCACGCAAGACACAAACCTTACCTGGGGCCGTTCTCTGCTGTCCTGCCTGTCCCCTGCTCCCAGCAAAGCACCAACACCCAGCCTGGGGTGAGGACCTTCCCTGGTTCGTCCCCCAGTGCCTCACCAGTTCCCCCAAGCTTGGAAACTGGCTGCAATCACTGGCTGAAGGAGCTGAGCTGTGCCAGCTCAGGCCATTTATAACCTCCCAGCCAACACCATGACCCACCCTCAGTGGCTGCAGCTGCTTCTCATCCCAATCCTGGGAAGACCCGGGGTCAGGTGTTTGATGTGCCTCGCCTTGGATGTCTCCAACCTCAGCCAGACCTGCTGGCAGGTCACATCCCCCTTCCCAGCCCCTGCTCCCCTCCTTAGCCCCTTCTCTCCCAGCATCCCCAAGCCCCATCCGCTGCGAGTTTGCTCCTGTGGCCTTCAGCCTCCAAAGGAAACCATGGGAAGTTTTCAAAGCAACACTCCTCAGCCTCATCTCATGCCTTCTCTTTCTTTTTCCCTTCTCAAGGGACAGTCCCAGGAGCTGGGCACAGGCAGGAGCTGCCAGGAGGCACTTGCTGTGTCCTGGAGTGCTCCGGGGCTGGGAGCTGCAGCCACAGAGCTCTGCCAGCCCTTCCACCCCGACAAGCAACAACATTTCATCATAAATCCATAGCTCCAGGCTGGAAAATAAACATCTTTCTGTGTCTCTCTGCCTGGGGAGTTCAGCTCCAATACTTCAATATTGCACATTTGCTGTGATGGAAGGGGAAGTGGAGGGACAGCTGAGCTGAGCTGCCAACGCCATAAAATCCACTGTCAGGACCCTCCCCAGGAGCTGCTGTCCTCTGGCCCTGCCCAGCACCGTGTTTTCCACAGGCTGGAGTGGAGCCAGAGGGGCAGAGAGCCAGGAGGGCAGAGCTGTGCCCTGGGGGGCATCACCCCCCCCAGTCTCACCCCAAAAACCTGCCATCTGTTCCCAACAGGGGGATGCTGAATTGCAGCGTGGCCTAAAAGGAGATTAACCCCAAACGGTGACAATCTGCAGGCCTGGGGGTCTCTGGGGGGGCTGAGCTGCAGCCCATGAGGGGATGAGCCCGATGGCATCACCCTGGGGTGTTTGGGCACGGGGAAGGAGGTCGGGATGTGCTCCAGCCCCAGCAGCTCAGCTCTGCCCCTGCACAAAGCATTCACCCCTACCCAGAGCCCCCTCCCACGGGTGGCACAGCCCACGGTGCCCATCAGAGCCTCCAGAAAAGGGTGTTGAGCACCCACCAGCTCAGAGCACCCGCAGAGCCCGTCCCCAGCTGCATCCCAGGCTCCAGACAACCCGCCCAGGTCCGGTCCGGGATAAACAGCCGGTTCCCCGGGCAACAGCAGGGGCGGCTCCTGTCCAGGCTGTCCCGGAGCCAGCGCTGCCCAGCGTCCCCTCCCGCCCCCCGGACCACGAGCTGCCTCTGGGATGGCTCCACTTCAGAGGATCTGGGAGCTCCAGGGAGCTCCGTGGCTCTGCTTTCCCAAATGTCAGGTGGAGGTGGAGGCAGAGGAAGTGTTTTCATCCCGAAGGCATCTGTGCCGCTGCTTCCAGCCGGGGCAGATGCTCCGGGAGCTGCTCCCGTGGCCTCCGAGGAGCTGCCTCTCCTGCCTGGGGATGCTGGGACACTGAGAGGGCTCCAGGCCCCTTCCTGCAGCTCCCAGCACCTTCCCAGCATGGCAAGGGGACAGAACAGCCTGAAAAGGTGTCGCTGTTTCCTTCTCCTTTAGCTGCCATCAAACCTGCCTGAAACAAGGAAGGTTCTGGAAGGGAAGGGGAGGCTCCAGCAATGACCAGGGATGTCTGAGTCCATGTGCCCCTGGAGAGGGGATCCAGCATCCCCCCAGCAGGGTCAAGGAGCAGGGAGAGGAGAGGAGAGGGGTGAAGGCAGCCTGTCCCCCAGAGCCTGTTTATTTTTCAGTGCAGGCCGGGGCTTTGCTGGAGCTGGAGGAATTCATCTCGCTGAAAAAGGCCTTGTTTTTCACGGAGGAAATGAGACAGCGCGCTTTTAATAGGAAATAAAAACACATAAAACGAAGAGAAACTGAGACACAGGCCTGGAAAAAAGCAGAGCCATCCAGCTGTGTCTCGCCAGCAGCCTGGACACTGCCAGCAGCCCCGGCGGCTGCAGCGACACTGCCACGGCCACGCCACGGTCACCCCCGGCCCCCTCACCCTTCCTCAGCACCCAGCACGTGCAGCCACCACATCTCCATCCTCTCCTCGTGGATCCATCTCCCCCTGCCCACGTGGGGTAGCAGAGCCTGCTGGGGGGCAATGGATGGATGGATGGTTGGAGTGATAGATGGGATGGATGGATGGATGGATGGATGGATGGATGGATGGATGGATGGATGGAGTGGTTTCCTCCAAGGAAAAACATTGATGCTTCACAACCAACTTCCCTGACATTTCCAACAAGGAACCATTCCACAACCACCACCACCCCCCCCCCCCACCGAGCGTTGGCTCTGGAAAAAGTCCCACCAGGGTTCAGTGGGTTCCATGCAGGACTGGAAATTAATATTGATACAGCCCTGAAGGGAAAGCTGGGGGTGTTCGAGCCGTCCTGGCATAGGAATCAAACCCCTTATGGAGCCACTGGAGCAAAAGTTGGGATGTTCCCATGCTGGGCTGGCTCCAGCCCCTCCTGGTTGTCCCTGGGCTCCAGCCATGCACAAGGAGGTGGTGGCTTTGCTGATCCTGACCTGGCATTCCCTAAAAACCTGGGGACAGCAGTGCCTTGGGCTGTGCCATCCCCTGGCTCTGCCTGTTCCCAGTCCCACCGGCTGCCTCCATCCACCCTGGAGCTGCAGCAGCTCCCGGCAGCGGCGCGGATTCGGGATCAGAGAGTGGATGAAGCCTTTGAAAGTGCTCCTCAGAGGAGACCTGCTGGGATTTCTGAAGCTGCAGACGCTCCGAGGACAACCTCGCTCGGAAACGTTTAATTGGGAGGGCCGGGAGGGAGGGGGAGGGAGCCCAGGGGGGGAAAGCTGGGAAGGAACTGGCAGTGCAGGGGTTTGGGCTCCAGCGGTTTCCCCGGCCAAGGGGGATTCTCCAGAGCCATGAGGGGCAGCACTGTAAATCCCCCAGGCCCGTGTTCGGGAGGGGCTGGGAGGAGGGAGGCAGGAAGGGAAGTCTGGAAGGAGATTTCAAACGAGTCCTGCAGCCGCTGCCCCACAAAAAGCCCCTTCAGCCGGAGCGGCCGCCCCGCGCGTGTGGCCAAGGGCAACATTTGTGCATGTGGAGCTCTACGGAAACGTGTTTATTTTCCAGCACATTCCCTGACCCGCTGCGTGCTCCGGGAGGGGAGGGGGGAGGAGGCAGCGACCGGGGGCTCCGGGGCTGCTGGGAGGGGGCAGAGCTTTCCCTGGATCAGTGGGACCAGTGCCAGCTCACACCCGCCCCAAAACCCACCCCGGCGCCCCTGGGTGATCCCCGCGACACCCACATCCCTTCCTAATGCTTGGACCCGATGATCTTAGAGGTGTTTTCCAACCTAAATCGTCCCGGGATTCTTTCTCCCCGCAGCGACAGCTGCGTGTGAAGAGACCAATCCTTCCACAGCCGAGAGCAGGGATGGGGGCAGCCAAAAATCCCACGGCACATCGCTCCCGGGAGCACCCGGAGTGGGGAGACGAGTGGGGGCCCCCACTTTTACCTACTCACCCGCGGGCCGTGTCCACTAGAGGGAGAGTGTGGCGGCTGCTTCCCACCTCCGGCACCGCGCAGAGCCCCGGCAGAGCTGGGGCGGGGGGTCCCTGCAGCCCCCCGGAGCTGGGGTCCCCCCCACGCAGCCCCCCGGCTCCAGCTACACCCTCCCAGCCGCCCCGGGGCCCCGCGGAGCGCGGCAGTGGGTGCTGGCCCCGCGGGATGCGGGTGCTGAGCCGGGGGGGCTGCCGGAGGGCAGGGGGGGCCCCCCATGTACCGGCCACGTCACTCGGCAGCTGCTTCCTGGCCGAGGGTGCGTGTAATTACTACCAGACCTCGTTATGCTGCTCGCTAATTAACCCCGCGCTGCTGCGGTTTTCCCTGCGCCCCCCCCCCCCTTTCCTCCGCCGTCGATGAATTTTGGGGGGCAGTGCCAAGGCAGCTGCTGGAAAACCCCCCTCCACGTCCCCCGGGAGTGAGAGGAGCGGTGGGCAGGGAGCAAACAGCCCCGCGGGGTCAAAGTAACGCCATCCCCGGCGCCATCCACCGGGTCAAACTTTTATTGAGTTTAAAAACAAGGAAACGCTTTCCCACCCCTCCCGAGTGGCAGCTGGAGGGAAGAAACCCCGCTGGGATCGAGGCCATTTTCGGGGCTGAATCCCATTCAAATGCTTGGGGGTCTCCTGGAGATCGCACCAGCGGTGACAGTGTTTGCTCACGGGTTCCTGTTAAACACACCTGAATGGAGACATTTACTCAGGATTTCACGTTATTAACAGCCACAGCAGGAAAAGGTCGGGGAAAGCAAAAGCCGATGTTATTTCCCAGAGGAAACGCTCGGGGAAAGGATCCTGCCGGGGGTTCCTCCAGCAGCTGCAGAGCAAAGGGAAATTTTCCTCTTTAAAACACCCGGATTAAAAAGCAGGAAAAAAAAATTCCTAGAGGGAACCCCCCTCAGGGTGAGCGGGATGTGTTGCCGAGAAGGGAATGCCCCGGAGCCATCGCTGGGATCGGGATGCTCCGGAACATCGCCGGGTGCCGCTGGCACCATCCCCATCCATCCCCGGCCCTCGGGGGTGTTACGGGAGAGGATTAATTACATTTTACACACAGAGCTCAGCGCAGGGCTGGGTGTGATCATGCATTATTCATGCGTTCAATAACACAGCTGATTTATTAATGAAAAGGTCAGACTCCCTGCAAGCGGAGGCTTGTCGGAAAATTGCTTTGGGATGGGATGTTTCGGAGGAGCCGCCGGAGCGAAGCCGGCTCCGGGCTCGGCAGTGCCGGGGCTGCACCCGCTGCCGGCAGGGACAGGGCTGAGGCGGTGGGAGCTGCCCTGTTCCTTGCAGCCCAGTAATCCCAGCGCTGCTCTGGAGACGCACGTTCCCGCTCCACACAGCGGTGGAAATGTGTGTGCAGGAGCCGGGAGCAATATGGGAGCGCCTAAAGGGGCGGCTGCCTCCTCCCGGAGCCGCCGAGCCGGCCATGGAGAACCTGGGGAGCCAAGGAGACCCAGAGCTTACACATCAGCATCTCGGGCTCGCAGGGAGCAGGGAGAAAGCCGCAGGCAGCCAACCCCTCCCTCCAGCGCGGCGCCGGCCGGGAGGGAGAGCGGGAGCTGCAGCGCGCTCCAGAATAAAACTGGGAAGGAAGGAAATCCTCAGAGCGGGAGCTGTTTTCCCTGAGGTTACTCCTGGGGACTCACAGCCCACCTGCCTCTCAGCCCCGTGTTTATCTTGGTCGCGGTCCGGGCACCCCCTTCCCTCTCCTCAGCTCCCCGGGAGGGAGCAAACACGGCCCTTGGGGCTAAGCCACAGCCAGCCTGGCCCTTCCCGGGAAATACAGGAACATCTCCAGTGTTTTCACACCCCGGGGCTGTCCCGTGTCCCTGACACGGAGCGTGTGACAGCTGAGGGGACAGGTACCTGCAGACAGCAAAGGGGGCAGTGGGGGCAGCACAGAGAGCATCCCAAATCCAGACCAATTTCTCAGGATCAGCCCTTCCCTCCATTCCCGAGGCAGCTGAGGCCAGGTGTCCGGCTCAGCTCCGCAGTGGATTCCCTCTCTCTTTGAAGGAAGAGATAAAACTGAGCCCAAGAGCCAGGGAGAGGTCCAGGATGTGCTCCACTGTGCAATTCCAAAGGGAAGAATGGAGAGAACGGGGGAGACAAACCCCAGGGGGCTCTGGGAACGGAAACAAGGCAGGAATTAATCAAAGCCCACAGAGCATGGCCTCTCCCAAGCTGGAGAATCAGGCAAGGGCACAGGAGCAGAGGTCTGCCCACCTCTGGCTCGAGGGCAGGGGGTCAGTGCCAGCTCCAGCGGGGATATCCAGTTGGGATAACCCGGGCAGAGCCTGTGGCAGGGACACGGGTGAGCGGGGGGTGCAGGAGGGGCCGGATCCCAGGCTGGGGTGGGTCACACTGCTCAGCCTGCTCCAGCCCTGAGGAGCTTCCAGATTTCCCAGCTCCCTCTTCTCAGAGAGGAGGGATGCCAGGACTGAGGCCTGGACACTGCCAGGCTGGGAGCAGAGCCCCCCACGCCTGTGACCCACACAGAGCTCTGCCCCATGGCGACACTCACCCCCAGCCCCCCGGAATCCCCCCACCGGTGCTGGGGGTCCTGGGAGCGGCTCAGACTCGCCCGCCGACGGGAGCGGGCGTTGTTCCCTCCCTGCCAGCAGCCGGGAGATTTCCAAGCATCCGTATTCAGGGCTGTCGGGAAGGAGCCGCTTTGATCATCGCTAATTATTGCTCGCGGGCTGACAGCACCCGCCGGGGCTCGGCGGCTCCCTGCCCACCCCCAGCTCGGCTGAGCCTGCCCACGGCCCCCCGCAGCCCGGCCCCGCTGCACGGGGGAACATCCACGGCCCCCATCCAGGGGGGAGAGGTGACCAGGGCACCAGGGCTGCGCCCCAAACCCCGGGCCGTGGCAGAGAGGGACTCACGACCCCAAACCCAGGGGGTCAGGTCCATCCAACGCCACCCCCTTCTAGATGCTCTTTTTGTTTCCCTAAATCGCTGCCAGGACCCCAAGTCTCCCCCAGACGAGAGGACTCAATTCAGCTGCACAGCAGCGGCAGCAGCGCCCGCCCACGCTCCGCTTCTCGCTCCTGTTTATCTCCAAAGCCTTTTTTTTCCCGTAAAAAAACCTCCCAAACTCCTCTGCCTTTAATCTGGAGGAGTTCTGCAGCTCAGAAGAAGCCGGAGCAGCGAGGGCAGAGGTTTTTCTGGAGTGGCCCTGGCAGGGCTCAGCTCTGCTCCGGGCAGTGGGATGGTTTGGGAAGCCAGGTGGCAGGAGCAGGCAGGAATGCTGATGGCTTTCCCAGGCAGCTGATGTTCCTCTTTTCTCTTTTTTTTTTTTTTTTCATAGTTTAGATGCTTTAGAGAGAAAAACAGCCCATCTGGGAGGGGAAATCAGTGCCATGACCTTCCCGGATCCTGGGGGCAACCAGGAGGCACCAGGGAAGGGCTGAGCAAGCCATGGGACAGCTGGGATCGGGTGCCCATCGGGCTGTGGGGATGTAACCAGCTGGGACAGGATCTCCCCCTCTCCTGCCAGCTCTGTGCCCCCGCTCCAGAGCTCCCCACTCCCAGGGGAGTGGATTTGGGGCTCTGTACGTTTGCAGAGCATCAGCAGTGACAGATAAAGGCACCCTGGGACAGGGGACATTCAGCCTGCTCCTTTCTGATGGTCCTTGCAGAGCCAGGAGGGCCCCCCAGAGTTTGACTGTGCCCCAGGGCCCTGCCCCTGTTTGCTGCCCAGTGCAGCTCACACTGCTGAGTGATCATTTATTAACCTCTGTATGGATTGAAATTTGTCCTGTGTGGATTTATGTTTGGCTCCCAGTGTGGCTGCAGCCCTGTTTGCAGAGAGCTTTGGGTACCAAACTCACTGAGGAGGACAAAGAGGAAGAGGAGGGGGAGGTTTCCACTAAGCCCTCAAGGCTGGAGAGGAGAGACCTGAGGTTTGGGAACAGGGCTGGGGACACTTTTGGGGACAGCACTTTGCAGGAGGGCTCTGGGGGCTCCCTGCTCATGGGAAACATGACGTGAGATTTTTCCCCATCCAGGAGCCTCAGCCAGGGCTGGAATGAACCTGCTCCCTCCTGCTGTTTGTTCGGGAGAGCTGGGAGGCTTCGCAGAGGAGCCGATCGTTCAAAGGGCCTTTGAAAACATGAATTGAGGGCTCGGAGCAAGGAAACGCTGCGTTTTTTCCTTCTGCTCCCTGGACAGCTGCAGGCAGCACCTGGATGCCTTCAGAGCCTGGATGCCGTGGAGAGGAGGAGGGAGAGGGAGCCGGGACCTTGCTCAGCCTCGGATCACAGAGCCACCATCCCAGCTCTGGAGCTTCCCGTGCCCTTGTCCCCTCCCAGGGTCCAGCAAGGGCCCCATCCTGGGCTGGCTGAGTACAGGGCTCTGGGTGTGCACATCCATCCCCCTGGGGAGCAGGGTGCCAGGCTGGGACTGTCAGCATCCTGCTGGGATTGGTCCTGGCACCACGTGGCACCCACGAGCAGGAGAACAGAGCGATGCCCACCCAGCCCTGGGCACAGACCTGTGTCACAACCCCAATAAACCCAGTTACAGGCAGTAACCCACGGCAGGCTGGGACACCCGATGGCACTTGGGGACCTGGCAGCTCCCTCCTGCCCTCCCGGGGGGATTTGCACTTGGATAATGTCATGGAACCTCTCCTGGCAGCTCTGCAGACCCCAGGGCTCCCGGGCTGTGTCACTGTGTGCTCCAGGCAGGCTCTGCTGGCCAGGGAGGTGTCAGCAGAGCTCAGCACAGGGCCAGGGCCAGGCGAGGGAGCGACGGGAGGAGGAAACGCTTCAGAGTTTCCAGCTCTGTTCCAAATCAAACACTTAACCTTTTCAAACACATTTTACAGCGGCTCTAATGAGCTCTGACCCCCTTTGTGCTGAGCCATCCTCTCCCAGCACGGCCTAGGGCACCAGCCATGCTGTGAGGGGAGAGGCACCAGGGCCTTGGATTTGCAGGGAGGGGGATGAGAGCCCACATGCTGGACCTTAAGAGATCCAGTGCCTTGGATTTGCAGGGAGGGGGATGAGAGCCCACATGCTGAGGCCGTTGGGTATCCAGAGCCACGTCCAGGGGCTTGGGAGCTGTGGAATGGGCTGCAGGGACATTCCTGGGGCTGGGCACTGTGAGGGTTGAGCCCACCCCATAATAATTCCCAGACCCCCAGAGAGCAGGGAGTGATTACTGGAGGCTCCAGAGTGCCAGGGGCAGTCTGTAATTACAGTGGAATGGGGCAAAGGCTTCCCCAGCCTGCTTTGGCTCCCAGCAGTCCCAGTGCCCGCAGCCAAGTCCCAGCTGGGCAGGGGAAGGGGCAGTGGGGGCTTTGCTCTCCCTCCCTCGGCCTGGTCTCAGCCCTCGCAGCTTGTTGCATGCAAGGGAAGTTGTGGAGCACCTCCCCTGGAAATGTGGCGATCCCGGGAGCGCCGGGAGCAGCCGGGGCTGGCCCCTGGGACCCGGGGCCAGAGCATCGCCCGCAGAACCCCGTCAGAGTTTCCAGCAGAGCTCCAGGGCTCGCTCGGCTGTTGCTCCGTCTCCGAGTGACCGACTCCCTCCAGATTCCCTCAAATCTCGGTCCAAGAATGTTGTTTGGGCTGAAGAATGTATTGCTGTAAAAGAAAAAAGGGAACAGGGAGGCCGGGGTGAGCGGGGAGGTCGAGGGAGGGTTCGCTCGGCTCTTCCTCCCTGACCCTTCCCGTCCGGGGAGCGGAGCCGCAGCCGCTGCCGCAGCCGTTTGCCAGATGCTGAGGCTGCTCCCCCCACCCAGCTCAGCTGAGGCTGAGCCCAAAGGCACCCAGCGATCCCTGCACCCCCCCACTGCCTGCACCCCCTCAGGACTCCGTTTCCCTGCCCATCTTTCCTCTGCCTGCTTGTGTTGCAGCCGTGGGGGCTTCCAGGAGAGCTTTTTCCAGCACAGCCCTTTGAGCAGGAGCAGCAGAGCCCTGTGGGGGGGGGGTGTCTGAGGTGATAAAAAGCCACAGGGATGCTCCCCCAGGCACAGGGAATCCCAAGCTGCCCTGTGGACACCAGTGTTCCCAGGGGTTGAACACAGGGCTGCTTGTGCCCTGCCCTGGCTGGTCCTGCAGGTCCCCTCCTGGACCTTGTTCTTTAAAGGCAGATCCCTGGAGGGCGAAGGTCCCAACTGCTCTTTTAGGGGACTCCAGTGACCAGAGTCCAAATAGGAGCCAAGGAATCCATTGGCACCTCCAGCCTTGCTCAGACAGAGCGGGTGGAATAGTTTGGGGCATCACCTGCAGAACGTGCAGGATGGAGGGACTGGGAAGCCACAATCCAGAGCCCTGTGGGACTGGTGACCCCCTCCCAGGACAGGGAAATCAGAGGAAAATAGTGGGAGTGGGGGGACAGAGCAGCCAACAGCTCCAGCAAAGCTGAAACTTCTTGGAACCATGGAAGAGGCAGGAATAACTTTTCCATGAGTAAAAAGGGAAGCTGCCGGAGTAGCCGTGTTTGTGACAGTTGCTGTTGTTGGATGCTCCTGGTGGGTTTAATCCTCCCTTCATCCAGGCAGAACAAGCTCCAGCCTTAGCAGGAGCATCAGAGCAATGTTTTGGTTCTTTGTTATGCCGTGAAGCATCCAGCCCCCGTGCCAAAAGCATCCTGATAAATCCATGTCCATCCACAGGGAAGCCAGTGCTCCCGGCTCCCAGATTTGCAGATTAAAGGCAAACTCGGGCCAGATTCAGTGGTTTCAGCTAAAAAGCTCCAAAGCATTTGATCAAAACAACTGGAACAAACTCAACCAAAATAGTCCTTGTTCACATCAGTTTGGGCTGGAAAACCAAAGCAAAGCAATAGAGGCAGTGATGAGACCCAGACTGGGATCACTGGAATAACCACACCGGATGGGATTATGTGCTGATAAGGACCACTGGCTTCCAGTGAGCAGGACAGCATGTTCCCAGCTCCTGTCACCAGTTCAGGGCTTCCTTTGAACCATCAGCAAAGGGGAATTGGTGTTTACGGGGAAAGATGTCCAAAAAGCTCTGTGGAATCCCTTGGAAGGCGAGAGGAGCTGGTTTGTGCCGGGCTGAAATGAGCAGGAGCATCGAGGTCCCATCAACACCCACCACGTGCCAGGTGAGGGAGCTGTGCCAGCAGCCTGGGAGATGGGGGATAAGTGGAGCATGAGATCCCAAGGCTGGATGGAGAAAAAAGCCAAGACATATGTTGTCCCTCCAACAGCAAGTTTTCACTTCCCTGAGATAGTTCTAATCTGGTCAGAGTGAGACTGAACAGCACGTCCTGGGGACTGCAGGGGACGCACAGACTGAGCTCAAGCACACTGTTATTTCCTGGTTTGGGCTGGGAAGGGGGGATGTGACCTTGGGGAATGGCCCCATTCAGGGCCAGCTCCTGCAGGGAGGGCTCCTCAGCATCCCCCAGGGACCACCAGCCCCTGGCACCCAGGGCAGGTGCCTCCTCTGAGGGGAGCATGTCCTGGATCAGGAATACTTTAAACTTCCAGAAGCTGGGGAGGCCCTGCTCCTGTTCTAACCGAGCTGGGGACTGTCTGCTTTTCCAGAAGAACATCGAGGCCCTGAAAGCCTCGGGGCTGTTGGTCACTGGGACCCCTCGAGCTGCCAGAGGTGTGATGGTGGTTGATACCATCTGAGTGCTGAGCAGCAGAAGGGCCTGGCTGCCACTGCCCTCACACCATTTTCCCTGGAATTCAGCTCCCTGGCAGTGGGAACAAACCCCTCCAAGCAGGGTCAGTCTCCACATCACCTCAAAGCCTCGAGCCCCTCCTTGCCATGGTGAGATCCCTCCTGCAGCTGCCCCACACCACTGCAGCTGCCACGGCAAGGTTTGGAGGGCACAAAGAGTTGCTTCCAAAAAAGCCCCATTTTCCCGGGGTTTTCCTCCCTGGCCTCTTTTCCCACTGTAAGGCATGGCTTCCTCCAGATCCTCTCTCCCTGCAGATCCCGGCACAGTGAGCTGTGCTTTCCAGGCACACTCTTCCTTCCCAAAAAGACAGGATTTCTGGCAAAGTCCCCACTGTACAGTGTGTCCCTCCAGCCCGGCCACCAAGCAGCCTGCACATCCCTCCTCCCTGCACATCCCTCCTCCCTGCACATCCCTCCTCCCTGCACATCCCTCCTCCTCCTCCCAGCAGGGCCTGGGGACTGATAAGGATCTCTGCAAGGCTCCCCAGGGGAACGGGATGTTTTGGCTGGGAAATCTCTGTGGAAATCGAGGAGAGAGCAAGCCCGGAGGGAGCTGGCACCTGCTGAGCCCCACTAAGTAATTCCAGGCTCCTGGGAGGACCCGGGCGTGCTGCTGGAGCCGGGCAGGGGACGGCGATGGGCGGTTTGGGCTCCTCCTTTCCTTTCCTTGTGGGAGGAAATGCTTGGAGAGCCCTGGAAGAGCTGTCTCCAAAGTGCACCGGGAGCCAGGGTGGGGACTGGGGGGGGCTGTGACAGCACCCGCTGAGCCCCCACTTTGCAGGAATCCCCTCAGGGCAAGGCTGGCACTGGGATGAGCCTTGTGGCACAGAGAGCCCCAAACCCTCTGGCCAACCACGGGTCACCCTCAGGACACTCTCCCCTGTCCCATCCCACCACCCCCAGCTCAGCCTCGGGGGGATGGATGAGACCCCTCATCCCTGGGGGGTGGGCACAGCCTGCTGAAATGCCAGCTTGGCATCTCTGTCCTGCCAAGCTGGAGACAAATTCCTGCTGTCACAGTGGCTCTTTGGTAGGCAATTTATTTACCTTGGATGCTGCAGCCTTATCGTTCATGGAAATGTTTATCCCAAATATTTAATAGCGGGACTGCATAAACTGAGGCTTCCTGCAGAGGCAGCCCAGGCTGCCATCGGAGCAGCACTAACGTCTCTTCTCCTGGTACTGTAAAAGTTAAGGATAATTCCTTGTCTCTCCCAAAGAATCCCATCCTCAGCACCTCAAAATCCGATATTTTTTAATCTGGCCAGAGGCCTCCTCATCACTCCCTGATGAGAAACACAGGAGACCTGACAACAGCCCTTTTAAAAACAACATCCCAATTCCACTAAGTCGTTAAACAGAGAGAGCCTGAAAAGTGCCAACACTCCTATGAGAAAAGACGGGAGAGAGAGAGAGAGAGAGAGAGAGGGGGAGAGGGAGGAAAGAAAAAGCAGGTTATTTATAACGCCAGGCAGCATTAGGGTCTCTCCAGTCTCTCCTGCAAACTGGCTGCTGCTGGGAGGTCACTCCCCAAAAACCCTGGCGAGCCCGTGACCTGCAAGCACAATATTTGCTCTGGGATCTGGGGCGGGCACCAGGCTCTGCGGCTCGGGATTCACTCCATGCTGCTTGACACACGGGCGAGCCCGGAGCAGCACAGCCAGGCTTTGGAGAGGAGGATCTCACCTTGGTAAGTCCGGCTCTGTATATATTTATTAGGATTTTTTTTTTTTATTATTACTATTTTTTTTGAAGCCTGATTTCCGTACCTGCGCCTCGGCCGGCGCGGCTGCCACGGGGAGCACACGCCAGCGACACGGGTGGCACAGCTGGGAGAGCCAGAGCTCCCACACCTCTGGGAAAGCCCTTCCCTCCTGCCCACCTCTCCCGCTGCCCACCTCCCATCCCACCCACCGCCCCTCCTGCCCATCTCCCAACCCACCCATCTCTCCTCCTGCCCACTTCTCCTGCTGCCCATCTCCCCTCCTGTCCACCTCCCATCCCACCCACCTCCCCTCCTGCCCCTCTGGCAGCTCCATGCCCGCTCGCCTGGGAGCTGGACACCTTCACCCATGCACACCCAGGGTTGGCAGTGCCTCCCTACCCATCCCATCCCCAGGGAAAGGGGGAGCTGGTTTCGTGCCTGGCACAGCAGCAACGGGCCGAGTCCATGGATGGCCACAGTCCATAAAAGCCCCTTACTCCAAAACCCACTCCTTCTTGGAATGAGGAGCTGACCCCCTTAGCTCAGCAGCCCCTGGCACAGAGCAGGGACACCAGGAGGTGACATAGATCTCAAGGCTGGAACATTCAGGTCAGATCCCACCCCAAAACCAGGGATGAAGCCCACCAGGGAGGGGAGAAGCCACCCATGAATGAAGAGAGGGTCAGTGGTGTCTGCTGGGGACAGGCTTGGGGTCACCAGCAGGTTGAAGGGGGGCACTAGGAAAGGTGGAGGGACTGCATGGCTGGGTCCTGCCCCAGAGGGGCCCCTGGGAAGGGGCTGCCAAGTGGCTCTGCATGGGTGGAGAAGCCGGAGGCTCTGGTATGTCAGCAGGCACAGTGCCCTGGAGCAGCGGGAGGAGGAGGAGGAGGAACTCCTCTGCCACTGCCAAGCTCCCCCGTGGCACACAGCATCCCCAAGGATCACGTCTGCTCTGCTTCCACACAGAGGGGGAAGGAGGGAGAGGAGGAGAAAGCCAGGGAGCCATGTCTGCCCACCACCAGCTCAGTCCCTCTTTTCTTCCCGTGCCAGGGTGGCCACTGCCTCCTGCACACTGTGCCCGCTTTGTCTGCCAGGCCAGACACCCCCTCTGTGCTGCGGGTTGGGGACACGGTGAGGGGTCACCAGGTGACCCCACGGCCACCCCTGGCACGGCGAGGGGGGACACTGGTCCCTGCTCAGCCCTCGCCCGGCCTGCGGCTGCCGGAGCCGAGCTGGCAGGGATGAGCTCCCAGCCACGTATGTAGGAGCCACAGGAGGGAGCGACTCCTCTCCCGCTCCCAACAGCATTTCCTGGAGGGATTTCAAGCTGCCTGGCTCCAGGACACTCCGTGTGCTCATTCAGCCCGGGATGAGCAGCCGTGGCTGGAGTCCCTCCTGCTGCAGCCCCGCCGTGCCCTGGGCATGGCAGGGGGTGGCTGCAAAGCCCACACCAAGCCACGGGGGTCAGGGATGGCTTTGCCTTGCTCCCAGCTCCCAGCCCTGCTCTCCTCTGGATCCCAGCCCTCGTGGCTGGATGTCACAAGCAGAGCCCATCGCCAGGTCTGGTGACACTCCCTGTCCCTGGTCACACCGAGGGCCCGGCGGGTGCTGCCCCTTCTCCTGTCGGGGCTGAGCTGGGGGAATCTCAGCTCGGGAGTGGTTTCATTTCAAAAATAAGGCAGAACTTGTTTACCAGGATTTACATCAGTCCCGAGCATCCTGCGTTTCCGTGGGGGAAGGGAGAGCTGGATGGAACCCACAGCGAGTTGTGTCACCTGCGAGTGTGGCATAAATAGAGCTCCATGAAAGATGCCTTGAGCTCCATCAAAACATGCCTTGAGCTCTCAAATCAACCTGAGCTGGCAGCTTTCCCTCTCGTTCACTCAGCTGGAGAGCTTTCAAGTCCCTTCTCCTCCCTCCATGCAGAGCCAAGCCCAGGGCACCTCGGAGCAAACCTCGTGTGACCTTACACAAATCCAGACCGTGGGTCCTCTATCTCCATCCTCTACTCACTCCTAGCAGAAATATCCATAAACCAGGATTTTGCAGGTAAATCTCCACTGGGGTGGAGGTTTCTCACAGGCTTGAGGTGAAAAGGGGGAAGATCAGGTAACTGCACACAGGAGCTGTCAGCAGCTGTGGGTTTTTTGGGTAGGATTCACTCAGGTTCTCCAGCTCTGCTGCCAAGTACCACCAGGCCCATCCAGCACATCCCACCCCGCTGGATTCCCAGGCAGTGCAAAACCAGACCTGACCCTGCTGACGGTTTCCTCCCCACCTCTCTCTCCCTTGGCAGGTCCCTCCGGCGCCATGTGTTGGGTCACCATCACCATCCTCACCGTGGCCGGGCTCTGCGGGGCCTCGCTGGGCCAGTACAATGAGGAGGAGGACCTGGCCTGGCTGCAGTACTACCTGAGGCAGTCCCGCGTGGCCTCCTACAACTACGTGCCCTACTACGAGGACGAGAGCCCCCCGTACGCGTACTCCTACCCCGCAGCTCCCGACACGGAGCCGGAGCCCGGCCCGGAACCCCAGCAGGCCCCTTCCTGGCAGTGCCCCCAGGAGTGTGACTGTCCCCCCAACTTCTCCTCGGCCATGTACTGCGACACCCGCAACCTGAGGTACCTGCCCTTCGTGCCCTCCCGCATGAAGTACGTCTACTTCCAGAACAACCTCATCACCTCCATCCAGGAGGGCGCCTTTGACAACGCCACGGAGCTGGAGTGGCTGGCGCTGCACAACAACCAGATCAGCAGCGACAGGATGGGCAAGAGGGTCTTCGGGAAGCTCAAGAACCTGGAGAGGCTGTACATGAACAACAACAACCTGACCAAGCTGCCCAGCCCCCTGCCCCGCTCCCTGAGAGAGCTCCACCTGTCTTACAACCAGATCTCCAAGGTGCCCTCCAACGCTCTGGAGGGTCTGGAGAACCTCACGGCCCTGTACCTCAGCCACAACTTCATTTTTGAGATGGGGGCTTCCCTCAAAGGGCTCAAGTCTTTGATCCTTGCTGATCTGAGCTACAACCACCTCAGAAAAGTCCCTGACGGGCTCCCGGTGTCCTTGGAACAGCTTTACCTCGAGTACAACTACATCAACGCCATCCCTGATGACTATTTCCAGGTGTCTCCCAGGCTGCTCTATGTCCGGATGTCCCACAACAGCCTGACAAACCAAGGCCTCTCCTCCAACACGTTCAACAGCAGCAGCATCCTCGAGCTGGACCTCTCCTACAACCGGCTCCAGAAGATCCCCCGGGTCAACACCAACCTGGAGAACCTCTACCTGCAGGGGAACCAGATCAATGGTGAGCAGGAACGTGCCCCCCCAGGCGTGGTGGAGAGGGGTTGGTGGCGCAGGGGATGGATGGAGGTGCAGGAGGGGATGAGGAGATGGGGATGCAGAACATGTGGGAGACCACCTGGGGTAACGGTTTGAGCAGGAAGGTGGAATTTGGGAGACTTGCAGGTGGCCCTGAGCAAGGCAGCAATGGGACCTGTGGCATCCCAACACACACGGAGCCCAGAATGCTGCGGTGTGATCCAGGGGGTCATTGCATTGGTTTTTCTGGCTGTTTATCAGAAGCCTGAACATCTTCTGGTTGGAGATGCCAGAAAGCAGGTGAGGCACCACCTGGGGAGGGGTTTGTGGTTCCAGTCCAGCAGTGCTCACGGGTGGAGGGCTCAGCAGCAGTGGACAGAGGTGGGGTGTCCCCTCTGCCACGGTCACTGCACGTGGGAACACACGTCACCCTGGGCAGCACTAACTCAGGGGTCAGGGATTCCCCTGCAGTGCCCAGGGCCAGCACAGCCCCCTCTGCCCACCTTCCAGGGCCCCACCACAGGCCATGGACCCATCCATGGTCCCAAAGCCCCCCAGGGGTCCCAGCCTGCAGCCCAGGGGCTCGTCCTTGCCAGGGCTGGGCCAGACGGGAGCTCTCAGTGATCAGAGCCCTCCACGCAGCCTCTCCTGCCAGGACTGAAATCCACTCCGCTTAATACACAAATAAATAACAGGAACAGATTGTTCTGGGGCTGCTATTTATAAAAATAAGCTAGAAAAATAAACCCCCAAGCAACCTCCTGGAAAAATCCAGCCTTGCCCCCTCACCTGCCAGACCCCGAGGGCAGGACCCTCCCGGAGCAGCGCTGGAGCCCCCGGGGGTTGGAGTCCCAGGGCTGGGACGGGGATGTGTCAGTGTTGCAGAGAAAACACACAACCCCGCACCGGGGAACTGACAGAAACACAGAAACAAGAACAGATTCCCGAATGTTTGCTTTCAAAATCTGTAGCTGTTGCCGTCTGCCCACAAATGCCACGGAGCCACCGCGGAGCCGCTCGGGCTTGGCAGCAGCTTCTCCTCCCGCTGCACCTTCTGCCACCGACCCTCGCGGCACCCCCGGGTCCAGCTGTGCAGCACCAACCCCTGGGGGTGCCCCCGGGCCGGGGCCGTGCCCCTCCAGCCCCCCAGTCCGTGCGCTCGGGGGTCCCCCCGCATCCCCCCGCCTTCCCCAGCAGCATCCCGGCCTGGAGCTTTGCTGCCCTCTAGTCCCAAATCCTGCACAGAAAAATGTACGTTGGGGTTTGTTCCATCTCCTCCTTCCAAACCCAGTCTGGGCTGGGCTGGAATTTCCCTGCCTGGCGCTGGCAGCATTCGAACGGAGAGGGGATGTCTGGATGGGGACAGGGACATCCTTCCTCCTGGACATGCTGCCTGGGGGTCCCATGGTGGCCAGGGAGGGTCAGGGGATGGAGACTGCAGCCTGTGAAGCCTCCAAAAGGAGCTACAGAGGCAATTCCTGATGAAAGGCGATGTTTTCCATCCTACTCCACCCTATGAGCTCCACCCCGGCTGGGCAATGGAGCCAAGGACCTGCTTCCAAACCCTTGGATAGGCACAAACCTGCCTGCTCCTTCTGCCTGCAGCCAGGGGCATCAGGAACCCTTTCAGTTTAAGAGAGGAGCGTGTTGAGTCTGAATTCACAGCGATTTGGGGTGGCTCTGTTTTGTTCCTTGCCCACCTAAACATAAAGCAGCTCTCAAAGGTTGATACCTCTGACCCAGCAGCCCCTTTGCCATTTCTGACATCAGCCCCCAAAAACCAGCCCCATCAGGGAGGCTGGAGGGGGCTGAAGCCTGTGCTCAGCTCCACCCTCTGTCCTCCACAGAGTTCTCCATCAGCAGTTTCTGCTCCGTGGTGGACGTCATGAACTACTCCCGGCTCCAGGTCCTGCGGCTCGACGGGAACGAGATCAAGCGGAACGCGGTGCCCCCCGACGCCCCCCTGTGCCTGCGCCGGGCCACCGTCATCGAGATCTGACCCGGCCCCTCCCACCCTCAGGACTTGGCTCCCCCGACCCTGGGGAGACCCTCACCCCGTTCCAGTGCAGCTTCTCAGCCTGACTCGGCTTCGCAGTAGTGCAATCAGGGGGCTCCGGCAGCCGGAGCCTCTCGACCCCAAACTCTTTGTCTTCCCAGAATTCTTCCTCTTCCTGACTCTCCAGCCACGCAGGGTGGGATGGATCCCAGCACCGACCCCCCTCTGACCCCACCACAGCCAGCCCCCCCACACCTTCTCCCCCGGCCTGGGGGGGATGCAGCGGGGACGGGGCTCATCCCACCTCTCAAACCTGGCCCTGAGCATCCGACCCCCGGGGGGGGTTCAGGTGGGGGGTCCTGCAGAACCAGCAGCTCTGAACCCCCTGGCCACAGGAGAAGCATCCAGGAGGTTGGGAGCTGCAGCAGTAAAGGGTTAAAATATCAGTCTGAAGCATCCCTCGGTCTGGGATGAGGAAGAGCAAATCCACTCCTTCCCCTCCATTTCCCCCCCCTTCCATCAGCCTCCTGCTCCAGAATTAAAGGAGAGAAACCTTTCCTGCTGCTGGAGTCAGAGAGAAACCCCCTGAGGAACAGCCTGGTTACAGGTCTCAAATCTTCCTCCCAGCCCAGTGGATCAGGGCAGGACGGGGTTGAGGGATGTGGGAATTCCTGGTGCTGTCACTCTCAGCTGCCTGGGCACCCCCCAGCTTGGCTCTGAGCTCCCTCCCTGCCCAGGCAGCCGAGGTACCTCAATTAAAAACCAAAAAAAAATAAAATTCCCGCAGCACCGCGTGCTCCCACAGCACGTTTGAATCCGCCAAAAGCCAAAACCACCCAAGTCGGACCCTTGGGCAGTTCAGTCCGAGGACCAAAAGGGGCAGCTGAGCTTTGGGGATGACCTGCAGGGGTCACCCCGACCCTCCGCGTTGTACCTGCATGCGAAGAGCAAAAACCCCCCCGAGACCCCTGTACCCTCCCGGCATGAACTGTAGGCACCAAACCCGCCAATAAAGCCCTTCCCAAACTGCACCGAGCGCGTCTGAGGAGCCCCTGCCCGGGGCTGCTCCGAGCACCGCAGCCTCCCCTCTCTCAGGCCAGCTCTTTTTCCAGCCACAATCCAGGCTGGAATTGCCGACTAGTGGCTGTCCCAGGCATGGCATGTGCGCACGGAGCCTTCCCCGCGCCGCGGAGCTGCCGCTCCACCGCATCCCGGCGGGGTCCCTGCAAGGACGTTCAGAGGAGGGAAAACACACCTGGAAAAGTGTCAGCGGAGAGAGGGAGGGAGGGCGGCACCGCTGGCTGCTGTTTTCCGGGGGTTCTCCGGGCTTCAGCCCCGCCGGTTTTCAACAGCTGAGCTGGAGGATTTTTAAAAATGGTAATTTCACACGGAGGGGACTAGAAAGTTCCATTTCCCAGCCTATGGGCTCCTCTGGCTCCAGGCTGGGAGCAGCTGGGGAGGCAGAGGCTGCGGGCACTCTGTGGGATGCAGGAGCTGGGCTCCCCAAAAATCCCTGGTCCCTGGCTGGGGGCAGCCCCCCAGCTCCAGCCAAGGCTCCTGCAGGAGCCAGGCAGAAGTGGAGGCCAGAAGATCCCTTGGGCCACCCCTTCCCCATCCCCTCCCACATCCCAGGGCAGCACAGGGACACCCACATCCATCCTCATCACAACCTCCCACAGCCAAAACCCATTCCCTGCAGAGATCCAAATCCTCCTGGAGGCACCAGGACTGGGAACTCCTCCTTTGGGGTCCCACCACGTGCCCAGCTGGCCAAGGACCTGGGGAATGTCACTGGATGTTGGCATTGCCTGTCACAAGGGGTCCTCTCCAGGCTGGAAGGGTCGCTCTGGCTTTCCCTCCCCACAGTCACATCCCCAGGGAGCAGCATCCAGGTTTGGGAGCTGCCCAGCACCCAGGGGTGCCCAGCACGGGCAGGATTTGCTGAAACCCACCTCCTCTTGGTCCTAAGGTCAGGTCTGTGCCCCAGGGCATCCACACTCCTTCCCAAAACACAGCCTGCAGGAGCCAAAGGGGTGGGGGGCGAGCTGGGGGGGGTTGTGGGGTGGCCAAGCTCATCAGCTCAGGAGGGACATGGGAAGAAGTCTGGGGGGAAGGAGGATCTGGGGGGAGCAAACAAAACCCGGGAGAAGCAGCTCCAGTGCTCCTCCAGCAGCTGCTTCCTCCAGGCAGGGCCATGGGATTGCTGATTTACACCAGCTGGGGGGAGGTGAGGGGGCAGAGGGTCAGGGCAGCCCCCTGCCCTGCTTCTCCCCCTCCCCAAAAGAAAGGGAGAGACCCCATTGGTCCTGGGCGAGCCCACAGGCACCCAATCTCTGCCTTGTTGGGGTGGGAATGGCAGGGAAGGGGGCTTGGCCCCCCTCCTCATCCCCTTTCTCCTCCTCCTCCTGTTGCTGGGAAGAGGTGTGGGGTCCGGGGGGCCCCAGCAGCCTGAATCCCACCGGGAAGGAGGGAGGGGAGTGCAGGGTTTTGTCTGGATCCACAGAGCAGGATAAAGAAGGGGGAAACCCCAAACTGACCCAAACCCATCTTCCCCAGCCCCCCTGAAGGTGAGCCCTGAACACGGGGGCTTTGGGGGCTGCTGCAGGGGGGAGCAGCAGCTGCAGCCCCTCAAGGTCTCATTTGGACTGTGGGGTTCTCCCGAGGCCTCTCTCCATCCCCCATGTCCACAGAGGGGCTCGGACCTGGGCACCCACCTTGGGGCTGTCCTTGCACGAGACACCAAAAAGCAGCAGCTCCCACTGGGTGCCCTCCACGGGGTCAGGCAGGATTTCTCCAGAGCTCCCCTGCAGCCCCCAGACTCCACCTCCACTTCTTTCCACCTTTTTTCTCTAATTCTAATTCCTCCCCTTGCTTTTTTCTTTTTCCCCCCTTTGCATCATCCCTCAGCTCCAACACTTCCCAGACTGTTTGTAAACATCCCTTTAGGATGTTTCCTCAGGAAGCGCAAATTTCTGTTTAAAAACAACCCCTCAAAAATATTTTCCTTTGGAGAAACACACACACACACAAAAGCAGCAGGGAGGCAGCAGGTTCCGGGTTTGCCCCAACGCTGCCAGAGGGGCCCAGGGTGGGGCAGAAACCCCCTCACCCACCCAAGGGACACGAGCTCTGGACACGTCCCCGTGCCCCAAACTGAGCGTGGGAGTGTTTGCAGTCCCGGCCCAGGGAAGTGTCACGTCCTCCAGTGCTTCCCTTTGCTCAATTCTTCTCGGATTTAACCCAAACGCTCTGCTGTCGGGGGGAGTCTCGGGGACAAAGGGACGGGCGGGCGGGTCCCGGTGCCGCCGCCACCCCGGGCCATGTGCAGCCGTGCCGGGGCCGGCAATAAAAGTTGATTATTAATAAGCTGCCGGGCTCCGGCCGCAGCAGCTGCCACGTTGCTGGGAAGAGATAAGAAAACTGTGGAGGCAGCGGGAAAAGAGGCCGGGGAGGGGCCCGGGCACAGGGACACCCCCCACCCCCATTGCACAGAGGAACAGGCTGAGCCCTGGGGGAATGAGGGGGTCCTGCTCTCACAGCCCCACATCAGGAGTAAAGAGAGCTGGGAGTTTGGCATTTGGGGTCTCAGGATTTTTCTCTCCACCCACTCCGGGAGGATGAGTAGCTTGGGGTCTTAGAGCATGTGGGGGCCCGGCCCCCTGAAGGGACTGAACATTTTTTGGGGACCACTGGGGAAAGGTGTCCTTGTTCCCCACACGTCCCCAGAAGCGTCTGGGCACAGGGGAGAGGTTTGGGCAGGAAATTCCCAATCTGTTCAGCTCCCATTCTTGCCTCCCCTTTTGTTCCCCGGCCATCTGTCCCCAGCCCCGCTCACCCCACGCTCCCGCCCCCGCCGCACGTGCCATAAATATCAAGCCGGGCTTTGTCTCTGCTCCAAAAGGCAGCGTGGCCCCCACAGCCCAGCCCTGCACGGCCCCTAAAGCTGCTGGGGGCTGGCACAGCCCCGGGGGCTCACGGGGTGGGTCTGGGTTTGGGGGGCACAGGTTCAGCATCGCTCCTCTCCCTCCTCCTGCCCCAGCAGGATTTCGGGTTGGCACTGGGAGGGGGGGTGTTGATCTGCCACCACAACCATCCATGGGATCCATGAGCACGGCCTTGGAGATGGAGATGGACCCCATCACCAAACTCATTCCAAAGGGGGAAAGGAAGGAAAAGGAATTCTCAGCCCGGCAGAGCTCAGACCCCTGGCAGGCTCCCCATCTCTGGGCTGCCCCCCAAAATCATACCCTGGTCTGTGCTGACCACCCAGAGGGGAACCTGCTGGGGCAGATCTCAGCCAGACCCTCTGTGGAATCCCCCCGTGGGGGCTGGGGTGGGGGGACAAGCTTTGAGGGAGCCCCCCAGCCATGTCCCATCCCAATCCAGCCTTTTAATGACAACAAAGCAGCGCCCGAGTCAGCCGGGGCAGCTGCTCCCTCAGCCCTTCCCCTTCCCGGTTTTATCCGGTGCTATAATAGGCACAAACTCCCTGGTAAAAGGGCATTGTCAGAGGGAAGAGGGGCCTCGCCCTTCGTCTGGCAGCTGGGAATGCTGGGATTGGGGGCTCAGGGAGATTGTTTACTCCAACTGGTTCCCAGTAACATCTCCTGGAGGTTCCCCAAAGGAGCGGGTGTCGCGTTCACGGGGGTGTTGTGTCCCCCCAGCAGTGACACCGAGAGCTGCCCCATCCCTGTGGAGCGGGACACTGCTGTGCCAGGCACAGGGATACCCTCAGGGATACCCTCAGGGATGAGTGGCCCTTGCAGAGGGGATGGGGCAGGTACCAGCCTGGATGTTGGGATGTTTGGATGCCCCAAAACATCCCTACACGAGCTGGCAGGTCCTGGGGCACAGATCCCTTAAATCCTTCCCCGTCTGCCTTGTCAGAGCCAGCCAAGACTGGCAGGGATTCTCCATAGCTTTGGTATCCAGGGGAAGAGGGGAGATGCACAAGGGACACGCAGCACCTCACACAGCACCTGTGGGGTTTGGATGCAGCCTGTGGGACACTCCTGGGGTGACTCCTGGAGATGTGGCAGAGGGGGGAGCCCCACGAGCCCCCTGGTGCTCCCGGGAGCTGGGAACATGTTCCCCCAGACAGGCAGGGCCCATCCCAGCCATCAGCTCCAGGCTGGGCCCAGGGACGTGGCCCAGCAGGAAGCAGATGCCGAGCAAAGCAGGGACTCAAAGCCCTGAACAAACCCCGGCAGCTGCTGAGACTCACACAGGGCTGGGACCTGCCCCGGGCTCTGCCTTCCCATCCCAGACACGGCTCCAGGGGAAGGAAAACTGCCCTGAGGAAGTGAATGCAGGCTCTGGCTGCTCCCACCATCCTGCTGCCTGTGCCCTGCCCTCTCCTCACTGCCACTGCCAGGGATGGGGACAGGGGCGTGGTGTTCCTCGGGAATGGGGGCACAGCATCCCTTGGGCATGAGGGCACAGCACTCCTCAGGGATGCCAGGGCACAGCTGTCACTCCAAGACCACCCAGCCTGGGGTCCCCAAGGGCTGCACCCACCCGCACCAGCAGCAGTGGGTTCTGCCCGCTGTGGCACTGAACACGTCAGGACACCTCTCTCCCAGGGTGTGGCACAGGGCTGGGGTGGAGGGGGCTCAGCACCGCGTTGCCCGACCCCGGCAGACCCCTCGAACCACAGTAATTACTGTGACAATCCAGAATAGGAGTCGTACACAACCCTCCCGGCGGGCAGAGCGAGCTCTGCCCTGACCCGTGCGGCGCTGAGGCCTCTTTTCTCCCGGCTCTCAGCCCTTCTCTGGGAAACAAAAGGTGCAAAGTTTAGTGGTGCATGAAAGGAGAAACAAAACCGCGGCCCCGGCTCGGCCCCGGCCCCGCCGGCCCCCCCCGCCCCAGCAGACAGATGGCAACAGTTGGCCCCGCACACCAGTTGCTGCTGCCGCCAACAAGCCCCTTTTATCCCCACCAGGTCATAAATGGGAGCGTTGGAAGCGGCCCCAGCGCCGGGAGCAGCCGCTGAGGAGGGGCCGGGATGGGGATGGAGTGGGGATGGGAATGGGGTGGGGATGGAGTGGGGATGGGAATGGGGATGGGGATGGGGATGGGGATGGGATGGGGATGGGAATGGGGCTGGGGCTGGGGTGGGAATGGGGTTGGCTCTCCCCACGGGATGCTCAGTGGAAAAAAAAAGCAGCTCAAGTGGCTCCTCTCCCCCTGCCCAACTGGCCCCTCACCCAGGCGCTCACAGCAGGGGAGTGGCTGGGATGAGTTGGTCCCCGGGACCCCCAAACCCTTCAGTGACAGCCGGGGAGTGGGGAGGTGTGGGGACCCACTGCAGGGCCAGAGAGAGCCGTCCCTCCCCAGACCCCACTTCTGTCCCATTCCAGCTGCCCACCTCGAGGGGGGATGGCACGGGAGGCAGGGAGCAGGCAGGGAACGGAGCCAAGGCTGGGGCTGGAGCTGCCGACAGGTTTTGTGGTTGTTTGGGGGGAGGTTTCTTTGTTTCAGGCCGGCATTAGGCACGGCCACCGCCCGCCCCATCTGCCGCTGGAGCCCCTCCAAGCGCAGCCGTCGCGGGGGAGGCGAGTGGGCGACGGCGGCTGCGACACACCCGCATCTGCCCGTGACCTCTGGGGAGGAAGAAGGGGGGTTTTCCATCAGGTGGCTCAGTTTTTAGCAAGGATTAGGAAGGCAGAGTGGTTGGTGCCTTTTCCTCGGTGCTGGTTTGGGGGTCCCGGGGGGGTGTGAGGCTGTTGGGGTGCTCGGGGGCGGATGAGATGGGTCGTGGCCTTGGAGAGCTCCAGGTCTGGCCACGGCCACTGTGCAGGGGCAAAGGGGGGCCAGAGAGCTGGGCCAGGGAAGAGGAGGGAGAGGAAGGTCTGTCAGGAGGAAGGGCAGACAGGGAGGGCAGTCCCCAGCCGGGAATCGCTCCGACATCCCAGCCAAGGGACAGAATCCACCAGGAGCCCATGTGCCAACACCGATCCTGACCCGGTGCCTGGCCATGCCCCGGGGGCTGGAGAAGGGCTTGGCTCAACCCTGTGGGGTGCAGGGCTGGTGTGGGGGCTCCACTGTGGCAGCAAACACTGGGAATGCCGGAGTTTGGTGGTGCCAGAGGCTGCTGGCACAGGCAGCAGCGATGCCGGAACGCACTGGAAGTGCCCCAGCCCAAAACGCTGCGGGCTTGGCACAGCACCAACCCCTCCAAACCCCACAAATCACCTCCCCGTTGCCAGGCCACGTGCTCGCAGAGTTCCTACGGCTCTGGTGGATCCTGGGTAGCTCATCCAGGCTCTGGAGCAGCGCAGGTGAGGAGGGAGCACCCCCGAGCCTGCACCTCCTCCCCCCGTTCCCAGGGTGGGTCTGGGCGCTGCCGGCTCTGTCTGCCCAGATACAGCGAGTGTGGCTGCGCCCAGGGAGTGCCGGATTGGCCTCGGCAGGGCTGAGAGAGCCCGTCCTTCCCATGCCCTGCCGGCAGATAACGAGGGCAGGAAGCACCTGGCAGAGCCCGTGGGCGCGGGGGGGAGGCTCAGGGCGCCCGGTTTCGCTTCTGGTCCCCCTCCAGCTGCAGCAGGGAAAACCCAGAGCCGCGGTGCTGCCCCGTCCCCTCTCGCCTTCCTCCCTTCTGAGCAGCCTGGAAGGGACCTGGCTCCCTTCCCTGCTCCATGGTGGGCAGGGGGAAGCGCTTCGAGGCAGGGGTGGTGACAAGAGGACTGGTGGGGGACGAGGTGTGGGTCCTGTGGGAAGAGCAGAAATAACCCCCACGAGCGCTTTCACATCCTAAATGCTGATGTCGCTCCTGTGGTAACTCAGAACTGAGAAACGCCCAATTTCTGCTCAAGGGACCCCGGGGAAGGGAACACACAAACACCCACAAAGCACCCAAACACATGGCCATGTGGGCAGGCAGGTGTGCCGGGCAAAGGGCTGAGCTCTCACCCAGGGCACAGCAAAGGCAAACCCTCGTTTGTGCAACACACGGGTCTCTGATTACAGCGTCTGACCCCGGCTCCTGGGATCGGACACCTCCCTGCCCTGTCTGGATAAAAAAAATCCCAACAGAAACCCAGCAGCAGAAAATGAGCCAAGATTCCAATAGGTGGAGGTGCGTGGATTTAGCTGCTTTCAGTCTTTTCCGGAGCTGCTCCAAGCAGTTTGGGGGCATCCGTGTCCCCAGCTGAGACTCCACATTCCCTGTGTCAGTCCTGGGAGGTGCTCAAGGGTCTCGGAAGGCCTAGAAAGGGCTTTGAGGAGCAGATACAGATGCACAACACTAACCCAGCTTGCACCTGAGGTATCCAGATCCTACCAGAACAAAAATGACGAGCGAGATAAAAATAGCAGCTACGTCAGGGATGCACAGGCTGGGGGGGTCTGGCCGTGCCAAGCGCTGACTCCTCACTCCGATCCATGGCGTAAGAGCTGTATTTTTATCTTGGCTGGGGGCAGCCCAAATTTCAGCTGATCTTGGCCCTGCCTGCTGGCCCAAATGCCAGGCACAGGTCACAGCACGCCGGGCTGGCCACGGCACGGACTGCACCAGCCTGGGAACGGGCCTGGAGCCCGGGATCATGTCCTGGCAGCCCACACTGGTTTGGGCAAGCCAGAGGGAGGAAGGCCACCATCACCTGACTTCCCCAAGCCTTTGAACCCGGGTGACTCCCCAGCTAATCAGCAGCCGAGCCGCCCGTCCCTCCCCACCAGCCCTGTTTCACAAGCAGCAGCAATTGGGGTGTGTTTATGCAAACTAATGAAGGGATGAGCTCAAACGGGAGCGGCTTTGACCCGGCACCCAAATCTGCCCACAAATTGTTTCCCTCTGGGAGGTGGCACGTTGTGACCCAAGCAGGAGGGGAGGAGCTGCTTTGCCCTCTCCAGGGAGAGTGGTGGGACCAGGGCCATGCCCCCCCTTGGCATCCCCACCCCGGGAGGGCAGAGGGAGCAGCCTGGGCTGGGTCAGAGGGACACTCAAGCCCTCCTGAGCTCCATAAAAATGGAGCTTTGGATCAAAAGCAGCACAAGCTGATTTAGCCAGGTCTGCTCCTGGAGGGGGGTCCCTGTCCCGGGGATCAGGGTCACAGCTCCGTGCTGAGGTCACTGACACAGCCAAAACAGGATCTGCCTTGACTCAGCCCCAGGTGCCTTTATCGTGACAGGCCCAGAGCATCGCCCACATGCCTCAGTGCAATCCAGTGATCCCTCACCCTTCCTCCTCTGCTGGCTCAGTCACCGCTGGAAGGACAGTGGGGGCAGGGAGGCTTCACCAGGAACTGCCCCCTGGCTCCCTCAGACCATTAATCCCTTCTTTCCCAGACTCCATTTAAGCTGTTCCTAGGACTGGGTCCATCACACCTTCCCGCCCTGGCAGGACATGGGATTTCCACAATCCAGCGTGGAATTAATCCCCTGCTGCCCAAGCCAGAACCCAGCACAGGGAAGGAGAAGGGCAGGACACCCACAGCCCAGCATTAGTCACCAGACCAATTCCCAGCCTTAATTCCTGCAGTTTAGAGGGTCAGGTTTGGAGTCAGCACGTTGACTAAGCAGCTTTTTGTTAAACCTCCTCCGTGACGCAGCCGGATATTCGCAGTCACCCACACTCCAACCGAGCCCGTGGCATTCCCAGGGTGGGATCTGGGCTGCAATCCCAACCCTCACCCCCTCCACCAGCACAGGGCAGCTCCCAGGAAGAACACAGGCCTTGGTTATAATGCTACATTTTTATTAAAGTAACAAAAGCATCGGTCTGTCAAAGGATCTGTACACTCTGGATATAAAATACTACTGTACATTAGTAACCACCCCACTCCCTCCTCCAAGTCCTTACAGACTTTCTACCATTTTCAACCAAATACAAAAAGCAGGTCCCGTTCAACAGTCCAGCTTGGTTAAAAAAAAAAAAAAAAAAAAAAAAAGACAGAAAACCCCTCAAATACACTGTCTCAAACTCCACAGCACTCGGCTCTGCAGGTGAACATCAGGCTTGTAGGCAGAAGGCAACAGAGCACACGAATTCACAGCTTTTACGTGTAACCAGCTACAAGAGAAAGGGATTATACCCAAATTTGGTTGGTTTTGAAGCTACAAACAGACACCTTTAACATTAGGCTCCTCCACACCAGGGACAACAAGAATGAGGCTATTTTGGGTCTGGAGGTGGGGGCACGTTAGGAGCAGTTATAGTGTATTCCTTTGGTGGGGGCTGTTGTTCCTGGAAAACTCTTCTGGGAAGAGGGAGGGAATAGAGTTAAAAAGGGGGTGTAAATCTTAAGACTGCTTTGATCCTGACAAATTGCAGCCCAAGGAAGTACCAGCCTTCAGGAGCCTCCACAGCCAGCCCAGGAGCCCAGCAAAGCTCCTGCTGGGTGAGGGTCTCATCGTGGGCTTCCCACGCAAGCAGGTCAAGGGAGGACTCCAAAAAGCACCGAGATCCCTTTTCCCTGAAAAGGGAATTTGCTTTTTTGGAAGTTTCCAAGCGCTCCCCTCTCGGTGAGGTCACCTATTGCACAAGTTCACCATGGGAAAAGCCCCAGTGCTTTGTTTCAACTTCTGCTTTGCTGACGTGAGAGATTTTGGTGGCGCAGAGGGAAGTGATGCAACTCCAGGGCCACACTCTGCTCTTACTGCTCAGGGACAAACAACCACTTGACATTTAAAAAGCATTTTAGAGTCGAGGCTGATTTTCCAGTTCTGGAATTGATGATTTGAAGCTTACAAAAGTCAGAACTTTTCCATGTTAGTAGTCAGAGTTGGGAAGCTGTGCTGAATTATTTAATATATTAAAGACCAAGCTAAGAACTGTGGCAGATGGGAGCTTCCTTCCTCTCCCAGAGAGCCCAAGATTTGGAAATATATTGCACAAATGTTTGAGAACTTGAGTCATCATAGGCTGGGCAGGAACAACCCTGTTTTTGCCAGTTAGCTGCCAGGTCAGGAGAGAGGAAGGTTAAGAGTAGGCTGAGAGACAAATCTGGGAAGTTTTGCTACAACCAACCATGTCAATGCCCTTTGCTCCAATCCCTTCTCCTGGGATCAATGGAGGAGCACCAGTGGGTTGGTAAAAAGGCCAAGGACATCCAAATATCCCAGTAAAGGCTCCTTCCCAACAGGCAGGTGAAGTTTGGGGCAGCCCTTTAGCTCCCACCCCATTTGTAGTTTGAAGGCCAAATCCTGAACAACATCTGGGCAGTCTCCCTGAACACAGGTTCCACTGGGACTGCAAAAGGAGCTTTGCTGGAACAGGCAGAGCACAGGACCAGGCATTAATTGTGCAAAAGTTATGTTCCACGAGATCAGAACCAAACCATGCCCTTTACCACGGGGTCATTGGAGACAGGTCCCAGGGACAGGAGAGGAGGAGAGGGAAGTGCTGTGACTTTAAATGCAAAGTTAGGACACCAAAGCATCTGAGCATCCCACACACAGGGGGAAGAGCCCCCCAATACTTCTGATTTTAAGAAATAGGGCAGCAAAGGGGTTCTCACACACTAACCTCTACAGCACAGGGAGAGTTGCTTCAGCTCTTCTGGAGAAGTGACAATCAGGAGCGCTGGACTGGGCAACTTGTGCAGGCAGGAGGCCAAGCCCACGCCCGGGAGCACTGGGAGGCCACACAAGAGCAGGTCTGGGCTGATGTTTGAGCCACACAGAGCAGAGAGGCTTTGTAATTCCCAGCTGTTCCGTGCTGGTCTCGGGCTCTGGAGCGCCCGGCTCCGTGTGCAGCGTGGGAGACAGCCAGGGACTGGGAGCACCAGGGAAAACAGTCCTCCAGTGCCACCACAGCAGCTGCACGAGTCATCCTGGGCACAGCTCTGCATCCCCAGTGCAGCACCTCTGCCTTGCTCCACTTCCAGCGTGGCCCTTCCAGCCCAGCAGTGGACAGGGAAGGTGGAGGGGCTGGAGGCAGGGCAAGCTCCCCTCGCTGTGCTGGGAGTGGGGCAGAGCAGAGCTGCAACACGCACCGAGCAGGTCCAGGAGAAGTGTGAGAGCAAAGGAGAGGGATCCCAGGGTCCCCAGCATCACCCAGCCCCGAGGCAAGGCTCCCCCAGAACTATATCCAGGCCCCAGAGAGATCAAACCAGCTGGGGAGTGAAGCAGTGAAGGGAAGGCAGCACCTCCTTCCCCCCTTCTCAGCAGTATTGCAACACCTGGTGCTACAGCAATAGTGCTGGGAACCAGGACGGGGAGAAGGTGACACATCTCCCACCACCAGCCACACTTCCCAGCCTGGCTCTTCCCCCTCATCCTCCATTCCAAGCTGCCCAAGTGAGCGAGCCAGCCCAAAATTGCCATCCAACACTAATTAGGTAGATATCGGCTTCATAAGAAACACTCACAAGCTTGCAACAGCTTTAAAAAAGGCACCTGGAGCCCCGCCTCTGTTCAGAGCGGCGCCCGATATTTTAATTTTGGATTTTCTTGGATTTTTTTAAAAAATATAAATAGCTCTTCATCTTAAAAATAGATCCTCGGGTGAGGTATTACAGTAGCCTGTGTCTTGGCAGTGTAAGGACAAGAGGAGTATTTAGCTGGAGACAGTCATGATGTAGTTTTTGGAAGGACTGGTGCGGCCCAGCATCATCTGGTTCTTGCAGGTGAGCATCCCGTAGGAGCTGGGGGGCTTCGAGGCCTCGTACAAGACGCAGATGGAGCCGTCCTCGCCGATGCGATAGGACACCTCGTAGGGGTCCACCCAGAGCGTCAGCTCGCTGGGCAGGAGCTGGTAGAGCTGCGGGAGGCTCAGTCCGATCTGGCTCGCTGCCTTGCTGATAATGGGGTCCATTTTGTGGTTGATCCGGATGCAGCGGTACCCGGAGCCTTTGAAGGGTTTCTCGGGGAACCAGTGGTGTTTGTAGTGCTCTGCAAGGGAAGCGACAGGAGCGGTGAGCAGGCGTGGAGGGGGTCTGTGTCCCGCCGTCGTCCCGAGGGCTCCCACGTCTCCTGGAGGGAGCTCGGGGCTCCTCGGGAGTGCTCCTCAGGCTGCCTCCGGAGCCGAGTGCTCGATTCTTTGGTCACTGCTTGTTCCAAGGTGCGGCTCCTTCAAACCCCCGGAGGGCAGTGCAGGGACCCCAAGGCTGCCGGGGTGGCCGGGGCAGATACCCTATCACCCACCCCAAAGCACCGCGGCCCGGGAGCAACATCCAGGTCATTCTCTAAGTTCAGGAGCGCTTTGCTACCTCTTATCTGAGCACAGCAACAAACAAACCATCCCTCCTTCGGGGCGATAACACCCGGCTGTGCCGGGCTGGGAGGGGACCCCTGAACCACCCAGTTCGTGCCGAGCCCAGACGTGCCCGTGGGGAGGGGAGTGCCAGACTCTGCTGACACAGGGAGGGGGCACAGACTGGCTTGGGATCGTCTGTATCCACCCTCAGCAAGGAGGGCTCCAAAAGGGAGCACAAAGCCCTCGGAGGCCGGGCAGGGGATCTGCTCGCTCCCAGGATGAGGCAGTTTCACTCAGGACCCCACAGGGACACAGGTGGGTGCCCTGGGGTCACACGGGTGGGCACCCAGGCAAAGGCACGAAGAGGATCCGGCGTCAAGGACGTCACAGCCGGGTGTCAGGGAAAGGCATCGATGCGTGCCCGACCCCAGGGGACACAGGTGGGCATCCAAAGAGGGACACCGGTTCTGGGAGCAACACAGGGGGGCACCCGGAGGACACCCGGTCTTATCCCAGGTCCTGGGAGCCACATGGGCGAGGGCATCCGGAGAAAGACAACCAGTTCTGGGAGCACCGAGGAAGGACACCAGCGGGCGCCCGGCCCCGAGGGGGACAGGAGGAGCCCGGACACGAGCGGGCTTCTCTCGCCGCACTCACCTGCGAGCGCCTCCCGCAGCGCCCCGCTGAAGACCTGGAGCTGCTGCTCGCTGACGCAGCCCCGCGTGCGCAGCAGGCTGGACACGAAGCCGACGGCGGCGGCGATCTCGGGCACCATGTCAGCGCGGGGCCCGCGGCGGGGGCCGTGGCGGTGGCTCATCCCGGCGCTGGGATCGGGGGTTCCCGCTGGGATCGGGGGGTTCCCGTTCCGAGGGCTCCGCTCCGCCCGTTCTGCGCCGGCGGCGCCGCGCGCGCCTTATGCCCGGCCGGGGAGGGGCGGGGCCACGGCGACGGCGCGCCCCCATTGGCTGAGGCGCTATGCAAACGAAGAGTATGCAAATCGCGGTATGCTAATAGCGCGTGAGCTCAGCGCGCGAGGAGCGGTGACGTCACAGCGCGGGGGGGGCGGTTACGGGGCAGATTCGGGGTGACCCGGGGGGGGGGACAAGGGACAAGGACGGGACAGGGACAAGGACGGGACAGGGACAGGGACGGGACAGGGACACGGACAGGGACACGGACAGGGACACGCTCCCCCCTCGACCCGCGGCACGGCCCCCGTGCGCTCCGGGGGTCGCGGGATTGCGGCTCCTTGGCAGTCACCCACGGCAGAGCTGCCCCGAGCAGTGGAATCATCGAGTCATCGGATGGGTTGGAAGGGACACTAAAGATCATTTCGTTCCAACCCCCCTGCCATGAGCAGGGACACTCTCCACTAGACCAGGTTGCTCCAAGCCCCGTCCTGGCCTTGGACGCTTCCAGGGATGGGGCAGCCACAGCTTCTCTGGGAAATCCATTCCAGTGCCTCACCACCCTCACAGTAAAGAAGTTTTTCCTAATATCCAATCTAGAACTATTTTCTGTCATTTTGAAGCCATCCCCCCTTGTCCTGTCACTCCAGGTCCTTGTCCCAAGCCCCTCTCCAGCTCTCTTGGAGCCCCTTTGAAGAGGCTCTAAGGTCTCCCTTCCAAAACACTCCTCCAGATGCCAGAGCAGCCCAGGTGCCCTTTGTGACCCTAGAGAAACCCCCCTACGGGGGGTCTTTTCTCCCCAGCAATGTTTCCATCACCAAATTTCCTTCCCCAATACACACTCACAGATCCTTGTCTCCCAGACAAGTCCAAACCCTTTCCAGAGATCCCCGAGGAGTGCAGGGAGAACTTGCCATTGCCTGCACTGTCCCAGGCAGGTGAGGGAGATGAGGGGGAGCACTGCCATGACCACCTTCCTCTTGCTGCCTGAGGAGGGTTTGGGGTGAGGGGTGAGGACAGACACCCCGGGACTTGGTGCCTCCTGCCAGCCGAAAGCCAGGCTGGAGGAAGAGCGGGACACAGGAGGACGTGTCCCATCACGGAGCAGGGAGAACAAGCCAAGGCAGGCACGGAGCAGAATGTCCTCGGGTGCCTCCTCCAGCCCAGCAGGAGGGGAGAGCAGAAGCAGCACAAGCCCTGATGCTGTGGGAGATGAAGGAGCACCTTAAAGCCACGACAATGCCGGGAGCTGGCCCAGCTGGCCCAGCTGCCCAGCCACGCTGCCCAGCAGAAACACTGGCCCAGCTCCTGCTGAAACTGGCCCGGAGCTAAAGAACAGTGGGAGGCCAAGCTCTTTGCTTGCCTTTGCTTTGATCAACCATGAGAGAGTTAGTATCAAACCAGGACGGGACTGTGAATGAATATTCCCTGGCAGAGGACCGGGATTGTTCCAGGCCATTGTCTCCCAGCCCCAGATGCCTCCTCAGCGTGCACCGGGGGAGGATCTGAAGCCACAGCTCTGATGTGATCCCCAGCGAGATCTCTTTCTCCTCCCGTGGCTGGGGCCTCATTTGGCATCTCCACAAGCAGTGGGTGCAGCTGGAGCAGATGGGGCAGGGAAGGAGCTCCTGTGGATTTGCCTGTGCCCGTGGAGCAGCGTTCCCACAGTGCTGCTCCTGTCGCTTATCAGGTGCTCCCTGATAAGGATGAGCCTGGGGCTGCTCAGCCCCAGCACATCCCACATCAGTGGGGCTCTCCCCGAGCCCCTCGGGGTCCTGTCCTATGTGGGCACCACGCTTGGCAAGGGGCAGTGAGAGCATCACCCACCCGTGCCCCTCAAAAGGGGGGATGTCACAGACAGGATGGGAGCCTTTCCAGCACCTCTTCACACAACTCTCAAACTCCAATTGTTTCCCATGGCTCCAGGGTCTAATAGGATTTTTTGAGGCCTTTTGCTTGCAGTCTGCAGCTCGTTTTACTCACACCCCTGTCACTCCTGGGCACACACACTGCACACAGGGTGTCACACCCACAGGACGAGCCGGTGGCTGCGCAGCAAAGTGTGACCATCGAGCCAGAGCTGAGGAAGAAAATGGCTTTTGAAGCCATAGAAGAGGTGGATATAACAGATCCTGGCCAAGCAGGGCTCTGTGCTGACCCCGTTTCGTGCTCTGTGCAGCTCGAAGGCAAGTGCAGCAGGCACAGGGTGGGGTCAAGCTTGCAAGGAGATAGAGCCAAGGGTTCCCCGAGTCCTCCCCTCCCTGCTCCATCTGCCGCTCCATTCATCCACAGAGCAGAAGAAATCAAGCAAATCTCTTGCTATAAACCAGATTTGCCTTTGTAAGCTTTGAAATAAACCCAAGGATTAAAGTCTAAGGACTTTTTTTTTTTTTTTCCCCTTAAGTCAGCAACACACATGAAAGAGCCCGTGGGGGCCTGTGAAACCCGGAGCCCAGCACGCTGCAGGGGGTTGGTTATCCTGCAGCCAGAGGCCCCTGGATGAGGCTGGATAAACACCCAGCCCCAGCCTGTCCACGCAGAGCCCCAGTGCTTTAAACACACCTGTGCTGTGAGCCAGCCACGCTCCCAGCGCGTGGGCACAGCCACCGTCAGCACAAACCCAGGGAGCAGGGGAACCATCCCAGGGGAGATGCCTTTGTGCAAAGACAGCAGGAAAAGCCACGGCGAAAATAAACCCTCAACTTTTATTTCTTTTTTTTTTTGGCTCTCCCAAACCCACGGGAGAGGCCTGGGCTGAGCTCTCCATCCAACCAGACCAGCTGGGAACGGGGAGAAGGGCTGGTTTCTCCCATCCAAAAGGAATACTTGGATGGTATCAACCAGTCCTGAGTCACTGGACAGTAGTTGTAGCAAGTCTGTCCTCCAACCTGCCAAGAATAGCACTCATAGCCAGGGCTATTTATTTGCCATTAGGGGTAACTGTGCTCATTAAGTGCTGCTGATGAGCCACCCTGGGCCGGCAGGTTCCCCTGGTCCCCCCTGCTCTGCCAGGGATGGAGTAAGTGGTGGCACCATTCTCCAAATTCAGATCTTCCATTTATCCTTAGTCACCACCTTTCCACAGGCTCCCAGTGCCCAGCTCAGGGCCTTTGTCTGGTGTGTGTTCATCTGGTGGGACACAGGCCCTGGGCTCCCAAATCTGATTGTCTCTGCTAAGCCCTTCCAATAGGAGATTTCCTGTGGAGCTCAAGGACCTCTAAGCGGGTTATGTGCTCATAATTTCTGGCCCTGTTACAAGGCTGCAGTCTTAAAGACAGGGCATGAGGCTTAATGCACGCTTTCAAACTGCTTTGAGGAGTTACAGAGCAAACAAACAATTAGAAAATAAAATTCATTTTAAGAAGAGAAGTTAGAGCTGGGTTTAATGCTGTTCTGGCTGGATTAGTTTCCGCCCTGTGTTTAGCTGGAAATGGCTGAGAGCATTTAGATTTCAACTTAAAAAAAACCAACCCAAACCCAATAAACTTCTCCCCAGCGATTGGCCAGGCTGGGTCTGTAACTGGTTTGACAGGAATCAGGAGTTCGGATAGGCTTTCAAACACTCTGGGCCTGTTTATCCAAATGAGGCTCAAAACCAGTCGAGCTGGAAATTTTACAATAAAAGGGGAACATTTGGCTTTCAATCAAGGGTTAAAACTCGGCAGGGACAGCCCAGGCTGCTCACGGGGACTGAGGCTTTGCAAGTCAGCAACTCGTGGTGTTTTATGTTCACCTAAAAGGCAACAGTTCCCACGCTGCACTCGGGCTCGTTATGCTTTTTTGGGGGTGACGACACCCTTAATTCTGCTGGGCTCAAGTTTATAAGGCATGAGACACAAACCCCAATTTCAAGCCGTCCTGGAACACCATCAGAGCTGTCACATGGCCACAGTGGGAGTCTGCACCCCCTGTTACAGGCAGGAAAACAGTTCCACAGAATCAAGAATTAAGATCCAAATCCTCCTCGTTAGACGTGTCCCCCAGATCACTAAATGAGCTGTCACTTCCCCCAGCCGGGTCCCTCCCAGTCCCCCCAGCCTTTGGGAAGGGTTTGGAGGTTATCTGTGGAGATTTGAGGAGCCAAGGGCTGGCTTTCTTTAAGTTAAGGATGGGGGGGGAACCTCTGGGAACAGTCCAGAACTGTAAAAATAATAGATGTATTGGACCGGCTCAAATCTCATTACGTGGCTGTGCCGGAGGAGGCACAGACAACTGTGCCTGCAGTGCCAGCAGCCACCTGGTTGCTAACACCAGTTAAGCACAATCACTGGGAATTTAAGGGGAAAAAAGCCCAGGGGTAAGCTGGGCTAATATGTTTAATCACAGCTGTAATTGGTAACCCGGGTCTGACCCCAGAAACAGGCCTAGCAGGCAGGGTAAACAATAAAGCAAGACTCTAAAGCCCAGCCTACACTTATAGCTAATAAGTCCTTTCAAAACACACAGTTGTGAAATAAGGCCGTGACTGAACCGTGTGAAATGCGACTGGGGGGAGAGGGAGGGCAGGGGCAGGAAACAAACCCCCTTTAACCCACGAGCTGCTCCCTCAGCCCATGTTCTCCAGCACGTCCCCATTCCCGGCAGTCCAGACCAAGGTCAGGCAGACCAGGCTCCTCAAAGCTTATCTCCCCCCTGGCTCCAGGGCACTGGGCTCTGCTCAGCACCTCGTCACCTATTCTGGTGCCTGGATGTCTTTTGTCAGCTCGACCCTTTGTTTGCTCTTTGTCGCCTGTAACCGGATCCCACTCCTGGGACCTCGGGATGTGCGGACGGGACATGTCAGGACACATTCTGGGCATGTCCAGGCAGTTCCATTTGTCCTACCAAGGACCTTTAAATACTCCCCTCTGCTTCTGTGTGGATGGGAGCTGGATTTCCCCACAGCATTTGCACGCAGTGGCTTTTGCAGCCCAAGCCCAGGGCTGCAGCAGGGGACCAGAGTGTTCCTCAGAGCCCTCTTTCACAGAACACCCTCCCTCTGTTCCACTTCCCTTGCTGCCTGCCTTGTTCCCTCATGGAAAACAACCTATCTGACCCTGTCATATCTGTTCAGAGGTATTTTGGGAAGCAAACATTGCTGTACTCAAGGGAGTAACAGCAGAAAGCGTTGCTTTCCTTCACACTCCTTAGGACTTTGGACCTAGTTTTCCACTGGTGCTGAGCTCCAGCTGCCACAGGGCTTTTCTCCTTGGTCTCACCAGATTTCTGCTGGACCATGTTGATGGTTCAAGAGGACGTTTGTTCAAAGCTCAGTATCATCAAGCAGAGATGAAGCCTCAGAGTTTGGCTCCTCACGAAGCCGCCTCGGTGGGGAAGGTGTGGATTTGACCTCACGCTGATTTCTGAGGTGGTTTCCTGTTCTTTGCATTTGGTTATTGTTTTTTTTCCACGTCCTCTCTGCAGGATGCAACGGCCTCCACCCACCTCTGTCCCTGTGAGGGGGTAGAAAGGGGACCCTGGCACAGGGCCAGGGGACCTGGGGCATGGTGGGGATGGAGCTGTTTGCACAGTCAGGGCCAGGGAAAGTTGTCAGCTGTGAAGCCTGGGTCAGGCTTGTTGGTTTATGAGATAAAACGAGTCCAGAGCCCTGGTTCTCTCTCGGAAACAAGGAGCAGCAGAGCTCCAGGATAAGGCACTGCAGTGAGACGTGCCCTGGACACCCCCTGGTCCTGCTCCACCCCTCTGCCCTTCAGCAGCCCTTGGCGATAACATCTGCCCCCAGTCCTGCTCCAGCCCAGGGTAAACAGCACGTGTGGGACACAGCTGGGCCGCAGAGGCCATTGCCCCTCGCTAATTGTCCCTTATCGCAGCACCCTGGGGTGTGGCCACCTATCCCTGCTCTTTCCCCTCTGGAAACTCCCAGAATAAATCCTGACTCCAGTCAAAACACCATTTCCCCCCCACACACACCTGGGACCAGGTGAACCCAGCACTAACTGTGGTGGCAAACCCAGGGATAACTCGGGACACGGGCGCCAAATCCTCCTCAGCACCGCAAAGGCACCCCCAGACAACCATCCTCGAGGGGGTCTGGGGTCTGACGTGGGAGAGGCACAGCCAGCACAACTGAAAACTGAGCCTGAGAGATGCCAGGTCTTGTTTCCAGGCCAGAGATGCCGTGTCTTGTTCCAAGCCACAAAGCCCAGGCAGGACACAGGGAGCTGTGCCGGTGCTGCTGCCCGCTGGGATAATGGGATAAGGGGCCAGCATTCCTCCCCTTTCCCGGTGTTTTTCGGGCAAACCTTCCTCCTTGGGTCTCTCTCACACCTTTCCTTCTAAGGGAGGCTGGAGGGAGGGATATATTTAGGGATTTCACACTTCACTGACACACAGCCATGCTACGAAAAAGGAATTTTTTTTCTTTTCTTAGAAACAAGAAGTTAAAAAAAACCCAAACCAACGAACCCCTCTGGCTGAAACCACAGGACGGGATTTTTTTTTTAGGTGGTGAGAATGTGACTCGGCTGCCAAACTCCAGCTCAGCCAGGCTGTGAGGAGCTGCCAAGGCAGCACATTGCCGAAATCTGCGTTTATTGCTTATAAAGCATTAACCCAGGGGAACGTTGGTGCAGCTCCATGGCAACCCCAATCACCGGCACAAAAACAAGGGCAGGAGCACCAAAGGCTCTGTGGCTGGAGCAGCTGGTAAGTGAATTTACTGACCCTGTTCAGAGCCGCCCCGAGTCTCTGCTGGGCTTGAATGTGTTTTCTGAAAGGCTGTGAAAAGCAGGTTATTTACTCCCAGTTCGGAGGGGAAGAGCAGGAGACGGTCACAGATTAAAGCGATTTCCATTGTGGCACCACAGACCTGAGCTGCCACCACGGAGCCCTTTGCTCGAGGGTTTTGTGTGACTCAGTGTCAACCAGAAAACGGGACCTTTCTGGGAAGTTCTGTGCTTTCCCACCAGGCTGAAGGGATCCAGTCAGTCCCAGCAGACTTCAAAGACTCGGCGTAGCAGGTGCTGCTTAGCAGAAGAGAGGACAAGTAGGTTTAGAGCTTCAGATCTGGGCCTGCTCTAGTTCATGGCACGCTGACCTGGTCAGGGCTGGCTCCAGATCTCATTCCCCTCACAGACTGTGGATCTGGCCAGATGGATCCGGCTTCCCCTCCTCTCCCTCCCCACCAGCCCACTTCTTAGTCCGCAGCTCAACTGCCCAGCCTGGATTATGTCAGGAATAATCTACAGCTAAAGCTCTGCCCAACCCACCCCTCTCCCTGTGCCCAGACTGCAAATCCAGGGTGGACTTCTGTGCTCCAGCCAGCGAGAGCTGCTGCTGGCCCAGGCCCCAGCGTGGGAGAGCAGGGACAGTGGGAGAAGGTCCTTGGGGTGCTTCTCAGGCTACACCCACAAATATGAAAGAGGCCATTGCTTCCCAGGGCCCAGCAAAGATCCCAGTCCCTGCAAACAGCAATTAGGGCACAAAGAGGCCAAGATAAAGCAGGGCAACACCCTGCCAGAGCTTAGGTCTGGGTGGTGCCTTTTCCCAAGCTGATCCCAGCTTGGAGAGATACCTCCTGGGGAGCAGGTGGACTCTTGCAGGACTGCTCCAGGCTGTTCCCAAGGGTTCCTCGCCCGCCCTGGCGAAGGTGGCTAATTGGTTTTGGTGGGGTGCTGCACCTGGGCAGGGGGAGGCAGGGGCAGGGTGTCCCACAGGGACTCACCCTCCGGGGCTTTGCAAACCTCCCCACCATCCACGAGTCCCCCCCGGCCGGCGTGTTCTCCCAAACCACAGCCCGGCTGCTCCGCAGGGAACACCGAGGGCCAGCTGAGCATCAGAGCACGGGCAGGCTCAGTATCAGCCTTCACACGTCTCTGTCTGTCTGTCTGGCAGCCTCCGAGGAGGAAGCAGATGTGGTTTTCTCCACCCTGCCTGTTGCGAAGTCCCACAGAACGTTCTGTTACTCCAGAAAGCCCGGGAGGCCGGAGCCGAGCTGGGATGTGGGCTCGGAGCTGGAGCTGGCCCTGCACTGCTGGGGGTGGGAGCTGTTCAAGTAGGGGTCATGTACTCAAAAGCCTGGGTTTGGATTGCACACAGAGTTCAGCTGCGTTTGGACCCCAAATTTTGGGTTAGAGCCACGTCTGTTACTCACAGGAGCAGCTCATAAGCTCCCCCTTCATATTTTGGCATTCGAGCAACAGGCAAGGCTTTGGCAGAGGCTCTGGGGGCATTTTTCCACTCAGGAAATGAAGAGAGTCATGATTTTATCTGTGCACAGCTGAGGGGAGGAGGTGGGAGCTGGATTCCTGAGCCATTTTCAGGTCAGGTCTTGGTGCCTGTCCAAGGTTTTGATGTGTTGCTCAGTGTCTGCTCAGGACTTTGGTCTCACTTTACAAAAACCCAAGAGCTCCGAGTGGAAGCAGGTTGGGAACGAACCAGGGACACTTAAACCTGCTTGAGCTAAACATAACTTCAGTATCCTGGCAATAGTCCCCAGGAGGCTGCCCTGAGGTGTGCCAGGGATGTGATGGCCCCAAGGACATCGCAAGGGCAGAGGTGACCACGAGGGACCAGCCACCGGCCCAGGCTGCTCCATCCACTGCTGCCGAGCAGCGTTCCCAAAAATCCTTGGAGTGGTTGTCCTGCACCACTATCTCACACTGTAATTAGTGCTTTGGGGAGCCCAGTCATACCCCAGCCCTGCCCCTCCCCACCCAGCAGTAATGGCAGGGACAGTCCCACTCCCACCCCAGACAGCTCTGTCCCTGTCTCCACAGGGAGGGCAGCGAAGCCGTCTGGGATCTCTCGGCACCTCTGGAATTTGAGCAGGCACCGAGACACAAACAGGGTGGCTCAGCTGTGCCAAGAACAACTGGAAATTCAGCCTATGGACACTGTTCCCCACCAGGAAAAGGCTGTGCAAAGGAGAGCAGAAGGCTCTGGGTGCAGGGGGGGGGTGAGCTGTATCACAACGGGAGGAGCTCCCCGGCTGCAGAAGAAACAACATCGTGGCTGACACAGCTCCCTGTTGGGCACAGCAGCCCCAGGGAGGGCCTGTCGTCACAGCAGGACTCTCCAGAGCCTTTGGCAGCAGGGATTTGCAGCCACATTCCTTAGAAAACAAAAGGATTGGAAAAAAACAGTGAGGACAATAACTCACTTTTCCCTTCCCTTCCTGTAATTCCCTCACGCCGAGGGAATTACACACAGTGCTCTGGAGAAACCTTCCTGACAGCTGGGAAAGCACAGTTGGGGCTGTGGGCAGAGACAGGGCACAGGGACAGAGGTGCCAGGCAGGGACTGACCCCTTTGCTTGAGCAGGATGTGTCCTGCTGCTTCCCTTCCCAGCCAGCCCCGTCCTGGCTGGACACAGAGGGCTCAGCAGCTCCCCCTGACCTGCACAGGGCACCCCAAGGCCTGCACACCTGAAGTGTCCTCAACCCAGCTACCCCCAAAACCAGCCCACAAAGTCAGATGCTGTTTCTCCCCCCGATTCCCAGGAGGTCAGCTGAGTCCCAGGAGAGCAGAACGCCCTGCCTGGGGCAGGCCAGTGGTTTGTGAAGGAGCCAGAGGTTGAAGTGGGATGTCTCCCCAAAACTGGGATTCCAAACCACCCAGTCACACACTCCCAGCAGCTCCAGTACCGATGGGCTCCTGTGTCAGGGCTAGGACCTGCCCACACCGTGTCTGCTCTCCCTGAGCAGGCTCGGGTCTGGATGCAAAATCCTGTTGGTAACCCATGATTTGGAAGCCAAGAATATGGTTAAATTGCTGCCCAAAGGGGTGGATCACCAGCATTTGGGAAATCTGGATCTCAGAACTGGGGATACCATGGCAGGGTCCAACAGGAATTCCAGCTCACGGGCTTTTGTGACCTCCAGGACAGGGTTCTGGGGACATCCATCGAGGTTTTCCACTCTGGAGGATCAAAAACAAACCAGATCCCTGCTACCCATCCCAAGGTGTGCAGCCAGCTGAAATCCCTTGTGTCCCCATCCCATTCCTCCCAGCTGGCTGGAACACTCTCCATAGGGCTGATCCTGCTGCTCCCACCCGCCCGCTCCTGGTTTGCTCCAGCTCGCTGTTCCTCAGTTTCCTGCTGCACAGGGAGGTTCACTTCCCGTTCTGGAAGCACCTGGAGACTTGTGAGCCTGGAAAGGTGCATTGCCAATGAGGGGAAGGAGCTGGGAATGTTGCTGTGAGGCAGCTCCTGCCAGAAAGAGGATGGATGCTGGGAAGATCTCCCCGCAGCAAACATTGCACAGGAGGGGAAGGGAGGGGAAAATCACCTTCCAGCTTCCCTGGAGCAACAGCCAGAAGAAAACACAGAGCCCAGGACTGTTCTTCTGGTCCCTGCAGAGGGGCCTTTCTCAGCCTGGATCATGAACACTCGGGATGGAAATGGCCCAGTGGAGCAGGGAGACATTCCCATGTGCCCCATTAGTCGTGGCTGACAGGGCTCCTGGGATCTCCACTCCCTCCTGTGCCTGCAGCTCTCCCCGAGATAACCAGTTCAGATTGGCCTCCTGCACATGCCCTTGAAACCTGCGGAGGCTGGAAGAGTAAACAGACCTTAAAAGGGTCTCAAATTCCAGCCTTCCACTCCCTCTTCTCAGGAGTGCTCCTGAGGGGAGCAGCTTTCGCAGAGACCAGGCAGCCGGAGGCCTCTTGGTCACACAAAGCAGCTAAGAATAACTGCCAGCCCTGAGCCTGCCTGCTCCAGAGCCCAGGAGGGCCCTTCCTTGGCGTCTGTCCACACTTGTCAGCCATAAATGGCTGTTTTCCCTCTTTCTAGCAAGGCCACATTGTGCTCCCACTGTTGTGCTCCCCCACTAGAAATTCCAGCTCGGAGCTGCCAGCGCTTGAGATCTCGGCACAAGTCTCCTCATGTTTGAGGCTTTTCTTGCTCTCCTGCAAGGGGTGAGACTTTAATTAAAGAAAGGTTATTGCTGAGCAGAAAACTGAAAACAGGAACTGGCTCTGCAGATCCACGCTCGGGTCTGAAACACAGGAGTCAGCTGGAGAACAGACAGATCCTTCCACTGCAAACCAAGTTTTTTCACATCAGCACCGTTTTGTTGGGAAGGTTTCTCAGAACCAGGCTGGAATTTCTCCCCAAACAGCAAGGGAGGAAGGCAGCAAGTGAGCCTCTGCCTAGAGTCACCTGTGGGGTGACAGCTCTCCATGTCAAGTCCCTTCTTCTGGTGTGTCCCACCTGGACCTGGATCACTCCCACCCAGAATCTCAGGTTCTGTCTCCTTCAGAACTAAAAAACTCCTCTTTTTTTTTTTTTTTTTTTTTTTTTTTTTGCAAGAAGGAAGAAAATAAAAAGAGTTCTTCTCCAGCCAGCTTTTTCCCAGCAGGAGCAGAACAAGGGTGTCCACTTCAAAGGTGTCACCTGAGACACACCTAAGCTGAGGCCTTTAGAGGCATCTGAGTGCTTCAGAGACATGTAAGCAAGTAAATCATCTGAAGGGCCACCTTGGACTCTATAAATGCCCCTGGGTATGCGAAAAATTGGCCACAATTACTCTGTGGGGTGCTTACCTTACATGATTGTCTTAATTACACGGGGCTGCCTAATGACACTTTATGCAGCTTTAACTATGCAAAGAAAGGCATCACACGTGGGACAGAAAAGGTTCTGACCACACCAGGGCCAACGTGAGAAAACCAGCAGCCTTCCTGATGGACCCACTTTGCCTCCTGCTCTCTGACCCTGCTCAGCAGGTTCCCAGATAAGATGAAAGCCCTGGGTGTGATCCCAGTGATGGCAACACACGCCTGGATCGGGCTCGGGATACGGGGACTTTCCAGCTGAGCAGCACCGTGACTGTCCTTAGCTGGGGCTCTTTGTGCCGGGGTGGGATCTGTTCCCAGGTGACTCCCTCCTCCTCCTCCCAGCCCTGGAACCTTGGGAGCTGGATTTTTTCCCCCCGTTTCTTTGGGTTTTTTTTGAGGGATGCCACATAGGCCCAGAGCAGAGCGTGTGTCTTATCTCACAGCCACCCACATGAAAGGAGGAACTCTGCAGCCACGTCAGAGCTGCAGGGGAGGCAGGGAGAGCCCAGCCCTGCCGGGCAGGTAGGACGTGTGTGCCGGGGAAAGGTGCCTTGCCAGGGATTCTGCGTCTGGCTTGGGGTTTTCCCAGGAGCTGAGGAGCAGTCAGGTGGGGGTTTGACTTCAGCCTGTCTTAAAGACTTGCTGTAAACTGCTCTCCAAACACCTGAGCAAATATATAACCTGCTCTGAATAACACACCACTGTCAGCATGCTCTGATTTGATGCCCCCTTTTTTTTTTAATCCCCCTTTTCCAGGCATTTCGAAGCCCCAGACTGAAGGTGTGTTATGAAGTGGTTCTGCTTTGCTACCCCAGCTCTTTTTTCTCCACACACAGAGCCTGCTGGATCCCCCAAAAGTGCCCCAGTTTAGGCTCTGCCTCGGGACACGGACCTCCCAAGTTTTGTGGAGGGCAAACGACCCTTTCCACTTCCAAAAAACGACCCAATTGCCTTAGAGAGGGTGGGATGGGGGAGCACCATTGGAGAAGCAAATCCAAATATAACCCTGGAAAAGCATTCCACTCCAATTAATTATTAGCAGCGAAACAACGTTTTTAAAAGAGAAAGGAAAATATTGTGCTGAGCTGAGGAAAAAAAAAAAAAAAGAGGGAGGTCTGCCAGCCCTGGAGTGTGTTTATCCCGGGGGTTGTTTAAGCCCTTAGTGCTGAGTTACTGACAGAACCCAGCTGTTCCCGAATCTCAGCCCTCCCCTGTGCTCTCCAGTGGACTCTGCTCTCGTCTGCACCCAAAAAAGGGCCGCGTTTCCCTTCCCGGCCCTGCCTGACGTGGCTGTTCCCTGCACGTCAGCAGGCCCAGCTCCTCAGCAGGAAGCTGGCGAGAGCTTCTGCAAAACAAGTGACGTAGGAGCAGCCACAGAGCACAGCAAAAGCCTCCCACGAGGGCAGGGGGAGCGGGGCTGGGGAGCAGAGCCGCTTCCAAAGATGGACATCCCTCCGTGGCCGGGGCGCTGGAGCCCCGGGAGCTCCAGGGGTGCTGCTGAGGGGGGGCACAGGCTGGTTTTCCAGTTTTTATGGAGATTGCATGGGAACAAATGGCTCCGAGTGGGAAGCACGTTCAGGGTGCCAGGATGCCTGGAAGAGGGAATGCGTCCAGCCTGGAAGGGAGGAAGGAAGGGAAGGGAGGCACAGAGGGCAGCTCCGTGTGGGGCATCCCAGTCCAGGGCACCTTTCCTCAGGGATAATGGGGATTGTCGGGGTGGGATGGGTGGGGAAAACAGGTCATGTTCCATGTCCCAGCCACGGATGGGACAAGAGGGTGTTCACTCCCCTGCAGGTGAAATAAAGGGTCAGCAAACTGAGGGGGGGCCCTTCCCACCCTCATCCCCGGGTCTGTCCCGTGAGGAGGAATTACGGCTGCTACAAGAAATTATAACATGAACGCTTTTACTTCCGCTTCCCTCTCTCCCCCCCAAGCCCTGGCAGCCTCTCAGGGCTCTCTCAGCCCCGGGCCAGCCTCGGGAGAGTCCCCACAGTGACAGCCAGGAATACAGGATCAAACCCAGGGCAGTGCCCCCAGTGCAGCTTCCCCACTCCCCCGTCAGCCGAACTGGGTTCACACGCTGTTCCCAGTGTTCCCTCCCCGCAGCACAGCCCTGGGCCAGCAGTAATTGGGAGCTTCTTTGATGAATTTCCCTTTTGTTGCTTTCAAGTTCAGAGCAGTTCTCAGCCTAAACGGGTTTTCTCCCATGTCTGCAATATTCAGAATTATTGGCTGAATCCGCTCGGAGTGACACATCAGACCACACACTGGTTTGGGGTGGAAGGGACCTGAAAGATCATCAGCTTGTTCCAACCCCCTGTCCCAGGACAGGAACCTCCTGTATCCAGGAGCTCGTGGAAGGAAAGGCTCTTTCAAAGGTGCTGCTGTACCTTCCCCAGCTCCATTCCCATCTCTGGATATGCTCCAGCACCTCAATGTCTTTCTTGGAGCGAGGGGCCCAGAGCTGGACACAGGATTCAAAGTGTGGAATTTCGTGGCCCCATAAACTCCACACCCTTAAACTCCACATAATCTGCCAACCCTCTCCCTGGATCTTGAGACACACTCAAATATTCTCAATTTCTGAGTTCATTCCTGAGGCTCCTTCGTTTCCATGAAGGTTTTTAGGCTTCCCCCTTCTGCTGCACTAACCTGAGGGAATGGGATATACTGGCAAAGGATCTTGTTCCCTTACTGCCCCAGAAACTCTGAATGGGAAAAAGGGTGGAGGTGCTTGGGGAGATAAACCCCATCCAGCAAGATTGGGAAACAAAACTGTTCTTGCAAAACCAGGCCAGTGGCTGCTGAAGTGTGGGGACAGAGATAACGTCTCTGCTTAGAATTGAGGCCACGTTTCACCCCGTTCAGGAAAGCTGCACTGGGGGTCAGCCTGACTTCTGGGCTATTTTAAGCCCTGTGGGTTGAAGGGCACCTGGAGCTGCTGCTTCAGGACCGAATGTTTAATTTAAAGGCTATTTGGTTGCTCGGGTTTCCAGGGCCTGAAATGCTATTGAATTATTTTAAAAACCTTTATTGTGATGGAGCAAGGGCGTTCGTGGGTGTAAGTGAGAGGAGCTCGTGCCCTGGGGAGGGGGTGTGAGGGTCCACATCTGTTTTCAGACCCCTAAATTTTGTTTTCCTGGTCCCCTGGCACGGTGGCCGCTGGAGGCACAGGATCAGCTGCTCCCACTCCCTGCCTGGGTTGTCTCAGCAACAGTTGCCTCAGTACTCCTGTTGTGTCCTGTAAATGTTTAATGGGAAGCTTATCTCTCTTACCTCCCCAGATGGCTCAGGTTATTGAGCTTGTGAACACGGATTAATTGGAAATGGGCAGATGTTGGCTAACCAGAAAAAGAGCTTAGTAAGTAATTAGATGAGCTGGGATGGTGGTGTGGGGGCAGAGCATCCTCTGAAGGGTTCAGAGGGAAAAGGACGGGGCTGAAAGGAAGTTCCTGTTCCCTGCTCTGAGGTCCTGGCAAGGAGCAGAGCTCCTGAGCACTGGATGAGATGCAGGACAGTGTCCCAACATCCATGTCCAGCCCAGTGGCAGCCACAGTTCAGTGAAGGATTAGTCCCCAGCACTCCCAGCTTGTCTCAGCTCCCAATCCAGGGCATCTGGTTCTTTCCTGATAATGGGGATTGTCGGGGTGGGATGGATGGGGCAAACAGGTCATGTTCCATGGCTGAACCTGCCCCTTGGAACCCTGACTGCAGGGAGTTGGAGATCTGTGTGCTCAGGGCTGACATTTTCCTGAGTAATAGATTATATTAGTTCAGGCTGTAATATGCGTTACCAATCTTAAGTGGATTTTTGAAGATTAAATGCTTTAATAAATCCAATTTTTGAAAGATCAGACTATGAAAAAAATTTCACGGAACGTAAGGTCCACAAAAATAACGAACCATCCAGAGCAGCTGAAAGGAAGCTCCAGTTATCCATGTGATATTTCCTGAGCTGCAATAACACCCCTGTGCAGTCCATCCATGCACATCCAACCTTTCTGCAGCCCCTTGTGCCCACCTGCACCCACCTGTGCTGGGGCACAGACGTTCACGTGCGGGATTTGTGGATCTGTCTCAGGTGAACGCAGGAGCCTTTCCAAGGCCTGTTCTCACCTGCCAACAGACCAGGCAATAACGGAGGGACTAACACTTGGATACAGGACTAGGTGGGAGGATCTGCAGCCCATTCCCAGGCAGACAGAGCACCCTGATCCCTGGGGTTCACCACCACAGGGAGCTGGGGGACGCGTTGCCTCCACCCCGAGCACCAGGGAACGTCAGGGAGATGCCTGCAGTGCAGAGTCAAGGTCTATTTGGGGAACAGGATGGTCAGAAATCGAGTTTGAGTGTTTCACAACATCAGAGAAGCTTGAGATTCGTTTACAGAGCCTAATTATAGCAGTTTAGTGCCAAGAGAGAAAGAGGAAAGATGAAAGATGTGCTGCGAGGGAAGAATATACAATGGGCAATTGCAGCACTGCATCAAATCCTCATGAAAAAAACTCTTCTAAATCCCTATAAAATATCCCTGGGGACAAGAGGTGAGCTAACTACACTCTAGAAGTAGAGGGGTGGGAAATGGCTGCAGCATTTCGTAATCAGAGTGAGTCAGATGGTATTTCTGGGAATGTGCATGCAGGAGGCAGGAATCTCCCTGGGGAGCAGGGAATGGTTGGTATCTGAAAATCAGCACTTCTTTAGTTCCACTCAATGAGCTGTGGAGAGAAGGGAAACCAAATGCCAGAGGAAGACAGTGTGAAGCAGAGCAGATCCAGCCGTTGGAACAAGGAGTTGGGACTGGGGAAAACAGCTTAAAAATAGAGACCTTTCAACAAAGGACCTGATGTCATGAGAATCAGAGAGAGATGAGTCCCTCCTGGCTGCCCTGAACGGTGTCTGCGTGGAGCCTCCTGGCCAAGACCCGTTGTCTTCAGGAGGAGGGAATTTGAGGAGCTTTAAGGCTTTCTTGCCATGAATCTGAACGAAACCAGATGCCAGAGATTTGCTGGATGGAACGTGTTGGTGGTGGAGTCCCCACCCCTGGAGGTGTCCAGGGAACGACTGGACGTGGCCCTCAGTGCTCTGGGCTGGGTGACAAGGTGGGCATCGGGCACAGGGGGGATTCCATGGCCTCGGAGGTCTTTTCCAGCCTGAATGATTCCATGTCTCTGTGTTACACGGTGCTGGATCTTCAGCCAGGGCTTCCCACGGGATGGATCCCACGGCAGCTGCAGCCTGTGCCCTGCAGGCACACCAAATGATCTGTTTGGGAGGAACAGAGAGAAATTTGGCCCAGGCCAGCTCCCAAACCCCTCTGAAAGCCCTCCACGAGGCAGCTGAGCAGATGCCAGCCCTGCTGGTGTTCCAGCCACCTCCCTGCACAGCTCCTGTTACACCATCAGCTCCATCAGCTCCATGTGCTGATGGACACGTGTGGGGGTTCCATGACTGGGAGGTGGGAGAGAGCCTTTTCCTGACTCCATTTACAGGCACTGGGTTGTAGTGGCAGCAGCTCCAGCGAGTGCACACAGACCAGGCTGGATGTGGGCCAGCTCTGCACATATTTGGCCACTGACACTGTGGTTGTATTTCCCTCGTTCTGTCACACTCCTGGAGAGGGGACAGTTTATCTAAGAAGGTCAGTAGTCCCCAAGTACAGCTCAGTTATTAAAAGCTGTTAAGCCATTGAGAGACTGGCAATATCACCACAGGAGGCCCAGACAGGCCTCTTTAACCAGGCTCCATGATTAAATGATGCTCCATGCATCCCTAATCAAGTTTTGGCTTGCATGGCCTATTCCTTCCCCTGCATGTCCCGCTCAGCTCCAATTGGTTTCTATCTTTAAACTGACCCCTCAAGCCCATTTTCCTGCAGTAAATGTTTATTGTGCTGGTAAGGAAAGGCAGAAGAGACAGAAACTGAGCTTAAATTCTTGGTTAGATAGATAAGCAGGTGACTTAAACACTTGAGATGGCCAAAAAGAATGGATTTATCAAAGTGCTCCATTTCTACATGAAGGTGCTAAAAAATTCCTCTTAATCCCAGATCTCTGTTTGAGATTAAACAAAGAGGAATAAGAACTGAGCTTTCTGCCCCACAATCACATTTCCTCTGGAAATGTTAGCAGAAGACTCCTAGAAAATCGCTCCATCCACAGGGCTGGGAAGAGCGGGCAACATTGACACCTGCTGTTGGCGTTTTTAATTGCTGCTGTTCCCAGGCACAGCCCACAGGATTGTTGGGAAGCCGAGAGCATGGAAATAGTCAGGATGAGTTAAAACAGGGAGAATTGTTGCTTTTGCAGAAAGCTTTATTTAATCACTCTTATTGTGTGCAATTAGCTCAGAGGGGTCTGTTGGTTGGAACAGGACTGGAATCTTCATGGCAAGTCCCCTGAATTGCTGCTTCCATGTTTAGGAGCTTGCAGGGACTTGAGGACTGGACTGTTCACAGGTCTTGCAGCCTGAAAAGAAAGCAGGAAGCAGATTGCCTTTGGGAAGGGATACTGTTTGGAAGGGCCCCTCCTCCCTGCCCTCTCTCCATGGCCCCAGGGTGCTCCGAGCACCCCCTGCCCTTTGGAGCTGCTGGAGGGACACCAAGGCCGTGTTCCTGCCGGGACTCACCGCTGGTCACAGACCAAGGCCCTTCTTCAGGGTGGAGATCAGGGGGTATTTGCCTTCATGGCAGAAAGTGCCAGTGAAGTCATCCAGGTCGATGGTCCAAACCATGGCCCCTCCAAAGTTGTTCTGCTTCAGCCAGTCGACCTGTTTGGGGCCGGGCAGAAATCCCGATCAGCCCCGGGAGCTGCTCCTGCAGGAGCCTCCTGCCTCCTTCCCAGCACAGCCCCACGTCCCACCAGACCTTTGCACTGAAGCTCTTTGTGTTGTCGTAGCCAATCCACTCGTTGCCCTTGTAGGCATAGGGCACGTCCTCAGGGGCATCCCAAGACTGGGTGGCTCCGGTGTTCAGGAACGAGCAGATCTAGGAAAGAAGGGCAGAGCGGGACAAGTCAGCGAGTGACCTGCCAAAAAGGGCCTGTGCAATGTTGCCTGGGGTCAGAACTCTTGGCTGGGAAGGCAGAGGATGGTTTGTGCTGCTCTGGGTGTCTGGAGGTGAGGGCCACACGTACCTCGTAGTAAGCCAGAAGCCCGGCCTCCCTGGTGTAAGGTCCTGCTGGCCCAGGGCCCGAGGTTGGGGCCCCAATCCCAGTGTTGGAGGGGTTTTGCAGGGTGAAGGTCTTTCCGTAGGTTGGGAAGCCAACCAGGAGCTTCTGAGCTGGGGCACCATTGTTCTTCCAGTAGTTCATAGCGTATTCCTGTAAAAATCCCACGGTTCAAGTGAGTGCCAGGCTTTGTTGGCAGGAAGGGGAGTTCAGTGACAGAGACTCCCAAAATGTCCTCACCACACTGAAGGTGCTGCCGCTGCTGAACAGGGGGCTGTTCTCGCCAGTGGAGCCGTCCCAGGGGCTGTGGAAGTCGTAGGTCATCACGTGGATGTAGTCCAGGTACCTGTGGAGAGCATTGGCTGTGCCCTGACCCGCTCAGGCACCAGAGCTGACGGTTCCTCCAGCGCTGGCCAGTCACCCCCTGTCCCAGCCCGGCCACGGCCCCACTTCCTGCACATCTGGGTCCCTCAGGGGCTCTTTGCAGCTTTGACTGCAGTGCTTGCAGGACACCAGTGCAGTCCCACAAGTGATCCCAGGCTTTGCTACTCACTTGCCCAGCTCAGCAATCTCGTAGCCGGCCTGGATGGTGGAAAGTCCTCCAGCCACAGCCGCGGTGACCAGGAGACGGGGCTGGTTGGTCTGTTTGGCTTCCTGCTCAAAGGCTGCCAGCAATTCCTGAGGGATGCCAAGGAACAGGGCTCAGCCGGGGGCTCTGGGCTCAGGCTTTGCCTCTGCCTGGGCCTCAGGCCAGAGCTGTGCCAAGCAGAGGCCTTGAGCAAACCCACCTTAACTAGGACAGTGAAGAGCCCCTTGTCCTGGGCTGGGCTGCCCCTGGAGCCGGGGTATTCCCAGTCCAGGTCCAGCCCATCGAATCCATACTGGCGCAGGAATCTGACAACGGAATTGATGAAAGTCTGGCGGTTCTGGGGGGTGGAAACCATCGTAGTGAACCTGGGCAAGCAGAGCAGGAGAGAGTTTCGGTTAGACTGGGGCCTCCTTCCATTCTCCCTCCCTTTCCAGGGCACCATTATTGGAAAGAGACAGTTTGAACTTTACTTTTCTGTGCCAAAATTCCATCCTCCAATGGCCAGCAGGGTCTTCAGGTTTCTGTTCCTGCAAAGGAAGGGACAGCAACCTGTGTTACTGCAAGGCTTTGGTGGAGCTGTGGCCTTTCCAGGCCCTGTCCTTTAGGTGGGAAGCTTGAACAGCAGGTCCCCAACACTCTGAGCCACTGTCCCCGTGCTCAGAGGAGCGGGGCTGTCCCCTTCTCTGCCCTGGCCCAGAGGGAGAACAAGCCCTGCCCTCTGCTCCCAGCACATACTGGTTCTTCAGGCCGTTGAAGGATTTGTAGAGGGTCTCGTCGTTCCATTCATAAGTGGTGATCTCGTTGTTGTTCATCCCGGCGAAGGCGTAGATCAGGTGGCTGCACAGGTTGGGGTCGATGTTCTCGGGTGTGTATTTGCCCAGGCCAGGCCTGTACTGGGCCCAGTTGGTGAAGTAACATGTCAGCACGTAAGCAGTGCCTGTGGGGAGACACAGGAGCTGGGGGGGCTGCCTGCTGCTCCTCAGACACCAGTGGCTTCACACAGAGCATCAGGAGCAGATCTGCTGGGAAGGACTGGGCAGAGTTCCCTTCTGGGGTCAGGAGTTCAGGGCAAGGGCAGTGGGGTTGCTCCTCCCTCACACACTGCCCAGCTCTCCGGGACACCAATGGATTTGTTTCCTTCCTCCTCTGTCTCGGGGGACGGGTCGGCCTCGGGGCCTCTGGTGCCCCAAAACTCACGACTTGGGGTCTCTCCCCCAGGCTGAGCCCCTGTGCTGTGCTGCCCCGGGAGGCAGGAGGGAGGCAGGAGGGCTGGCTGCAGAAGGGCCAGCTTGGTGGGAGGCTCTTGGTGTTGGCTGTGCCGCCTGTTTGCCCTGTCTGGGAGTGCTGGGGCTGGGAAGGGTTGGCAGCAGTTGTTTTAGGGAAGGAAGCACCTACCGAGGTGGGCGTTGAGCAGCAGGGCCAGACCTGGGAGGGCAAAGGGAAGAACAAACCTGTCAGTGTTTGCACTCAGAAACACAAAGTTCTTGTGCAGGACTCTGTATTCCTAAGCTGAGGCACATGAGGGTTTCTAGGGAAGATGGTAAAATTTCTGGAATGATTTCAGGTAAAAGCACAGAAAAGAGAGCAAACAAGCAGTAGTTTGAATGTTAGATTTTTGTTCCAAAGCACATCTCAGTTTCCAAGTGCAATGAACTCTATTCATGTTCAAAGCAGAACAGATCCCCAGCAGCAGCACTAAAGAACAGAACTCTCCCTCCTTAAAGGAGGTTGCGAAATCTCTCATGAAAAGAGGGAGCAGCAGTTTTATACCCCCAAGGCCCTGTGCAGGCACAGTGGGACAGTGACAGAGCCCCAGCACTTGTCAGAAAGGCAGAGAGCCCCGGGCTGAGGCGGCACTTACCGGTGAGCAGAGTGAGCTTGGCCATCTTGGACCAGAACTGATGTGCTGCACAAAGTCTCTGCTTTTATACCCTTCTCCCCTCTGCTGCCAATCTTGGATCAACACGGGTGGGCAAACATTGCGAGACTTGGCAAAGATCAGAATCACCTCAGCTGGTACCCGGACAATGGGCCTGAACACTCCAGCTGGAGACATCACTGGTGGTGGGTCGTGCCATGTGCTGGTGTTGCAAGAGCAGCTGAAGAGCCAGATTAGATTTCTGTCATTGTTTGGAAGTTCGTTCCCAGCCACAGGTTTGTGTCCCCGCTGGGGACGGGGCAGTGACCGGTGGCTGAAGGGTTTGACCTTGTGCTGTCCTTGAGTCCTCCCCTGCCAACAAAAGGGTTGTGCTTTACAAGGGTTTGGTCTCCTTGGTGGGACCAAGTGAAGGCAAAAGTGAGCAGGACTTCAGTCCCCAGCACTGGGCATTTTGGAGGACATGGGAATGGGGCTCACTCCCTGTAGGCACAGTGTCTGTCAGGATAGAGGGGCTTTTGGGTCTGAGTAGGCTCTTGCCCTGGTGTGGTCACCTCAGGGAAGCCCAGGGTATCCCATCACCAAAGGAAAACCAAGTCAGTGTCTGCTGAGTCATTCTCCTCCTTATGAAGAGAATATTCTTCTCAGAGAAGCATTATTTCTTGTCACCCCTGTGATCTAATTGCACACAATAAGAAGGAACCATTCTGAAAGGAACAACTTGAATATCAGGGGCTCCATTCCGTGACCCATCAGAAAAGAGCCCAGGCAGCTGAAGGACAGACAGACTTATTCCAGCACAGCCACAGAATCAGCAGAACGACAATTTTAGTTGGTGTGTGGAGGGAAACTACAGCAGAAACAACCCAGAGTGGTGGATCTCTGCAATCCAACACTTCAGCTGCTGGAATAGTGTGGGAGGTCCCCTTCTGCAGACTTGACCCTTTTTTAACTTGAATCCTTTTATCAGGAACCAATTCTCCTGCCCTTAATTACCTACTGCCATTCCCAGGGAGCCCATGGAAAAACACCTTTCTTTAGACAGAAAGAAGGCAGGGAACGTCCTGAAGGAAAACTCCAGGACTTGACCAACTGCCATTTCTTACCACCACATGCAAATTAGTGTCCTTGAGCTTGCCTTTCCACACGAAAACAGACCTGAAAAGGCTCCAGAGGTTGCTGAGGGTGGGATTTCCCAAATCTATTCCAATTTAATTTATACTATGTTACTTTATCAACCAAGAAACACACTGGAAAAATACCCCTTGGAGGTGGTTGTCTTGTTATCGGTCGCATGACACCCAGTGCCTGCACGAAACCCAAAGGGTCAGGCCAACACACTTTAATCTGCAGGTCATCCAACATGTGACGTGGGCAACTCTGAGGCTGTTTTCCAGGCTCCCATTCAGCCAAGCCTGGGTGACCTACTGGGAAGTCACCTTCATGTCACCTGAACAGGAATAAAGGAACATCTCGGAGCAGGGCCACTGGCCATGTGCCTGCTGTGTGATGGGCTTCCCTGAGGTGACCACACCAGGGCAAGAGCCTACTCAGACCCAAAAGCCCCTCTATCCTGACAGACACTGTGTCTACAGGGAGTGAGCCCCATTCCCATGTCCTCCAAAATGCCCAGTGCTGGGGACTGAAGTCCTGCTCACTTTTGCCTTCACTTGGTCCCACCAAGGAGACCAAACCCTTGTAAAGCACAACCCTTTTGTTGGCAGGGGAGGACTCAAGGACAGCACAAGGTCAAACCCTTCAGCCACCGGTCACTGCCCCGTCCCCAGCGGGGACACAAACCTGTGGCTGGGAACGAACTTCCAAACAATGACAGAAATCTAATCTGGCTCTTCAGCTGCTCTTGCAACACCAGCACATGGCACGACCCACCACCAGTGATGTCTCCAGCTGGAGTGTTCAGGCCCATTGTCCGGGTACCAGCTGAGGTGATTCTGATCTTTGCCAAGTCTCGCAATGTTTGCCCATCCGTGTTGATCCAAGATTGGCAGCAGAGGGGAGAAGGGTATAAAAGCAGAGACTTTGTGCAGCACATCAGTTCTGGTCCAAGATGGCCAAGCTCACTCTGCTCACCGGTAAGTGCCGCCTCAGCCCGGGGCTCTCTGCCTTTCTGACAAGTGCTGGGGCTCTGTCACTGTCCCACTGTGCCTGCACAGGGCCTTGGGGGTATAAAACTGCTGCTCCCTCTTTTCATGAGAGATTTCGCAACCTCCTTTAAGGAGGGAGAGTTCTGTTCTTTAGTGCTGCTGCTGGGGATCTGTTCTGCTTTGAACATGAATAGAGTTCATTGCACTTGGAAACTGAGATGTGCTTTGGAACAAAAATCTAACATTCAGACTACTGCTTGTTTGCTCTCTTTTCTGTGCTTTTACCTGAAATCATTTGACAAATGTTACCCAGGCTGAGGTGCCTCAGCCTGGGAATGCGCAGAGTGTGGTGTGTTTGCTGTAGAACACAGAGGTGACAGGGTAAGGTTATTCTGGGTTCAGCCCAGTCTTGCACAAGAACTTTGTGTTTCTGAGTGCAAACACTGACAGGTTTGTTTTTCCCTTTGCCCTCCCAGGTCTGGCCCTGCTGCTCAACGCCCACCTCGGTAGGTGCTTCCTTCCCTAAAACAACTCCTGCCAACCCTTCCCAGCCCCAGCACTCCCAGACAGGGCAAACAGGCGGCACAGCCAACACCAAGAGCCTCCCACCAAGCTGGCCCTTCTGCAGCCAGCCCTCCTGCCTCCCTCCTGCCTCCCGGGGCAGCACAGCACAGGGGCTCAGCCTGGGGGAGAGACCCCAAGTCGTGAGTTTTGGGGCACCAGAGGCCCCGAGGCCGACCTGTCCCCCGAGACAGAGGAGGAAGGAAACAAATCCATTGGTGTCCCGGAGAGCTGGGCAGTGTGTGAGGGAGGAGCAACCCCACTGCCCTTGCCCTGAACTCCTGACCCCAGAAGGGAACTCTGCCCAGTCCTTCCCAGCAGATCTGCTCCTGATGCTCTGCGTGAAGCCACTGGTGTCTGAGGAGCAGCAGGCAGCCCCCCCAGCTCCTGTGTCTCCCCACAGGCACTGCCTACGTGCTGACATGCTACTTCACCAACTGGGCCCAGTACAGGCCTGGCCTGGGCAAATACACACCTGAAAATATCGATCCCTGCCTGTGCAACCACCTGATCTACGCCTTCGCCGGGATGAACAACAACGAGATCACCACTTATGAATGGAACGACGAGACCCTCTACAAATCCTTCAACGGCCTGAAGAACCAGTATGTGCTGGGAGCAGAGGGCAGGGCTTGTTCTCCCTCTCAGGTCCTGCCTTGTTGTTCACCCTCTGCTCTCTGCACAGCCCTGGGCGAGGGATGCTGAGAGAGAAGGCAGAGATGGGCAGGGCAGGGCAGGGCAGGGTGACAGCCCCGCTCCTCTGACCACAGTGACAGTGGCTCAGGGTACTGTGGACTTGCAGTAACTCTGGTACCTGTCCTTCCTTTGCAGGAACAAGGATCTGAAGACACTCCTGGCCATTGGAGGATGGAATTTTGGCACAGCCAAGTAAGTTCAAACCATGTCCTGCCCATAAAAGCACCCTGGAAAGGAAGGAGAGGAGGAAGATGCTCCAAACAAAGCCCAACACTCTCCTGCTCTGCTTGCCCAGGTTCACTACAATGGTTTCCTCTGCTGAGAACCGCCAGACCTTCATCACGTCTGTCATCAAATTCCTGCGCCAGTACCAGTTTGATGGGTTGGACCTGGACTGGGAATACCCCGGCTCCAGGGGCAGCCCAGCCCAGGACAAGGGGCTCTTCACCGTCCTGGTTAAGGTGAGTTTTGCTCTGCTCAGCACTGCTCTGGCCAGAGCCCTGGGCAGATGTAAAGTCTGAGCCCTGTTCCTTGGCATCCCTCAGGAATTGCTGGCAGCCTTTGAGCAGGAAGCCAAACAGACCAACCAGCCCCGTCTCCTGGTCACCGCGGCTGTGGCTGGAGGACTTTCCACCATCCAGGCCGGCTACGAGATTGCTGAGCTGGGCAAGTGAGTAGCAAAGCCTGGGATCACTTGTGGGACTGCACTGGTGTCCTGCAAGCGCTGCAGTCAAAGCTGCAAAGAGCCCCTGAGGGACCCAGATGTGCAGGAAGTGGGGCCGTGGCCGGGCTGGGACAGGGGGTGACTGGCCAGCGCTGGAGGAACCGTCAGCTCTGGTGCCTGAGCGGGTCAGGGCACAGCCAATGCTCTCCACAGGTACCTGGACTACATCCACGTGATGACCTATGACTTCCACGGCTCCTGGGAGAGAAACACTGGCGAGAACAGCCCCCTGTTCACAGGCCCAGCTGACACTGGGGACTACAAGTACTTCAACGTCGTAAGTGTTTGTGAGACAGAACCCCAGGCCTCAGCTCTGTGATTGCACCACTGAGGAGATATTGAGGAATTCATCATCCTGCCTGCAAACCAGGGCAAAGACTTCAACAGGAGTGTTTTCTTACAGGAATATGCTATGAATTACTGGAAGGATAATGGTGCCCCAGCTGAGAAGCTCCTTGTTGGCTTCCCAACCTACGGAAAAAGCTTCACCCTGCAAAACCCATCTGACACCTCTGTTGGGGCTCCAGCATCAGGCCCTGGACCAGCTGGACCTTACACCAGGGAGGCTGGGACACTGGCTTACTATGAGGTACGTCTGTCTAATCACATTCCTGGTTCAAATCATTTGAAGGAATGTATAAGGAAGGCGCCCATGGAGCTTTCTGAATGGCTGCCTCAGACACAAAACTGTCCATAGAATTGCTAAGAAAAAGTTACTTATTTTCAGGGACCAGACAAGTGACACAAAACTAGAGAATAAAGTCCAGACAATGGCAGAGCCTGGACTTTTCCCTCTTTGAAATTAACATTCCACCTCTTGGTGCTTCTCCCTAGATTTGCTCTCTCCTGAGCTCTGGAGCCACTCAGGCTTGGGATGAACCCCAGGACGTGCCCTATGCCTACAAGGAGAGCGAATGGGTTGGCTATGACAACACAAAGAGCTTCAGCATCAAGGTCTGGTGGGACGTGGGGCTGTGCTGGGAAGGAGGCAGGAGGCTCCTGCGGGAGCAGCTCCCGGGGCTGATCGGGATTTCTTCCTGGCCCCAAACAGGTCGACTGGCTGAAGAAGAATAACTTTGGAGGGGCCATGGTTTGGGCCCTTGACATGGATGATTTCACTGGCACTTTCTGCAATGAAGGCAAATACCCCCTGATCTCCACCCTGAAGAAGGGCCTCGGTCTGCAGAATGGTGGTGAGTGCTTTGAGTGCCTGAGCAGCTCCCTGGTGGGAACTCCCATGAAGGGAGGGGAGGGATGAGACTCTGTCAGCACAACAATAAGCCCTTTCCTGCTTTGGTTGCAGACTGTGTGCCTCCTGCTGAGCCCCTGCCTCCAGTCACTGAGGCTCCCACTACCACCAGTGGAAGTGGGAGCGGTGGCTCTGGTGGGAGCAGCGGCTCTGGTGGGAGCGGCTTCTGCGCCGGGAAAGCCAACGGCATCTACGCAGACCCAGAGAACAGCAACAACTTCTACAACTGCTTGAACGGCCAAACCTTCGTGCAGAGCTGCCAACAGGGCCTCGTCTTCGACCCCGTCTGCTCCTGCTGCAACTGGCCATGAAGTTCCTAATCCTGCTCCAGCCAGCAGAGCCCTCTGATCCAACTGTACACAATAATGATTCAATAAAGCTTTCTGCAAAAGCGACAATCCTCCCTGTTTTAACTCATCTCGTTCTTGATATTTTGATGTTTCATGATTCTCCCATGGTACCAAAACTTGTGCTCGGGGAAGAGATTGAATCCACAAGCTGGATTTAATTCCCATATGGCATTTTCCAGGGCTTTCTTGCTGCCCTACCCCAGGGGCCACAGGGGAGCAGAGAGGAGCCAACGGGGCAGAAGGGTCGTGACATCACAACCCTGGGCTGCTTCCCCCGAGCCAGCACAGCACATTCCACAGGGCCGTTACTCACCCTCCACGTGCTGCCGTGGCCTCCAGCAGCCCCTGCTCTGCATCCACAGTGACTGGAGCACACAAGCAGCCCAGCAGGGCAGGATGTCAGCGGGGCAGGAGACAAGGGGTGAGAGCTGTGCAAGGTGGGGGCACCCGGGGGGGGGACTCTGGGGCTGGAGGCTTTTCTTCTCTCCCAGCTCCCCTACTGGGCTGCTCATCACTCCCTGCCCAGGGAAAAAACCAGGCCTTTGTGGCAGGAGGGAATAGGCATCCAAAGGGTAGATATCCAGGGTCAGGGGAAGCTCCCATCTGGGAGGTGGGGGCGTGGTTGGCCTCAGACAGAGAGCAGCAGACACTTCAGGTAAAAAAGCAGCACGTGGTCACCTCTGTTTTATCTTTTTTGTTGTTGTTGTTTATCACACTGGTGGCACTTCCCCCTCTGGGTCCCTCAGATGTGCAGAAGCATGTCTCATTTGGGACAACTCAGGAAAGGAAGATGTTCCCCTACTACTACGCCCCTGACAGGCTGGGGATCGAGGTGGCAGCCGTCGGGGGAAACCCTCTGGTTGGGCCAGGCTATTACCTGGGCCAGGAGGTGAGTTGTTAAAGTGTTGTGGTCCTTTGCAGAAGACACAGGACAGGAGCAGTAGGGCCATGGCCAGCCCCACACCCGCCCTGCAAACCCACCGCAGGATGTCTCCACACAAACCTGGAAAAAAAATCCCCTCCCTTCCCAACACACCAGTCCTTATGTAGCTCCACAGCAGTGAGAAAATGGGAGAATTAATAGGAGTAGCATCAATAGGAGTAGCATCAATAGGAATAACATCAGTAGGAATAACATCAGTAGGAATAACATCTGCTGCTCCTGTACTTCTGCCCTGCAAATAGTGTCTTTGAAATGCCAGTAAGACACTTCTTCCTTTGGATTGCAGACAACCATCCTGCAACCCTCCCTGAGCACCAGACCCATGAGCAGCAAGGGTTACGTGATGGGAGCGAGGACAGGCCCACGCTTCATGCCGAGGAACCGGGTGAGGAGCGGGGAGTTCTGAGGTTTTAACACTCTCAGGGCAGCCAAAGTGTTGAAGAGCAGGTCTGTAACACCCAGCTGGCTGCTGCCCTGAGCGTGTGGGAATGGTTTGCACAACCAGATGTTCCACACAAATGTTTTCCCCCTGCAGACGGTGACCCCCGGCCCAGCAGCGTACGAGCCCTTCCGGATGGAGAAGAGGAAGTGCCAGCCTGCCTATGCCCCATTTTCCTCCAGTACACCACGATTTCCATCCAGGCCTCCAGATAGAGAACTTTTCCCTGGGTAACATAACTCATTTTCTTACAATTTTCACAATAAGCAGGAGTACTGACAGAGAGAAATGCTGAGACACGGATGGCAGATAGGAGACTGAGTTCTCAGTGAAGCTTTTTTGTCTTCAAAAAGCTCCCCTGCTTTAGTCTTTAGCTTAGCACCATGACTAGAACACCACAACATGCATTTCTCCCATGGATCTCCCCCACATTGCTCTGCTGAAAACAAAAACTCACTTAGAACACAGGCTGAAGTTCTCAACACCATCTCACATCTTTCTTTTCTATGGCACCATCATTGCTATTAACAAATAGCTGTATTTTAGATGACCATGAACAGGTCATTGAGGTAAATTCTGTATTATAAACATCATACACCAGCTCCAGAACTGAGAGACTTTGTGCCTGTTTTCTTTAGGCCTGGAACTTACAACATAGAGCAGCCATTGAACAAAAAAGTCACTTGGCCCATGAGGTTTGGGTCTCCAGACTGGTCTTCAGTGCCCAAGCCACCAAAGAAGATGGTGAAAAGGGAAGTACAGGAGGTAAGGACAGGGATGAGGGGATGTTATTCCTGGCTCAAGGCTTCTGAGAAAGGAAATTTCCTCGTTACTTTGCACCTGCACTAAGTTTTGTTATCCTTTCCTTACCTGCCTGGGGCACAAGATATGAAGTGATTTCCTGTGAGAAAACACCTGTTTGCAAAACCAGCCACAGTCCTTCAAAAAACCCTTCTATTAAGAAATTTCCTCCGGAAGTTTCCCCCCGCAGAGTGAAGCGAAGCAGAGCCTTGACTGCCCCTTTTAGCTCTGCTGGGAGGAAAAACTCACTCAGAACACAGGCTGAGGTTCTCGACACCGTCTCACACCTTCCTTTTCTAACGTGTTGTCTCTGCTGTTAATGCATGGCTGTCTTTCAGATGACCATGGACAAAGAATCCAAAAAGCACCAGGAGCGAGCGGCCTACCTGAAGCTGTACTTCGGCTGAGGGGCTGTGCCCCCTCCTCTGGAGACACCCACCTGCACCACCAGGCTCAAAGAACCAATAAAACGTCTCAAATGTTTTAAAATCCAAATAAAATCGTCTCAAGCAGAGGGATTTGTGGCCGCTGGCTGCCTCGTCTGGCTGTCTCCGGGGCCCTGCTCCCCTCAGCCCTCGCCCAGGGGATGTTGTCTCTGGGTGCAGGTTTGGGCTGGGGGAGAGTTAAAACTTCTTCCCAGTGGCTGCCATGGGGCTGTTTGTGTTTGTGCCGAACACGGGGTTGAGACCACAGTGAGGTTTATTGGTCCTGGGTTTGTTATTGAGTGTGTTATTGCCGGGCAGGGCCTACACGGAGCCAAGGCCTTTCCTGCCCCTCGTGCTGCCTCACTGAGGGGGAAGTCTGGGAGGAGACACGGCCAGGACAGGTGACCCCAGGTGAGCCAAGGGACATTCCAGACCATGGGACAACATGCTCAGTTCATGAAGTGTGGGGAAGACAGAGGAAAGGGGGGACGTTTGGAGTGATGGCGCTGGTCTGCCCGAGTCACCATTATGTGGGATGGGGCCCTGCTCTCCTGGAGGTGCTCAATATGTGCACATGGGAAGCAGGGAATTATTTCCTTGTTTTCCTTTGCTTTCCTATTAAACTGTCTTTATCCCAACCCACGAGTTTTCTAGCTTTTAGCCTTCCAATTCTCTCCCTGATCCCACTGGTGTGGGAGCGAACGAGGGGCTGTGAGGGGCTTGGAAACCACGACACCATGGAAACCCCTCACCTCAGCACCCTCCCCACCAGGGCTTTCCTCACGCTCTTCCCTCTGAAATCCAGCCCTCTCTGGGACAGGAGAGGAGCCAAAAGAACCCATCTAAAGGGCAGCTCAGCTGCTGCTCCATCTCCTTTGTGCTGAGAGTGAGCAGCACCATCTCCCCCTCAGCCCACCCTGGTCTCCTCACCCCCATCTCCTCCTCTCGGGGTTCACCCACAGCCAGAGGAGAGCTGAGGGTGTTTGTGGTACCCTCAGAGAGAGTATAATGGCTTTGTGCACAAAATAACACCCACAAAACACCCCAGGGAAAGATTCCGTGCTGGGCCAGGTCACACCAGACACCTGCAAGATGCACTTTTGCATTCTGGCCTTACAGACATGAAGCTATTCTCAAGAACATGAAGTTATTCTCAATATGAATCTATTCTCAAGCAAGGAGCAAGAAATAGGTTGCTAATTAAGAATCTGGCCACGAAAGTAAATGTAGCCTGAAGCAGAAAGGCCCTGGGGTTCATCTTCAGCTGTTCCTGCACTCGAACCCTGGGGATTTCTATAAATGTTTACAAACCCTCACACACACTGATCACAGCCTTGATGTGGTCCCAGGGGACAACCAAGAGCAGGCAACACTCACTCTGTAACTACAGCCCCAGAGCAGCCTTTCCAACTCCCTGGCTTTATTTACCTGTTTCTGGAGCAAATTTCACCTGCAGTCCAGTTTCAGTTGCAAACCCAAAATACATTCTTCCAATTTCCCACTTTCGGGCTTCGAGAGCTCTCGCAGATGTACCACAACAGCTGCTCACAGGCTTTCTGAGGCACGTTGGTTCCCTCCCTCCCAACCACAAGACTCATCTGCCCAAACGGGGATGGAGCTGTCGATTCACAGCTGCCCCTTTTGGTGCAAGGTTTTGGACAAGGGGGGGTGTGACCCCCTGGAATTTTTACTGTCCTAAAACCTGGGGTTTATGGCTGTTTAAGGCCCTACCTTTGTATTTATGGCAGATGTTGCATTTCACCTCCACCTGATCAGGAGAAAAAGGGGTGTGAGATGATGAACAAAGTCAGCAGCACCTGTGATTTTTCACCATGTTCCACCTATGGCTGGAGAAACCTTCTACTAAAGTTTTTGCCAGACTGCTGGGATTTCAAAGGGCCCTTTGTTGTCATTTCTGATGAAATTCTCAACCTTCTCAGCTATCAAATGTTCCTTAAGAGAAAGGAAGAGGTGCAGAGGGAAAGACAAGATCTCCTACTCTCACACCCCCCCCAGAAAACACACTCAGGCTCCATTCAGGTCCTTTTCCACTCTTAAAACTTGAAGGACTCAGCCAGTTTTGGTCTCAGGAGATAAAATTTCTTTTATTACGAACATAAAAATTACAATTTTCATTCTACTTCCTTCCCCTCCCCAGCGAGGGATTTTCTCATTGCAAAAAAAGCTTAATCCGAGTAAAAAAAGATAGAACTTTTGATATATACATAAATACACAATGTCTCTGTACACCTGTCGTTCTGTACAACCAAGGCACCAGCAGAAGTGACAATGGCACACGCAGAGGATTGTTGAGAGATCTAATTTCAGACTGTCTGTCAGAAACACCTCCATTCTCACTGAAATAATTATTCCCTTTTCTCTTCCTCCTCCCTGGGTGATGGGGGAAGAGGGAAGCCTGGGAGGATCCTCTAACTGCATAGAGGTGAACATGAACACCTGGGGATCCTTGGGAGACTGGACCAAACCACAGGAGTCTTTTGTCAAAAAAATTTCCAGTATTTTCCCTAAGAAAATGTTGAAGGAAAATTAAAGCAAAGCCCTCCAGAACCAGCTCATAATTACAACACTCCCCTCATCAGCCGTTTTCACTGCTGAAATAAAGTCTTCTGCTCAGGGGAAATAAAAGGGTGAAAAAAGAGGAACTTCGGTTGATAAAAGCACATATTTGAGAATGGATAAATGAAAGAAATGTGATCACTAGCACAGCCTTGCAGCCTGCAATCAATGCAGCTTTATTCCATATTCCAAGTTCCAAAACAACTGGTGAAGGCGTGAACTCTCCAAGGGCTTGTGCTGAGTTGAAAGCAACAAGAGAACTGAAAAGCAGCCTGAAGCAGCTGTGAAACGTTGCCAGTCCTTCTGCTGGAAAGTGATCTCAAAGCAGGGCAGGGTAAACACCACACTTAAGAGCTTTTAAGTCCCAAGTGCAGCTGCAGTCAGCAAAGTGAGAATAAAATGCCAACTTAGCTCTGTATTTACACTTCACTCCTTGCTGACACATCAGACACCTTGAGTTTATAAAAGAAAAGTCTGTTTGTTTTTACCTGCCAAGAATGCAAAGTAAGAAACCTCCCTGGGTTTCTTCTGTCTCTGTTAATACACATTCCTCAGAATTAAAGCCTGGCAGGGTTGATGGCAAAGTTTCCTTTCCTGCCTGCCAGGCAGCCACGCACCAGTGATGCCTTTGTGTTCTGCAGAGCCTGCAGGGCAGCAGGAAAAACCTGCTGTGCCCCAGCTCTTCAGAGAGTCAATCCTGCCCACAGTGGAAACAAAGCCCAGTCCTCCCAGACAATCCCACCTGTGATCCCTTCAGTGCCTTTAGGACAACTGACCATCGGCCATTCCAAGGCAGCAGGAGAGCAAAGGGGAAGAGGGAGCGCTGGAAACCAGGATGAGAGTGGAGCTCACTCTGCAGAGACCATTCCTGGGCCACTCAGTTGGATTGCCTCTCCTGAACCCTCCTTCTCTGAGCAGCCAGAGGAACTCCAGCCCCACCTCACTTCTTCCTGCGGATTTTGGGCTTTTTCACTGGCCGGAGGTAGGGATTGTCTATCACGTTCTCCTCCCCATTCCTGCTGCCTGCCAGGGAGGTGTTCTGCTGTAACACTGAGGCGTTTTCCTTCTCAGGTCCTGAATCATCCTGTACAAAAAAACCCACAAACCCAAACAACCAGAGTTACGCAAAACAAGGCTTAGAAATCTTTCTGCCCAGAGGAGCTGTGGCTGCCTCATCCCTGGAAGTGTCCAAGGACAGGCTGGACGGGGCTTGGAGCAAGTTGGGATAGTGGAAGGTGTCCCTGCCCATGGCAGGGGGGTGGAACCAGGTGATGTTTGAGGTCCCTTTCAACCCAAACCATTCCGTAATTCTAAGTTCAAACCACACAACCTGTGGGCAGAAGAGACAGTCAACAGCAGCACACAAGGAGCTGCATTAAGGGTGAGGCTTCCTGATTTCTAGCACAAGAAGATCCCTTGGGGAAGAACGAGGTTGGAAAAGCTCGGGGCAGCAGGGCCCAAGAGCTGTCTCAGGGGGCTGTACCGTGCTCATGTGCAGCGGGAGGTTCTCGGTGTCCGTTTGGTCGTCCTGCTCCGACGAATCCGTCTCTTCCATCTGCTGCATTTCCAGCTCAGAGGGGAGAAGAGCTGTCAGGTAGGGGACAGTGAAAGGCCTGGCAGCAATCACTGGAGTCAGGGAAAAGGCCACAGTCAGCGAGCTGGGAGAAAACCCCTCCCCTCAAAAATTAGGAAGCACAAAGAGAACGAACACTTTCGCTGGTTCTGGCTTAGAACACACACCACCTCTTCCTGCTGCTCCCAGGGATCAGGAATGAAATATGCTGTCCCTACAAGATGGCAGTCTCTAATTTCCTACTTTGTGAGGCCCCTTTATGTTTCCAACATTATTCCAACATGAACAATCCCTCCTGACCTCCACAAAAGTTCCATTATGTCACAGGCTGAAGCATCACTTGGTCCCCCTTTCAGTTAACACTGACACCTGTGCTGTCAGTGAGCCTTGGGAAGGTGGGAATTCTCAGCACTGCTTTGCAGTCAGAGAAACAGGAAAGCCCCCACTACCACTAAAATGTCAGAGACAAGAAATTACTTGTTCCAAGGTTACAGGGAGTGGAGTCAGGACTGGGATAAGCTTTGAATTTAGCCCCTCTCAGCCTTCTCCACGAGCAGAAGACAGTGAGCCATAGTGAGGGTAGAAGCCTTATTTTGGTTTTCATACAAAATTCAAATACGAATTTGTATTTTTAAATACAAAATTCCTCATTTCCTTCAGGGAATAACACAGTGTGATCATTCAGAGCTCACCCCCTGCAGCAGCAAGAACCCCAGTGGGGGGGGGGGGGATGCTCAGGGACACACATTTAGGGCACAGAGGGTCCTGGAAAACTCACGTGGGAATGTGCTGACGTCATCCTTGAAGAGGCTCTGGGTCTCCCCTGTCTTGGCCATGAAGCGTGTGAGGGCCCTCTCCACATCCCGCCGTTGGGAAGCCGCCTTTTCCCGCAGCACCTGGTAGTCGGACACGGGCTCCCGGTACGTCTGTGGAGCAGGGAGGGAAGGAAGGGAACAGCTCACGGTCAAAACACTGCAAGGCTGCAGGAGCTACAGGCAGGCTCTGACCTCTGCTCCTGACAGGCTTTTGGAGAGCTACAGATGTCCATCAGCCAGAAATCCAGGGATTCTGGCTGATTTCTGGACAGCAAGGCATGTCCACAGCCCAAGGAACATATAAACCAGGAGAAGCAATATTTTGGATGGACGGTAGCAGCACTGCAGTAAAAACACACCACTCCTGCTGTTCTGGACTCCAGACAGCCCCCAAACAGCACAAAACTCCTGTTTTCACTCACCGGCGTCTTGATGTAAGTGTGGGGATCTGGGAACTCAGGGAAATGGCCAGGAATGTGGGAGGGGTGAGGCTTGTTCTGTCCAGCTGTCAGGGCCTTGGGGGTCACGGGCTGGTTTGTCACAGGAGCTACAGGAGTTCAAAAGCACAGAAATCAGGGGGGTTCCTCCTGCCCAGGGCCAGGCACAAAGTGCTGCTGCTGAGCTGGGCCCCAGATTCCCAGGCCCTGCCCAAGCACATCCCAGGAGGCTGTTTGGCATCCCAGAGGGGAACAGGGATCACTTGGCCCCTCCCTCCCATACAAGGAGAACAAAACCATCCCGAGGACTCTGGTGTGCAGTGAGGACACTGGTGAGAAGTGACTCTTCCTGCACCTATCACAGGGTCACTACCAAACTGCACTTCCAGGAGCTCTGGAATGAGTCATCCCTCTGGAAGCCAGCAGAGAGGAATGCCAGATTATTCCCGGCTTCCTGTGTAGCAGAAAGGATTTCCCACGTACGGGCAGTGATGACCATCCTCTGGGAGCGCTTGGCATACGCAGGAAGGGTTTCAACATTGAACCCTGCAACACAAAAGAGGAAACAGGAATCACACCAGGAGTTTACCCTGGTCAAAAATCCCTTCTTTCAGTCTTCTCCAGAATTTTTCCAGGGGCTCCCAAGGGCACGAGAAGGAAAACCATGCACTGTATATATTCACACTGCACCACGTCCCCTGCACGAGGCTCAGGACAGGGCTTAGAACACAAACCCCAGAGACGCAGGGGACAGATTTTCCTACCAGCACAGCACATCCAAAGCTGGAATGAGCAGGAACAGCCAACTACTCACCCATTTCCACCAGAGTAACCACGATATCCGAGAGCGTGGGCTGGGTCCTGGCTGTGTGCTCACAGTAGGACTTGGCACTCCTTCCAATTTCTGAGATATCTGGGGGGACAAAACCACCACATATTTGATTCTTACAGTGCCCACACTTGTATCAGCCCAAGCCCAGCTTCAGGGATGGGAATTTTTAACAGATTTGGCAAGGAATGAGAAACAGCTCCCTGAATGGAGCATCCTGCAACCTGGGTATTTAAAATTTGAGCATGGAGACACTAAAGACTAAAGAGTCAGATGTTCTCCACAAACGCAAAAGGCAAATCTGCATCACAGGCATGGAAAAAAAACCAAAAAACAAAACACCCAGAAGTTGATTATTTCTTGATTTCATAAAAATAAGTAGGTTCTCAGCATATCACCCAGAAAGAGAGGAACAGAGGCACTCCATGAACCAATGGCTGGAATTTTGTTGTTCCTCTGTTATTCTGGCAGCATGTCAGCACGTGGAGCCTCTGTGAGTATCTGATGAGTACTCACTGAGTAAGACAAATACATATTTTGGAGCTGGGGCAAACCCAAAGTGTCACAGAGGTGACTCCAGCCACCAACACTCCTAAAACACCCTTTAACACCAGGTAACAAAAATGGAGAAGAAACCCCAACGAACAGTGAAGGAGCAGAGGGCAGTGTGAGGAGGGCCAGGGGCACTCACAGCTCTGGATCATCTCGGTGAGCGTCTCCACCGCCGCCTTCTCGGCGCTCTCGAATCCCGCCTCGGTGAGCAGGGAGCTCACCACGACCTGCAGCGTCCGCCGCCGGGCCAGGTGGTAGTTGTCGGCCGGGGTGCCAGCCTGCTTGCTGCCAGGGCGCTGCCACACCGCGAACCGGCCTCAGCGGCACGGCGGGCACCTCCCCACAGCCCGGCCGGGAGGGCAGGGAATGGGAATGGGAAGGGAATGGGAAGAGACAGGGAGAAGGGCACGGGAAGGGGCAGGGAATGAGAATGGGAAGGGATACGGAGCAGGGTATGGGAAGGGGCAGGGAATGGGGATGGGATAGGGAGCAGGGCATGGGAAGGGGCAGGGAATGGGAACGAGAAGGGACATGGAGCAGGGAATGGGAAGGGGCAGGGAGCAGGGACAGAGAATAGGAAAGGACAGGGAGCAGGGCATAGGAAGGGGCAAGGAATGGGAAGGGACAGGGAGCAGGGCATGGGAAGGGGCAGGAGCAGGGAATGGGAAGGGACAGGGGATAAGGAATGGGAAGGGACAGGGAGCAGGTATTGGGACAGACCCAGGAGTAGGTAATGGGAAGGGTTTGGGAACAGTAATGGGAAGGATTAAGAGCAAGTGATGGGAAGGGGCAGGGAACAGGTGCTGGGAAGGGTCTGGGAGCAGGTACTGCCCTGGCACCCCCAGGGAATGGGGACACGGGTGGGCTGAAGGACTCAAGGGCAGGAACACAGGCACAAGTACCTCAGCATGGACACACGTGCACACACATGTGCACACACATGTGCACACAAGTACATTTAAATCCCCCCCGGATGCCTTTGGGCCGCGGCCCCTTTAAGAACCCGCCGCACGCGCCAATCAAACCCCGCCCCCCTCCGGGCCGTTCAGCCAATCAGCGCCTCCCTCCCTGGGGCCATCGCCCCCGCTCCCCGCGGCCGGACCTGGGCCTGCCCCGCGCCCCGGGGCCACCGGGCACTGCCGCCCCGCCCGACCCCGCCGCCGGCCCCGCCACTGCGGCCCCGAGCCCCGGGGACGAGCCGCCCTCACCGTGCCGGAGCCGCCGGACGCCGCGTCGGCCATCTTGGAGCCATGTGGAGCTGTGCGCATGCGCCAGGGGCGGTGCGAGGGCGGGCGGGCGCGCGGGGCACTGTGGGAGTTGTAGTTCGGGCAGGGAGGGAGCACGTGGGCGGCGGCAACAGCTGGATCCACCGGCACACCTGGATCCCTGCACACCTGGATGTCACATACACACACCTGGATCCCACCTGCACATCTGGATCCCCCCATCCAGTCCAACCCCCCTGCCAAGGCAGGGTCACCTGGAGCAGGTGACACAGGGATGTGTCCAGGTGGGGTTTATAAGGATGATAATTGAGTGTTATAATGTCCAGGTGGGATTTATTGTGTCCAGGTGAGGTTTATAATGATGATAATTGGGTGTTATAATGTCCAGGTGGGATTTATTGTGTCCAGGTGGGATTTATAATGAAGACAGTTCAGCTCTAGGGCATGGGGACCTTGAGGTTTTTGCCAAGTCACCAGTGTCTGCACAAACACTCCTTCTGTCCCTCTGCCCCATCGACATCCTGATTTACTGCCTCCCTAAGGCTTGTTAATTCCGGGATGTCCTGGAGCCAGGGGTGGAACTGCTGCCTGTGCCCCTGAGCAGCTCTCCCTTCCTGCTGGTTAGGCTTGAAAGCACACAAGTTCTTCCATCAAAGAACATCCTGACTCGAGCCAATCCTGTCATATTCCACGTTGTGCAGCAAGCCCAGCCCCTGCCTCTGCAGGGTGACCGGGAACACAAACCTCCTGCCCCGGCATCACGATCCCACTCGGAAATGATTTACTAAACCCCCTTTGGAAGCCCCAGGAGCCCTGTAACCATGGGAGCAGCGAGGGTTTCCTGTTGTAAGTACTGTGTGTTCTGAGCTGCTCCTCGGTGTGACCGCCTCGTGTACTCACGCGTCCGTGATCAAAGCTTTGCTCTCACCAAAGTGTTTCACAAAGACAGCACAGGAAACCACCCCCAACCCCAGCTCCCACCCCTCGCTTCCTGTTTTAGCACATGTGTGGGAGAGCAAGAACAGCGTGAGAACCAATTGCTGCCCGTGAGAGGGAGAGGGGAAAAAAGTGATGTAAACAACAGCTGCCACGCTGGGAATTAAAGGTCCTGAGTGCACTGGGGCTGGGGGGCAGCACAGCTCCCACAGGCTGCTGGTCCTCACGTGCAGGAGCACCAAAACCCCTGCAAAGACAGGGAGAGGAGGAGGCAGAGGAAGGGGGAGGTTGGATCATTCCAGGCAAATGCACCTGCTGGAGCAAAGCAAACTTCTTGATCACCAAAGGTAGGAGGCAAAGTTGTTTCGGGGGCTGCCAGTGTGCTGAGGGGGGAAAATCTGCCTTCTGGGTTCAGGGATGGCAGAGCTGTGGGCAGGGCTGGGGGGGCAGGATTGTGCCAGGGATATTCAAAATTCCCTGGAAGGGCTGGGGTGGGTGGGTCTGGAGGTCTGGCTGTGGTGTGTTCTGCCAGGCTGTGATGCCACCCTGTCCCCTCAGCAGGGAGGGGTTTGTGTGCCAGGGCTGGGGGTGCAGGGGCAGCCCAGCGTGGGCTGAGGGGATGGAGAGCTGAGTTCAGAGGTAGGAACACACGATCCCAGACTGGTTTGGGCGGGAAGAGACCTTGAAGATATCCAGTGCCACCTCCTGCCACGGGCAGGGACACCTTGCACTAGCCCAGGTGGCTCCAAGCCCCGTCCAACCTGGCCTTGGACACTTCCAGGGATGGGGCACCTGTGCTGAGACACTGAGCCCTCCAGCTGAGGAACTTGAGGTGCTTTCAGAGCTGATAAAAAGCAGCAGCTGACATTGAAATACTGCTGTTGGTGGCTCAGTGCCCTTGGAAAGCTCCCCCAGAGCAGTGCTGTCCGTGTGGGATCAGCACAAGCAGGGTCCCCCCAGCCTGGCAGAACTCCCCCAGCCCTACAGTGTTGGTACAACATCCCTGGTGTGGGTGTGTCGCTCTTCCCTCGTGCACAGCTCTCCTCTGACTGATGGGGTGGGAAGAGAAAACGTCCATAGAGGTCCAGGGACGGTGATTGAAGGGTTTGAACCTGTCTCTCAAGGGCTGTGAGATCAGTCAGCTGGCAGCAAAATGAACAATGCAGGGTGGGGACAGCCTGTGTGCCTTCCCATGAGGTGTTTTCCCAAAGGCTGGAACCTTTCCCCTTGTTTCCCATTTTAGCAACAATAAAACCCCTTGAACATTGGTGTCAAACCCAGAAAGGGAAAAGTTTGTGTGGTTTAACCCAGAATTACAGGCAGATGATTTAAAAGGAGAGGCAGGAGTTGGGATTCTCAGGTGCTCTGGCACTGAGCAGTCGAGTGACCCCAGACAGGAGAACATTCACCTTGTTGAGATAGAGCTGAACAGTTGTTTCTGTACATACAGTCCTGGGGGGAGCTGTGACGCTGCTGGAAATTCATCTTTTAAAAGAGTATGATGGGAACTGATGACTTTTTGGGTAGGGAGAGCCCAAGACTTCGTTATTTTTCGAGATGCTCAGCACAGCAGAAGAGCCCACAGAAGGCTGGGGGTGTGACCCTGATGTTTGAAAATCACAGCTTGGAGAGAGGTGGGTGATTAGATGGGAGTCACTGAGCTCAGCGTAGGGGGGGAAATTTTGCAGCCTGTGTCAGGAATTTTTCAGAGTAAAGCTTGAAGAGGTTTATTCCCGTGTCCCTCTGTGCTCTGAACTCCCACTGTGCCCGTGGCTTCCCGAGATGTGCCCCGGTTGGAGCAGTTGGTCCCCGGAGGAGGCAGGTGCCCTCCTGCCCGGGTCTGTCCCAGCCCTGCTGCCACCAGAGGGCACGAGGTGACCACGATGTCCTCATTTCTGAGCCACCTCGTTCGGCAGCCAAAATCACCCACAGTGAAGTCACGTAGATCCTCTCCCCCCTCAGCTGCGAGGGTGCCACCAAAAGCTCCTCTGAGCCCCCCAAATTCCTTGACTGACCAGATCGGGGGGGGTTTGTGGTGCAGTTTGATGAGGACAAACACTTGACAGGCAAAAGAAGCTGCTGCTGCTGGGCAAGGAGGGAATAAACTGCTCCTCTGAGAAGGTTTTGGGGTTTTTCCCCCCTAAGGACATTGGCCTGTGCCTTGCAAGGATGAAAACTCAACCACAGGGAGGTTACAGCCACGTTGGGGCTGCTGGGTTTTATTATTTTGTTTACAGTTTTGAGGAAGTTTTTATATTTGGGGAAGATTGTTTGTTTGTTAGTCCAGAGCAGCAGTGCTGTTGTTGTTGGCAATGTGCCTGGGGGGTTGTTCAAGGCTCTCTAAGTAAAAGATTTCTTGCCGGGTTTGTTTGGTAGAGGAGGCTGATCCAGAAAGGATTTCCCAGCGAGGTGTGGGGGTGTGGATAAACTCTCTGGATAGTTCTGAGAGGTCCCTTCTGGAATTTTTACTCAATTTCCAAAAGATGCAACAGGCACAGGGAGTGGAGGAGAGTTTCCAGAGTGCAAAACACTTCTCAGGGTGTGAGTTAAGTGTTCCAGGGTGGAATTTTCAGAGTAAAGCTTGGAGAGGTTTAGTCAAACCTCCAAATAACCACAGGGGAGAAGGTGTCTGTGGTGGAGGCTCTTTGATCTCACAGAGACATAACAAGATCCAGGTGCTGGGAGTGCAGAGCAGCACTGTGAGAGCACAAAATCAGCTGCTTCCCTCGCAGGGGAAGGGGATTGGGCTCCTGGAGGGTGCAGCATGCTCCCAAAATGCCAGGCTCCACAGGAAAACTGCCTGTCTTTGGAGAGTGTTGTTGTTTACGGGCAGATAAACTGGACAGGTGTTCCCAGCCAGTCCCAGCTGGGTCCCTTCCCAGCTTGTCCTGGCAGTGTCCGTGCTGGAGTCTGACCTCAGAGGGTCCCTGGCTCAGCTCCCCCCACCCCATGTCTCCCTCAGCAAGTCTTGCTCCATAAGGAAGAGCCTGTAGGAGCAAGGAGGTCCCAGGGGCTCTGTCTGGCTGGGCTGGGATGTCAGAGCATCTTTCCTGCTCCCATCACCCATCTCTGGGGTGATTGGTGCTTGCTGGGCCTTTTATTTCAACATTCAGCCGATGTGCAAACTGTCCCTTCCCACTGCCCCCTGAGTCAGGGCCATATCTAATCCTCCAGGCATGTCACCCCCACTCCAGGCTGGGCAGAGCCTCTGCTGTGGATCTTGCTCAGCTCTTCCTGCCTCCCCAATGACTCAGGGGATGTTCTGCTCCTCCTGTCTCTCTGCCCCAGCTCTGGGGTCCAAAGGTGATGAGGAGATGGGTTAAAGCTGCTTTTGTGCAACTGGTTTCACGTGAACTTTGTTTTCTGAGGAAATTCTGAGGTGTTGTTTTGCTGAGAGAACAGGCAGAGGAGCCCTCCAGGTTTAGGGGGTGCTCCCCAGGGCAGATTCCTACAGAAAACATAACGAGGTTTCTGCCCGGTCTCATCTGCAAACTGTCATTGTGACTTCCCATCCTGGCTTTGGGCAAACTGCTGCTGCTGTGCCTTGCCCCTGCTGCAGTCCCTTGGGATCAGGGATGCTCTGGACCATCCCGTCCCCAGCAGTGTCAGGGACAGCTGGTGGCACGTTTGGCACAGCCAGGACTGGCCTGGCCCAGCCTCTCTGCCTTGTGCAGGGGTGATGATGAGCTGGCCCCTTGGGGGATCCTTCAAACCAGCTGGAGGGACTCTGGGAGAGGGGGCACTGCCTCTGCCTCATCCCTGGCATGGATCGAACCCTCCTCTTCTCACTCACTGACTGAGCAGGTGCCAGTACAAGGTGTGGTCACAGCAAACCCAAATTATCCCTCTTTGCTGACCCCTCTGGCCACACGGGGCATATTTTGCCTGGGGCCATGAGCCCATTCCCCACCTCAGGGGGATCCTGCCTGTATTTAAATGTCATTTAAGGCTCAGAGGTTCGGGCTGTCAGAGGAAGTGCTGCACACACAGAGGGCACCCTCGGAACGCAGATGGCAGTGAAGCCAGGCCAGTGCCTGCTGCTGCACACCCCTCTGGCTCACACCTTGCCAGGTGAAGCCCCCTGTGCTCCCAGAGAGCTCCGTGCTGCGTGTTCCCGTGGGATTGTGCAGAGGGAGGTGCTGGTGGCCCCAGGGGGGTCACATTTCCCCCCCTCCCGGAGCAGGAGCCTCACACAGGGCACTCCCCACACTGGGGTTTCTCTGCTGGCTGTGCCAAACCCCACTGGCACTGCAGGAAACCACAGCCAGGGTGGTGCCTCCTCGGGGCAGGCGCGGGGGAAGGAATCCTGCAGCTCCATGCACAGCCCGGGGATGGGGATGGGGGGTGGGATGGGCTGTGGGCAGCTCCCACATTCCCCCTGGAGCATCCAGGGCCAGCTGAGTCATTCCTGCAGTGGATCATGGGCTGACCTGGCTCTGCTTCAGAAGGTTTGGGAAACCCTCCTGGGCCGTGGTGGTGCCCGTGGGTCCTGTCTGAGCATCTCCGAGGGGCAAGGGAAGGGTTTGGGTGGGTTTGAGGAGCCTCAGACGTGGACATGGCTGGTAAATCCTCCCAGGTTGGACTCGGGGGGTCTGGGGGATGTGGTGCAAAATTCCTCTGCTGCTGGGAACTGAGCAGAGCCTTGGAGGGCCTGGCTCTGCTCGTGGGCTTTGTGTCTGACAGTGACCTTCCCTTGCTGAGGGTGTTCTTACCCACCTTTGAAATGGGATGGGGGGAAACAGTGAAGAACCAGCAGTGGTTTGACTGGAAGAGTTGCAGAGTTGGGCAAATGCTTGGAGTTACAGGAGGGGGGTGACAGTAACGGGGTTGAGAGGGACAGTTGTCACCTTTTCTCGCCCATTAAATCTGTCATTTTAATCTACTGGTGTTTCTTAGCAAAGCACTTTGAGCAAATGCCTGTATCCACAAATCTGAGCCCAGAGGCTGATGAAAGGCACTTTTTTCTTCCCAGTGGGATCCTGGAAATACAGAAGCAATAGCAATGGATGAAATGTAGGGACTTGTGTGAACTTATTGGACCTTCTCAACAGCTCAAGCTGAGTTTAGAGCTCGGGTTTGGACCGATTCTTGTTTGATCAAATCAGCTCCTTGTCCCCATTTTCAGATGAAATGAAAATTGTCCCTATCAGGGCAAGAAGCTGATAAAAGATTCTTCCTAAGAACAAAGCCTGAGGTTGATTCATCTGTGCTCAAAAAAAAAAAAAAAAGGATCTTCAGGGAAAGGGGAGGCTTCTTGGGAAAAAAACCCTGAAATAGGCTGTTTGGAAAGTGAGGTTTGTTAAATCACTTGAATAACATTAGTTTTCTTTCAAGGACTTTTTTTTCCTCCCCCCTCAAAAAATGGCTTTTTTTACAGCCCTCCTTGACTTCAGGAGGAACCCTGTTGCTAAAAATCATAGACCCTTCAAAAAAGGATTCCTTTACTGGTGTGGAGGTGCATTCAAACTGGAATTAGGTGCTTAAGGATCTTTGTGCAAATGGATGGAGAGACCTGGCTGGGTCTGTACATCCTCCTCCCTCTACCTGTGCCCATGGAACAATCCCATTGTCCAGGTGGGAGGTGCAGCCAGGCTGCTCCAGGAGAAGCCTTGGGCATTGGAAACACCCTCTCTACCCTCTCCCCTCCTTGAGAGGAAAGGGAGACTCCTGGTCATGTCATGGAATAAGCCTGAGCTGGGAAAACTTCTCCAGAGGGCTCTTGCCAACCCAAAGGCAGTGGGTCTGTGGAGGTCCTCAATCAGCCAGAGGGAACCCAGAGCTGAATCCCCCCCAGAGCTCTGCAGCCCTCGGGGGGTTCTGACACCCCTCCACCCCAGCCTGGCAGGGCAGTTTGGTCTCTGGGGGCTGCAGGAGCAGCAGTGAGACACGAGGGGTGAGGCAGAGATAGGGGGTGGCAGCAGCTGTTCAGGATGTGCCGCTGATTCCGTGACATCTCCCGCCCTTTTTGGACATGGAGAGTTTGGAGCAGGGCAGAGAGAAAGGAGGAGCAGCCCCTGATAAAGGTCCCCAGGGGTGTCCCCTGTGCCCCACAGCCCCGGGGAGCTGCCCCAGCTGGGAGGCCACGATAGGTGCTGTGTGTTCACCTCCCTGCCCGGGCACAGGGACAGAGATCAGCCCCCTCCTCCCTCACGGCTCCGGCTCCTCCTCTCTGGCTGAAGGTTTCTCCAAAACCTCCCTTAACTTTCCCTGGCAGAGTTTCTGCCTTGGCTGCACTCGCTGCCCCTCTTGTGCAATTCCCTGGGGAGTGGCCTTGGTCCCTCTGAGGGTCCCACCTGGTGATGGTGGGCTGGGAAATCCCTGATTCCTCCGTCCCAGGAAAGGCAGTTTTGAAGAGACGGGAAAAAAACTGAGCAAAGACAATGTTTGTGGCTCCAAACTGTTGGTGCTGGATCACATCCCTGGGCAAAGCTTCCCTCTGTGTCACTTGGGTTTGGTGTGAGGAATTCCACCGAGCCAAGGGGATTCTGGGGTCACCCCAAGAACTGATCTGAGCGAGTTTTCTGTGGCTGTGGGACTGTCCAGTTTGGCTGCAGGGAAGGAGATGGAGGGGACAAGGCTGATATTGGCCCGTGGAGATGGGGAAGAGCAGGGCTGTGCTGGGAAAGGCTCCTGGCTGAGCTCTGCCCACACTTCTCAGGGAGGGTTGTGTTTGTACAGGGGGCACGTGGAGCCTGGCAGAGCAGCCACTTCCTCAGCCTCACCCCCAGCAGGGTCTGTTCTGGGGTAAAAAGGCTCTGAAGGGCTGATGAACCGAGTTCCCACGGGGGGCACAGGCCACGCTCCACATGCACACAACTGTCACCACGGGGCACCTCGCTGGGTTTGCCCTTGTCTGTGAGGAGGGGAGGCCCCACATCTGGCTGTGGCAGTTGAACAGGCTCGATTTAATCACAGCCCCAGGGAGAGCAGGGCAGAGGGCTCAGGAGGGAGCACAGGGCACCTGCTCCCCAGGCAGCACCACCCAGCCCAGGGGGAAGGGAAGTGCCCGGATCCTGCCTGGGGAAGGACAGTGGGATGGCTGGGACCTTGTGCCCAGCTCTTCTGCAGTGGCAGGGACGTGGCAAAGGAGCCAGGCCTGGCAGGGAGGGTTTGGGCAGCTCCATATCTTGGCTTCCAAAGGGGCGTTTGCAGGAGGGTGTTGAGTGATGGGACAAATCCGGTATCCCAGATCCTGGAAAACGTGGAATCTCTTCCCCTGTGAGCAGGCTGTTCTTAACTGCCTGCTGGGGCAGCAGGAGCAGCTCGTGTGGATGGCTGAGCTGCAGCTGTGGCTGCTGCATTTCCCTCTGCTCTGCCCCAGTGTCAGGTCTTGAAGGAAATGGGTGAAAAAAGGCTGAAAACTGCCCTGGTTTGGGACATTTTTCCTGCCTATCTTGGATGGCAAAACTGGGACTTCCCAAACTGAAGCCCCCAGGCCAAATCTTTTTCAGACCCTTCACAAAGAGCCAGGGCTGTGCTGACCCTCTGAGCAAACCTAGGGGATGGTTCTCTGGGATGTCCCATGTGCCAGGGGGATTCCTGACCGTGGATCAGTGGCTTCCCTGGGCTCTGCAGTGCTGGCCTACATCTCTCCAGCCCCAGGCTGGCAGGGGACAGGTATTTGGGTCCCTGGATCTGTTCCCAGCTGCAGAAGTGACTCTCACCTAGGCTGGGTGGAAAATACCCTGAAAAGAGGTGAAACTTGGCTCTTTGGTGAGGAGCCCCTCGGAATCAGGATTTGGGGGCTGGAACCCAGAACTGGGAAAGCCTTGGCAATCACCAAGGATCTTCCCAGCAGGAGCCAGGTCTTTTGCTGACAGGGTGATGGGGTTTGCCAGACACTGCTTTTTTCCCCCCTCTCTGCTCCCCTTTGGCAGTGGGTGTGGACACTGAGGCAGCAGCTTTTCCAAACCCCCCCTTTCCTCCATCCCCTCCTCCTTCCAACCTGGTTACTGATGAAATTTGACATGTGATAGGTCCCAAGGCAAAAGCCACATCACAAGAGAACATGAGCAAGAGCTCAGGGAACAAAAAGTCCCCAAAGATCTGAGCAAGGTGAGACCAAGGGATCTGGTGTCAGCCCCTGGCCCGGGTGCAGCTGGAAGGGACCTTCTGGAAAGGGTTAATGCCAGGACCTCTGCGAGGCTCTGGAGCCCTTTGAGCAGCGGTTTTGAAATCTGATTTTCTTTTTTGCAACCAAGTGAGGTTTTTATCAACTTCCTATGTGAGAGCAGAAGTTGGAGTGGGTGCAGGGAGGCTGCTGCAGGAGCCTGCCCTGGCCCCTGCCCCTGGCCCTGCAGTGCAGGAACCTCAGCTTGGGCAAACGGGAGGTTTAGGGCAGGGAACAACCCCAGAGCTCAAATATATGAAGTGTCTTGCTTTATTCTTTGCATCAGAGCCCAGGCCAGCCCTGCTGCCTGTGGAGGTCACTCGCTGGTCTCATCCCACCTGAGTGCAGGGCGTCCTTGGGCTGTGCCAAATTCCTTGGCAAAGCAGCAAAGCAACTGTTTGTGCCCCTGCCTGGAATGCCCAGGGGCTGAGACTTGCACTGGTGCCTGAACTCCCAGATCAGACAAGGCCCAAACCAGCTCTGTGCTGGGTTTGTAGCCAAACCCCCCCTGTGTCAGCACCGAGAGAGGGGAGGAGCAGCATCCCCGTGGAGACACATCCATCCTGCACTCCTGGTCCTGGGAGGCGTTTTGCTGGCACAAGGCTGGCAGTGGAGCTGGGGGATGTGAGTCTGCAAGCTCCAGCCCAGGAGTTCTGTGCAGTTTGTGTTACTCCTTTCCACAGCAACTGGGGATTTGTCTTCCAAGGGCTTTTCACTTGGAAAGAGCCTGTTCTGAACTCAGGTATTCAGGGGCTGGTGCTTTTCAGGCCAGCTCAGGTTTCCATGTGCACATGTTTTATGGGGGAGCTGGGCCCAGGCAAGCACAGATGGACTCCAGGCTTATGGAAAGTACCTTCCAAACCAGTCCTGGGTGAATTTCCAGCCTGAGCCAGGAAATAAATAAATAAAGTGGGAGGTTTGCCCTTTTCTTTGGCTGATGTATTTAATTGCATTGACAGGCAGAGCCCAGGTCAGCCTCCCCACTGGAAATACCCCAGAAAGTCTCAGATTTTCAGAGATTTCCCCAAATTCTTCATCCGGGGAGATGCTGGTTTTTATCTTTACCTCGGCAGTTTTCTGTCCTCCTGCACAGAGGGAGCCAGGCCACCCCTCCAGCCTGCTGGGTACAGGTGTGTAGGTCACTTATCCCGAGTTGTGTGGCTTGGCCAATGCAGGGAGTGACAAAATCCCAGTATTTGGGATGCTCCGAATCCCGAGTGCCATCAGAGCGAGCCCAGGGTTCAGCAGAGGGGATGCTCAGCCCTGGCATCCCAGTGACATGCAAACAGCTGATGGGGTGTGAGAGCAGCAGGGACAGCACCAGGGTGGGGAAAATCTGGCGTGATTCTGGCTGGGACAGCGTGTGGGGAAACTGCTGCCCGGAGCTGTTGTGTAACACTCCTGCCCTGCCTCTCTTCAAAGGCCTCGTGCCACGTTCTTCTGCCTCACTTTCAGTTGGTTTTCAACTCTGATGCAACTGTTAAAGCCCTGTGAAAGCTTTGCAGAGCTCAGGGTTCAGCCCAGGGCGTGAGCAGAGCTCGGAGGCGGCTCAGGACCCCCGGCAGGATCTCTGCTCTCAGCAGTGGTTTGCAGGTTTAGCTCAAAGCACCCAGACACATCTTCAGCACCTCCTGTGCCTGCAAGGGCCTGGCTGAGCCAGGGCTGCAGGTGTGAGGCTGCCAAGACACGGGGAGGGGAAACTGCTCTGCCTTCAGGGCTGCCCTGCTCTCCTCAGCTGTGCATCCGACCATCAGCCTCTGCAGGTGAGCAGAGATCGTTGCTGAGCATCTATTTTTCTCCTTAACTTTTACCCTGCAGGAAGTAAATAAGCTCTTATGAATACTTTTAACGTGTTTGTCAGGTTAAAATAGGTTTGTTTGAATGGGCTTTGTGCCACACGTGGGGACCAACCTCAGTGGGGGCTGCGGGGGATGACTGGTGGCAAACACCAGCCCTGCCTCTGAACCTTTTCCACCCTGCTGTCTCTGCTCTTGGCACCCAGGGAAGGAGCCCTGCAGCCCTGCCACCAGCAGCCACAGGGTAACCATCCTGCCTGTGGGTGTGGAGGGGGCTGAGGGCTCCCCTGTTTGTGTCACGGAAGGAATCATCCAGGATTTTGGTGGTTATAACTACAGAACTTAGGGGTTTGCTCTGTCTTGCAGCATTTCCCAACCCCATCTAGTAGGATAGTCCTGTCAGGATAAATACACAGTCCATGGTTTATAGGTTATTACTAATTAGGGTCATGTGGGTAATCTCCTCTATGCCTGAAGAAGAGGGATCTGCTCTTTCCCTGGATGTCACACTGGTCTCCAGAGCTGAGCCAGCTCCTGACCCAAGCAGGAGTTTCCAGGGCACGTTGTGAGCCTCTGGTTGGTGTGTTCAGAGCAAGAGCTGACACTTGGATGAATGTGTCTCCCCTCTCTCAGACAGATCACAATCTCTGTCCTGAAACAATTCCTGCAGACACTTGGCATCACTTCATACCAACCCAGGAGCGGGGGACAGTGGGACAGAGGAGCTGCCCTGGCAGGGGGCTGAGCAGTCACTGCAGAAGGAGTGCAAATATGAATACTGGAGGTTATTTCCAGTCCCTTATGTGCTGTAGCAGCCCCACTGACACACGAACAGGCAGATTGGACCCCCTGGGCGAAGGGAGGGGGCTGAGCCAACCCATGGGGTGTCCCCTTGAAAACCTGCAGTTCCGTGGCACAGCTGCCTCTGGAAGTGCCCTCAGCTCTTCCCCCCCCTTAATCTTCTCTCTGTGCAGGGGCCTGAGCCTGATGATACCTCAGGGCAGCCTCTCCCCCTTGCCTGGGCATGGGAAGGCAGTGCCAGGGGCTCCCAGCAGCTCTATCAGTCCCCAGCCCCTCGCAGTTGTCTCATTTCTCTTTTGAGAGCAGCTGGATTCCAAGAAACCCAGGCAGGGAGGCAGGAGCACAAAAGGGCCTTTTGCTTATCTGTGACCTGTGTGGTGGCAGGGAGGCCACAGGGCCCTGATAACCCCCCGGGCTGGGATGCAGGATTAGGCACCGAGGTGCATCTGCAAAGATCTGGGGGCAGCCAGACGTGGCACAGCTTCCCAGGCACTGCTCCCCGAGCAGCACAGCTGCCTTCCCACAAAACTGAGGCTCCTGGGGGAGTTCCCTGGGCCCTGGAAGTGTGACCTGAGTCTCTGTGGAGCTGCCTGTTGGTGTGACACTCGGGGGACTGTCCCACCGGGGCACCTCCACCTGGTCAGCCAGGCTTGGCTGAAGTCAGGGAAAGGATGAAGAGTTGATGGGAAAGGGGGGACAGGCACACACAGCTGGCTTGTTTCTTTAGCAAACAGGGCCAGAAGTGCTGAAACGTCTCGGGTTCGTCCTGATGGAGAGCAGGAGGATTTTTGTGGGATGGGAGGAATGTTTGCTGCCCAGCTCCAGTCCGGGCTGCGCCGTGGAGAGACCCACTGTGGTGAGCCTGGGCTGGAGAGCAGCCAGGGCACCACAGGCTGGGGTTGTGTCCTGCAGCCTCAGTCAGAATTCCCCTTCATGGGCATCGCAGCCCAATCCTGCTCCTCCACAAAGGACGGGCAGCCCAGCCTGGCCTCGAGGTGAACAACAGGAGAGATCAGCTGGGCACAATATAACACAGTTATTCTCAGGTAGAAAAATCAAACCCTTCCCAGCCTCTTTGGAGAAAAACATCCTCTGAAGTCTCGTGTTCTGCTGAGGCCTCCCTGTCTCTGGAGCCGTTTCCAGCGGGGCTGTGGTGGGCGGAGGGACAGATCCCCAGTAAGATGCTGGGAGCCACACCCTGCCAGCCCAGTACCCTGGCCTGGGGTGACTCAGGGCCAGCTGGGGTGTAGCCTCTGATGGTTATCTTCATCTGCCCTTGAGAATATTACTATTTTTCCCCAGCTTGTTTTCTGGTCCCCCCAGTGTTTAGGCTCCCAGCTCTGATTTCCGTTTTAATTAATTGCAGGAGTCTCAGTTTCTGTGTTTCTCATAATAATGAGCATTTCTTTATTCCAGCTCTTGCCTATGCAGCACGAGTGTGTGCTCCCAGCAGGGCTGAACCTCTGGGGCTCAGGAGATGGAGATCTGGGCTGTGCTGCAGCGTGTCAGGGGTTCCTGAGCTGGGGGAGCTTTGTTTGCCAGCACAGTCAGAGCAGCAGATGCTCCCCCACAAATATGGTTGTGCTTTACATCGACACAGTTTATTTTACATAGATACTGATTTAAATATAGTTATACTTAAGTGGTTCTGCCACCACAATATCCTTTGCGTGGCGGAAGGAGCAAAGCTTTGATCTGGATGGAGCCCACCTGAGCCTGAGCCTGAGCTGGCCTAACTCTCTCCCAGGCACAGCTTTTCCTGTGGGCACCCTCTGCAGCCAGGCAGGTCCTGTCCCTGGCCTGGCAGAGTTTATCCCCTCAGGCTGGGGCAGGGACAGCGGGACAGACCCTTTGGCAGCCGTGGGACTTCAGTGGCTTCACCCAGGACACAGATCCCACCTGTCCCTGCTTCCCTGGGCTCTTGGGTTCTCAGGCAGATCCTTTGTTTCTGCCTTATCTAGCAAGGTTGGCACCTCCTGAGCCTCTCCCTCTGTGTGTCGGGGCCCAAAGGGCCCTGATTTTGGGGTAGGAGGTGATTTATACCCCTTGTAAGGCAATAATAGCTGTTGGTTCCCAAATCCTGGAGCTTGTGCCACCCCTTGGAGCAGGCAGCCCACTTCAAAGTCCTGCTGGGAATTGTCACTGCAAAAGCCAGCTCTCGGCTATTAAAGTCCCTAAATCCTGTCTGAAGCTGATTAATTTACACCAAGTTAATTACCAGGTGCCTTTCCAAGGGTCTGATCCAGTCATTGCACTGCACGATGGCATTTTCAGGGAAAATTAAATCCTTTGCTTCTGTGTTTATAAAGTTCTTTTGAAGACATAATCTTGTAGCATCTTCCACCATCTCTACCACCTCGAAGGCCTTTAGCATCATTAATAAAGGAACATCATTAATGATTAATCACCTAACTATGAATTGGGGAGGTTTAGTGCCAGGTAGGTGCAGAATAAATGTGTTTGCTGAGCTCCATGTTCACACCTGCTCCCTGGAGTGTCTGGATAAATTCAATGGAGACTTATGGACCTCCTTTATCCCATTTGTCTGGAGGGAAACTGAGGCACAGAGCAGCTACTTGGTCTGCCCAGGCTGCTGAGCAAGGCACAAAAGAGTTGGGAAATCAATCCCTGACACTTCCTGGCTCTTTCCAGTGTGTACTTTTTTCACTGTAAACATTAGTCACGTACACATTTTATCCAGGTGAGTGGGAAAACGCTCATCATTCTCTCTGGGAAACTCGTTCAAGAAACTAGAAAACAGAAATTGCTGTGCTGCTGAAACCTGGGGCTGATTTAACAGTCTGCCCTCTCTGAGAGGCCGGAATTAGCTGAGTCAGGAAGGCAGAAGAACCTGCACAGGCAGACGAGGGATAATTTGCAAGAACCGTTATCGGCGTTGCCTCCGCAGCCCGTGGTTCAACATCTCCCCTCGTGCGTTTGAGAAACGAGACACTCCCGGTATCCAGAGGACATCCAGGCTCTTTCTGGCTTGTAACCTTGCGGGAAGTTGGCATTGCAGGCCCCGAAGGAAGTGGCAGGAGCCAGGAGTGGTTGTCAGCTGTCGGCCCCCGAGGGTCGTGCTCAGGCTGGGGCAGTGGGAGGATGGAGGTGGGAGCTGCTGGGACGGGGAGCATTGCCATGCACTGCACTGGTGTCTCTAGGAAACCTTTCAAGCACTCCCAGGCCCAGCAGTTTGCTAAGAAGACCCAGATCTCATTCCTTTCACTACACTTGCCAGCAGAAAGGGTGTTGTGTTTTTTTTTAAGCACTGCTGCTGGTCACAGCTTTTGTTGGGAAATTAAGCCCTTCCGCATCGGGCCGTGCTTTGGGCAGGAACACATCGCCTGAGCCGGGCTCTGAGGGAGCTCTGTGTGCCTGGGGGGCCTCACTGAGCCCCCAGGGACCCCACAGCTGCACCTTGAGCCAGGCAGCCAAGTGGGGACTGCAAATGTGCTCTGAGCTCCTCTGCCCTGGAGCGTGACCGCAGCAAAGGGGCGAGAGCTGCCCCGATGCCCTTCAGCAGCTCCCCCCGAGCCAAGGATTTCCCAGGGGGACCACAGGCCTTGGCAGGGGGTGCTGGGGCTGGGGGAGGCTCCCGGGGTCTCCTCATTGCTTCTGTGTGGCTTGAAGGAGGTGGGGAGTCCCTTGCAGCCTCTGCTCAGACACCCAGACCCGTGTGTTGCATCAGGATTGAGCTTTAAATCAAACAGAGCTGATCTCGGGGCAATCTCCATCTCAGGCATGGAAGGGAGGGGGCAGGTTTCTAAATCCAGACCCTGGTTATTCCACTGCCTCAAGAGAAAAACCCTTGCTGAGTGCCTTTGAAAACCCAGCCCTTGATCCAGCTCTTAGTTTTCCCTCCTTATCCTCCCTTTCCTTCCTCTCCCCAGCTCCCTGAGCGTGCATCTTCCCAGCCTCTGTCTCTGCCTGGGCTGAGAAGTGAAAATCTCGTGCCAATTTGACATTTGCCTCTTCTGAATGCAAGAAGCCCCTGGAGCTCAGGTGGGAGGAGAAACAAGTCACTCTGCTTCCCATCATGTGCGTGCCCAGGGCTCAGCCTGGGAAACGGGAGCCCCTTGGCTGAGTCTGCCCAGCCGTCTGCTCCTGTCACCTCACACATTTGTCACAGAACAAGCAGAGCAATGTAGTTCATCTTCTCTTTGCCCAGTTCTCTGCTTCCTCCACTTGCTGCTCGCAGCTCTCCTCCCGTTCAGTTCTCTCCTGCTTCCCAGGCGTGCTGGGGGTGAAGGTGTCTCTCTCCTTTTCTTCTCCCGAGGGTCACAGTAACAAGTTCAGCTTGGCCAGGGGACCAGGCTGGTCCAAAACTCAGCAGGAAAAGCCAAAGGAGAGACTCCAGAGATCTCTGCTCCAGAGTCACCCTTGCAGAACAAAGGCAGGGCCATTCCAGGTCAAGGAACAGCAAAGGAACAGCAAAGGAGCCGCCGCTGCACCCACCGGGCCACGACGACCCCGTGTCCTTGTCCCCACGTCCCTCAGTGTTCACCTGTCACGTGCTCCTGATTCCCTCCCAGGCCTTCAGCAGGCAAGGACCTTCCCAGAGAGGTCACAGCCCCAGGCACTGCTCAGTTATGGAATTATGGAATGGTTTGGGTTGGAAGGGACCTTAAAGCTCACCCAGTGCCACCTCCCTGCCATGGGCAGGGACACCTTCCACTAGCCCAGGTCGCTCCAAGCCCCGTCCAACCTGGCCTTGGACACTTCCAGGGATGGGGCAGCCCCAACTTTCTCATCTCCAGGCTGAACAGCCCCAACTCAACAATCCCTGCAGTGCTTGTGACACCCACTTACCTGCCGTGTGACACCCATTTATTTACCTGCTGTGTGACACCTCAGGGGTCCAGAACAGCAGCTGCACTTCCAGCATCTCCAGCTGGGCCAGCATCCCTCAGGGAGGGAGGGGGCAGTTTTGTGGCAGTGCCAGCTCCTGGCAGCCCTGCAGCCCTCCCTGCCCAGCCCCAGCCGTGCGGATAATCCGGCCAGGGCAGCTCAGCAGCTCTGCTCTATCAGTGCCCCGGGGCTGGCTGGGGCTGGCAGGTGGCCGTGCTGCAGGGAGTGTCCCCAGGAGAGGTGCAGAGCCAACAGCAGCTGCCAGCTCCCCTTCTCTGCTGGGCTGTGGAAAACCACCCAGGGAGGAGAGGCTGCTCCGCATCTCTGCCTCCAGAGCAGCGGGAATTCCATCCCAGGGGGTGCCCCCAGGGGTCAGGGCCCTGGGAGAGCTGTGTCACCTGCACCAGGCAGCCCTGGGCAGGACCTGGGGCTGGGGGTGTGCACCAGACCTGGCGGGCTGGGCTCAGTTTGGGGCACACAGAGCACACCACGCTGGGGTTTGGGGGTTGCAGGTGCCCAGCCCGGGCCTGGCACTCGTTGCTGGGGAGGGATGGGCCGGTCAGGTCAGTGCCCCAATTTCCTCAGGGGTACCTGGGGATGTTCCTGCATTCCTTGGGTCTGCTCATCCTCACAGAATCACAGAACATCGAATGGTTTGGGCTGGAAGGGACCTTGAAAATCACCCAGTTCCACCCCCTGCCCTGGGCAGGGACACCTCCCACTATCCCAGCTTGCTCTAAGCACCATCCAACCTGGTCTTCTCTGGGCAACCTGTGCCAGGGCCTCACAGCCCTTCCAGGGAAGACTGTTTTCCTAGTATCCAACCTAAACCTGCTCTGTCAGTGGGAAGCCATTCCCCCTTGCCCTTCCCCAGAGGTGTTGAGCAGTTTGAGAACACCCGTAGCACCAGAGGGTTCCGTGCCATGGATCCATCCCAGTGTCTGCAGCCATCCAGAGCAGAGCACATCCAGCTGGATTTAAGCCCTTTCCCCCTGAAATCCATCTGGACCAGCCCCCAACACCTGCAGCAGGCTCTTCACTGGCCAGATGTTAGCTCTCGTTTTGGGGACGTGCTCTGCCAGCTCACCCTGTGAATGGTGCTGAGGAGCTGCACAAATAACCTGCAGAGCTCTCAGGGCCATTGCAGGGGCTTTGTTTGTCGCTCACAGCGGGAAGGAAGTTCGTGTTTGAGTTGCCACAGCCCTGGCCTGGTCAGAGCCTGGCTCTGGGGTGGCACTGCAGTGCACATCACTCCTGCCTGTGCCTTTCTGGCTCCTTTCTACTCCTTTCTGACCCATTTCTGGCTCCTTTCTGCCCAGACTCGTGTACTCAGGTGAGCAGGATGGTATTTCTGCTCCCAGCACCAGGACAGGAGTTTTTTGGCCCCCAGGGAAGCCTCTCAAGCCTCTCCAAAGCCAGGCTCTCTAGTAAGAACAGTTCAACAGGGCACAACACCATTTTTTTTTCTAACTCAGCCATATTAACCAGTACTGATTTCCACCTGGGGGGTCTCAGAGGGTGCATCTTCAGGGCAGAGTGGGCAGGCAGGAGCAGCAGTGGGCTCAGAGCACAGGTAAGGCAGTAGCTTAGTGCTGAAATAAATGGGGAATATTTCAGGTGACTGCTGGAATCCCTCCACCAAAAATCTCCCTAAATACAGTGGAATACTGCTTGCCCACTGATGTGTTCACAGGGTGAACCTCATTAGCATGTTGTTAATGTCAGTAATTACTGGTGCATTAATGCAGCAGTTTATGCAGATAATACACAGCTGCCAGCACTGCTGGGAGAAATGCATCCATATTTTATTAGGGATAGCAGCATCCCGGGGAGTTTGGTCTCCATGGATCTGCTGGGATATACAGGGGTACCTGGCTGCCACAGTCACAAGAACAGACATTTGTGCCATCAGGGAAAGGTGTTCTGGGAGCAGAGCCCAGGATTTGGACGAGACTCCTCCTCTGGGTTATTGGGACGATGGCTGTGCTGGGGGATTGTCCTTTATTGCCCTTTATTGACACGGGGCTGGCATTGCTCTTCCCCTGCACCTATCACTGTGCTCTGCAGGTCCTGAGAATTCCCTTTCCTTGGCTTTGCAGCCTGAACTGGAGGGAAGGGCTCCTGGGGAGGACACACACGCAGGCGTTGGCTTCGCACGGTGACACCAGCCCGGCAGCTTTGGGGGGTCCCTGGGGGTCAGAGTGGGGGGTCTGCCCCACACACGGCCCCAGCTGCTCTGCTGGCCCCAGCCTGGTGCCCTGGGGCCGGGACAAGATGTTTGCTTTTGGCTGCACCACCGGGAGCCGAGGGCAGGCAGAGCCTCCTGCTCACACTCTGCCTCCAGCCCAAAGCCCCGGTCCCAGCCCAGCCTGAGCTGGGGGTCACAGCCAGGCACGTGCCCCACGAGTGGGGGAGGCAGTGGGGTATCAGAGCCCTTCTACCCCCCAGAACACTCCCGGGCACAGAGCACAGTCCCCCCCCTCCAAGGAACCAAGTCCAGCTCGGACTGGAGTGATGAGACTCCTCCTGCCCATCACTGGCACCCCAGAGCTTGATCCCACAGTATTCCCACTGCACCCCCCTCTGAGCCTTGTCCTGACCTGATTCCTCTGCCCTTCCAGAGGGAACAATCCTCCCAGTCCAGCCTTGGGCACAGACCTGGCCAGGCTCCAGCCCCAGCCAAGCGCAGTTTAAACTCCTTAAATCCATCCTTCCTGCCCAGCCCAAGCTCAGTCCATCACACCCCCTTTCCTCAGGCTGATCCAGCCCTGCTGCCGTGATTTTCCCGCCTGTTTTCCTTTGTGAGCTCCTGGAAAACGTGGCTGGATGCTCCCATGCAGGGATCAGCTGGGACACAGGCCACGGGTGCTGCCCCATCCCACAGCAGACCCAACGTCCAGCAGGAACACCAAGCCCAGCTTCCAAGGATTTTCCTTTCCCCTTGTTCCAGCTGGACCAGACCCCCTTCCTCAGCCCTTCCCTGATCCTTTCTCCAGTCTATCCACGGGAAATTCCCTTTCTGCTGCTGTGCTGGGGAGCCTGGAGCTGGCTGTGCCTCCCTGCCCAGCACCGGAGCCGCCACATCAAATGGAAAATAACCCCAAATTCTTAGAAAAACCCAAGGGCATCTCATGTCCCGCCCAGGCAGAGGCAGCGAGATCAGGGCAGGGCAGGAACGGGCAGGAAGGATGGACAAGGGAAGGGTGTTGTTAAAAGATGTATTTCGTATGTAAAATGTGTCAGGGCAGTGTTTTTTAGCAATTTGCATAATTGGTGACCACAGATAATCCCCTGAAATGACCTAAATATATCCCAGCTGGGGGCTTTCCAGGCCCAGTTTGCTTTATGAAATTCATTGGTTTCAGCTTTGCATTTTTTTTTCCTATGGTCTTTCTTTCTTTCTGTCTTCCCCAGAAGAAGAACCTGAATTTGGCTGGTTTCTAAAATGCTGATTTGGGAGCAAAACCAAACATTCACCTGGGGATGGCTCACTCTGGTTACGAGTTTGAGTCAATGAAAATGCGACTGAATTTTAAGATTTCATCAGGAAAAGGGAACTAAGGCAAAAAAACAGCTGCTAAAATGACAAACTTTTTCAAATGCTTTTCATAAAAAGTCAGGTGAAATGACACTGAAATCTCCTCTGGCCTGAACTGTCTGCTGGGCTGAACTGGGGCTCCACTGGACTCACATCTGCTCCAAAACTGAGACCCTCCAAAGCCATGGCCACTTTAATTAGACATTTTCTAAATTTTACTTAGAAATTTCCTAAAAAAGTAGGAATTTTCTCCTAAATGATTGGCCAAAAGATGTAGCGAGTCGCTTGCTCAGTCCATGTTTACAAATGTCTCTTTTCACCTATTTAATACCTTTCCCATCCCTTCTTTGCTCTGTTCTGGAAGCCACCTCAGCAAAAGGCTTCCCTACATCCAACTGTTCATTTCCTATAATATGATCCTGGTTGAGGAACTCATGATTAAATGGATATACACCCCAGGAACGGGCACAGTTGGATGCAGGCATGAGGGACAGAGTGTGAACCCAAAGAGCAGTCACACTTTTATTTAAATAGAAAATTCCTCCAAATTGGGCCCAAACCTGCTCTAATAAGTGGAATTAAGTCAATGAAAAAGCTGTATTTTGGAATACAAAAGCTTGGAAGCATCAAGGTTTATCCTGCAGGATCCTCATGGATGCCAGTACGGGATATATCTGGGATTGCTGGGATTCAGCATTTGATGACATCACTGGGAGCTAATGAGTTGGACTCAGAAGCCTCCCTTTCAGGGAAAGACATTGGGAAACACGTCCCCTGGGTCAGATGTTCCACTTGTGCTCAACCAAACCTCCCTTTGATTCCGTGGAAGCGTTTTTGTTCCGTTAAGGATGTCTGAGGGATGAGAAGGAGACAGACCCAGCTCTGGTGGGGAGTCAGCAGCTTGAGAGCCATGGAAATCCTTGGCTTTCCAGCCCACTGGAGCAGGGAATGGCTGGATGAGCAGGGAAGATGCCTCAGCTCCCTGTGCCTGGGATTCCTGAGCACGGGAACAAACTCCTGGACGGGCCAACGTGCTGAACCCCTGTGGTGTCCTGGTCTCAGCTGCTCCTCCTGGCCCTTCCTCATGGAATGGTTTGGGTTGGGAAGACCAAAGCTTATCCAGTGCCACCCCCTGCCACGGGCAGGGACACCTTCCACTAGCCCAGGTTGCTCCAAGCCCCGTCCAACCTGGCCTTGGACACTTGCAGGGATGGGGCAGCCACAGCTTCTCTGGGCAACCTGTGCCAGGGCCTCCCCACCCTCCCAGGGAAGGATTCCATCCCAGTATCCAATTCAAACCTGCCCTCCTCCAGCTTAAGGCCATTCCCCCTTGTTCACCAGCACTCTGTGTGTGATGGACCATGATCTGGGCCATCTCCTGCACCAGGAGGTGACACCAAACCCCCCCCAGCCCCCTGTGCCACGGCCCTCGCTCCTTCCAGCCGGGAATAGCTGCACCACCTCCTGCTTAGGGAAAGCTGCGTGTAAACCACGGCAGATTAGAAGGTTTGTGCTTTGAGATCCTCACACCTGAAAGTGTGAAACGCTGCCTTCAGCTCTTTCTCAGCCGGGCACAGAAGGTGCCAGGTTTGCATTTGCTGGGGGGGATTTCCTGCAGCAGAGGACGGAGTGATTTGCTCATTGGACTTGGCTTGCAAGTCCCTCCCGTCTGAGGAGCAGTTTCAGTTTGGTGTCACTGGTGACACCCTGCTCGTGGTATGAGCGAGGAAGAGGAGGGTTCAGCTCTGAGAAGGTCAGAGTTGGACAGATGGTGGATATGAAATATAAGAGATAGAAACCAGGGGAGAAAAGGGGCTGATGGGGTTTGTGACAGTCTTTGGAGCCAGGACTGTGTCCAGAGAGAGATGGGGGGGCTGGAGCCTGTCCAGGGAAGGGGACGGAGCTGGGAAGGGGCTGGAGCAGCAGGAGAACTGAGGGAGCTGGGGGGGCTCAGCCTGGAGAAAAGGAGGCTCAGGGGGGACCTTCTGGCTCTGCAACCCCCTGACAGGAGGGGGGAGCCGGGGGGGGTCGGGCTCTGCTCCCAGGGAACGAGGGACAGGAGGAGAGGGAACGGCCTCCAACTGTGCCAGGGGAGGGTCAGGTTGGACACCAGGAGGAATTTCTCCATGGAAAGGGTGGTCAGGCCTTGGCAGGGGCTGCCCAGGGAGGTGGTGGAGTCCCCACCCCTGGAGGTGTCCAGGGAAGGACTGGACATGGCCCTCAGTGCTCTGGGCTGGGGGACAAGGTGGGGATTGGGCAGAGATTGGACTCAATCCTGGAGGTCTTTTCCTACCTCAGTGATTCCATGATGCAAAGTGACATGGATAAATGGGATTAGCCTCCATCCAAGCCCACGTGTGACACCAGCTGCCATCAGAATCAGACCCACATCTGTGTTGCCCTTTAAAAGCTCCAGCTCTTGGCAACTTTCCAATTTATCATCAATTTACCAAAAAAACAATGATCCCAGTTTTATGATTCAGCAGGAACAGCATCGCTGGGTCGAGCTCCTGGAAGTCTGGAGGCCAGCAGGTTTTTTAATTCTTACTCTGAAGGAATTTCCTTTTTTAATGTTGCTGTGCTCTTGCCCAAGCCCCAGGAAGTCGACTATCTATGGACAGCAGTGACCAAAATTTGGTTTTCCTGGAATTTTCCCTCCTTCCCTCCGCACACCCACACAATGGGCTTTTTAGGATGCCTGCAGTCTGTAATTTGCCTTTCCAGCCTGATAATGTGGCTTGCAGAGGCACCGCTTTTGCCAAGTCATCATCTGGAAGGAACAGTGGCTTGTGCAATGTTCCCTGTGCCCCCGGTGTCCGACGGCCCCGGCAGCCACCGAGCCCCGTTCCTGCCCCTCGGGCAGACTCTGGGAACAGGGGGGAGCCCAGGAAGTCTGGGAAAGGGCCCCAAACTTTCCATTTCAGAAGACGCAGCCCAGAAACCAGAAGGACCAAGAACCCAGTGCTGTGGTTTCCCTTTGCCTGACTAAAGAAAAGAGCTGCTATTTTTACTAAAAATGTGGGACGTGAGGCCCTTCCCTTCCCCTGCTCGAAGGGGGGACGCTGCTCACAAGGAGAGGGTGGGGGGGTCACCCCGGATTAAAACCAGCTGACTGATCCACACAACTCTCTCCCATAGATTCCTCAAATATTTCTTGCCCACACCATGGGAAGATTTATTTGTAAGGTGAGAGGAAGTTAGTTGGGAAAAGGGAATCTGATCTCACCTACAAAAATCCCCCTTTTTCATTTTAAGGCAGTGGGATTGATGTAATTCTCTGCCCCTTTCTCTTCTCTAGTCCTGCATCACCGTGGGCTTCTCGGGGCCTTCAGCAACACAAATCAATGCCACGACATCATTAAAAGTTTCCAGTGTATCACAGGAATGGCAGTAAATTAAAGCCACCTGCCCAGGGGAGGAATGGGATTCCAGCGTGTGATTCCAGGGTGTGTGACCTCTGTGTTCACTGTCATGAGGAGGATTCTGAACCTCTAAACCTCTGATCAAAAAGATGCTTTTCATTTTCAGCAACCAAAACAATCCTGAGCAGGGAGAACAAAGACTTGGGTCTTGTCTTACTTAGAGGCTTATTAACTTTGTGTGTTTGTTCATCATTAAAAGACTCTTCAGATGACAAGAGAATACTAAACTCATCAAAATGGCACATGTAGAAGTGACTTCAGGGGTGGGGGAGTAGCTGTTGTGGCACATCCCTCCTTTGGTTCTTTGTTCCTTTGCCTAAAAATGCATGTGAGTGTATTTACAGAGGAATATTCCAGCAGGGCCGGTCAGAGGTGTCCAGCTGAGTCCCCTTTGTGTGGCCCTGCATCCTTTTGGGATGCAGGATTTTGGATCAGGATTTTGGATACGACTTCCATTGCTCTGTTCCCTTCAGAACGGAGTTTTGTGTGGAGTGGGTCCTCCCCAGGAGTGCAGATGGGGGGTATTGCTGTGAGATGAATTTGGGTTTGTCTCCATCCACTCCCCTGTGTCCCGATGTCATCCTGCCAGTACTGCCCTGGGCAGGGATTCCAGGAGTGCAGGAGGCAGGCAGACTGGGCTGATTTCATCTACCAAGAGATGAGGGTGCTCTGGAAGGTATTTCCCACCTCTCCCATTTGTGATTAGAATCGTTTGGTCCCACCCGGTCACCCCTTGGGGCACAGGGGCCTCCAACTGGCCTTGGAAACTCAGTAGAAATGGACCTTCTGAGCCAATCCTCTCAACTCGGGGGGGACCTTTTAATGTGCAAGTTTGAAGGCAGTTCAACTTGCCAGTTAGACTGTTGTGCATTTTATACTGTTTTCTGGCACTTCTCGGTAGCCAAGTCAAGACATTGCAGCTCCTGTAGCCAGAGACAAACATCAGAGAGCAATGGGGCCAGTTACAGCTTTCCAGACCAGTCTGCAGCTTCCCAGACCAGTAAGCAATTCCAGTGGATCAAGGAGAAGCAGCCTCAGGTATCAGAGGCTGGGGAAGTCACCGTGCAAAATTAACCGAAAGACTTTGAAATTCCTTTGAAATTCCTACAGTAAGCAGCCAGACAGTGAACTTCTGAAAGGTGTTCCCAAACAATTGCTAATTATTCGGAAGAACCAGCCAGGGCTGACAAAGCCTTATCTCTGCAGCCCCCGCGGTTGTTATCTCCCATGGAGCCGCACCAGGGGAAATTATGGAAAGCGGCAGGCTCCAAGCCTGCGCACAGCTGATTATTTCCACAGCCTTGAAAAACTTCGCTGAGACACTAAAAAAAAAAAAAAAAAAAAAAAAAAAAGAAAAAGTTATAGGACTTAAACGCTGAAAAAAACACACTCTTGGAAACGCGTCGCGGGGTTGACAGCGGGCTGGCCGGAAGCAGAGGGGTGCGGGGGGAATGTGTGGTGGCTGGGGGAGCCCCGGGCTGGGGGGTCCCGTGTCCCCCCATATCCCCCCCCAACATGGCAGCGCCGCCCGCGCCCCCATGTGCTCCGGTCCCGCCGGCCCGCTCCGGGCCCCGCCCCCGGGGGCGTGGCCACCGCTTGCATTCGGTGCGGATTGGCTGGGCCTTGAGCTGGCCCCGCCCCTCAGCTCTCGGGGCTCGGCCGTCCCGGCCGCGGATTGGCCGAGGCGGGCGCTGGCCCCGCCCCCCGGCGCGCGGCGGAGCCCCGAGCTCGGCGGGGCCGCCCGGGGAGCGCGGCCAGTCCGGGAAGAGCGGCCGCGGCCGCTCCGTCCGCCTGTCCCTCCGTCCCTCCGTCCGTCCGGCTGTCCCGCACCGCCAGCCCCCGGCCCTCCCGTCCCTGCCCCTTCAGCCCCCCGTGTCCGTCCCTCCGTTCCCCTGCCTGTCCCTCCAGCCCCCTGTCCGTCCGTCCGTCCGTCCGTCCGTCTGTCTGTCCTTCCTTCCCCCCGCCTGCCCCTTGTCCGTCCTTCTTCCTGCCCCTCCGGTCCCCGTGTCCGTCCGCCCCTGCCGCCTCCATCCCGGCCTCCCCGCCGCCCATGGAGCTGCTGTGCGTGGAGTCCGCGTCCCGCGTGCCCCGCGCGGGGCGCGACCCGCAGCTCCTGGAGGACCGGCGGGTGCTGCAGAACCTGCTGAGCCTGGAGGAGCGGTACAGCCCCCGCGTGTCCTACTTCCAGTGCGTGCAGCGGGACATCCAGCCCTACATGCGGAGGATGTTGGCCGTCTGGATGCTGGAGGTACGGGACGCGCCGCCGCCCCGCTCCCCCTGCGCCGACACCGGCGCTGCTCCTGCCCCGGCGGGGGGAGCGCAGGGCAGGACCCCCGGCCCGCGTGTGCTGGGGGGGTCAGGGGTGCCGGGGACAAGCCAGGGGACACGCCAGCCCGGAGGTCTGTGCTCAGGGCAGGGGGTGATGCCGGTGGGCAGCGCGGGGGCTGCGCGCGTCGCTCCTTTGCAGGCGCTTTGCTCCGTGAGCGCCGGCTGGGCTAAAACACGTGTTCGCCCCGTGCAGGAGGAGCAGGACCCCTCTCCCCCCCAAGAACCCACAGCTCACCCCACCCCTGTGCTGAGAGACCCCCAAAAGCTCCGGGCAGAGCTGGGCTGTCAGAGCCTCGGGCTCGGGGCTGCAAGTGCCTGGTTAGAGGGGGAAATAATAACGCTACTATTTACTTCCCCAAATTAAAAATGAGTGTGGCTCGCTGCAGGATGGAGTTCGGGGCGGGGGAATCTCAGGGGGCTCTGCATGAGGTGGTCGCAGTGAAGAGTCTCGATAAAGAACGATTTGCAGAGGAGCGGTGAGGTCGGGATGGAGCTTCCCCGTCCTCCAGCCCGGCGGCTGCTGCAGGGAAGCTCCGTCAAAAGAAATAACGAACGTTTGCTTTTTAAAGGGCTTTTTCCCCCCCCCTCTCCTGTTATTTTGTTTCTGCCGTTCCCTTTACGAGAAGGGTGTTAAATAAATGCTGCTTTGGGACCTGTCCCTGTGAAGCGCTGAAGGGGTGACAAGCGGGTGACAAGTGGCAGTTGTCACACCCGCGTCGGTGTCGCCGGCGCTGGGGCAGCCGGGGCTGGGAGGAGGATGGTGTTTGCTGCAGAATGGGGAGAAACCGCAATGTTTTTATGGTCGTGTTGAAAGAAGGAAGTTAAATATGACAAGTGTTTTGATACTGTTGGGAGATAAGGGCAGAGGGCTGAAATTTGGAGCTGCTGGATTCTGTGGCTGAGGGAGGAGGACTTTTGGACCCAGCATTGATTTGGGTTCTGCCACTGACTCTTCTTGTGTCTCTGGAGCACTCGAGGTGGAGTTGCCAGCAGGGGATCCTGCTCTGTTAAGTCTCCAGCTGGGGATATGCTGGAACTGCTCACTTTCTCCAGAGATCCCCCGTCCCCACAGGGCAGGAGGTGGCAGCTTTGCTGTCCAGCTGGCTGGAGACATCTCCAGCAGGGCAGATCAGAAACGGGGCCAAATCAGGCCGGTTTGGTCTCATTTGTGCACTCTTTCTAGCTGCACCTGAGTTCTGCTGCTTTCCCCAGGAAGCTGAAGTCTTGAGGCCTTGGGGAAGCTCCTTGCTGGTGTAAGCCCAGGGATGTCACCAGAGTTAACACCTGGAGCTCATTCACCCCAGGCCTCCAGAGCCCTGGCAGGTGTGAAACACCAGAGGCTTTGGAGCTGCGGTGCAGGCAGGGGCTGGGGAGCCCTGCCTTTACTTTGTGTCTCTGCCACTGGGTTTTGCCAGGTGTGTGAGGAGCAGAAGTGTGAGGAAGAGGTTTTCCCCCTGGCCATGAATTACCTGGATCGGTTCCTGTCGTCGGTGCCCGTGCAGAAGAATCGCCTGCAGCTTCTGGGGGCTGTGTGCATGCTGCTGGCCTCCAAACTGAGAGAAACCATGCCCCTGACCGTGGAGAAACTCTGCATTTACACAGACAACTCCATCACACCTCAGCAGCTCCTGGTAACCACCCTCTACCTCCTCCCCAGCTCTTCTGCATCCTGCTGCCTGCCATCCCACCTGCCTCCCTGTCCCTGCTCTTCCTCCCATTCCCTCACCTCCCCCTGCATTCCAGCCTTCTCTCCTCCCTGTCCCTGCTCTTCCTCCCATTCCCTCACCTCCCCCTGCATTCCAACCTTCTCTCCTCCCTGTCCTGCAGGGTGTGGTGCCTGTTGGTGGAGACCTTTCCACCTTCCCTGTTGTGGGGAGCAGAATTGTCCCCTCCAGGTCGTAGAGGAAGTTCCTTGTGCCTGCAGTGCTCGTTCCCAGCCCTGGGCTGTCACCCTGGGCTGTCACCCTGGGCTGTCACCCTGGGCTGTCACCCTGCACGCTCAGGCAGAAGTTCAGTTCTGAGGCTTTGAAAGGCAAAGTGTTTTCGTGTCTGTTCAGAGATCCAACTCCCTTGATTTCCACTCCCCCAGTGCAGGAGGAAACTGGAGAGCCCCTTTTCTTGGGGCCTTCCATGCTGGTGGCTCAGGGCCCCGGGGAGGAAACGGTCACCTGGGCTGAGAACCATCCCTGGGGACCGTTTGCCCCCGAGAATTTCTCAGGGTTACTCATCACCTTATTAAGTGTCTCTGTTTTTTTGGGGCTGGGCTGGGGTGATCTGAGTGTGATTTGTCCCCAAGGTGGGGAGTGAACCCACAAAACTTTCAGGTGTGAACCGAGGGCAGTTCTGGTAACTGGGGAGCTCTGGTATGAACGTGGTTTTTCCAAGTGCCAGTGAAAGGCTGGGGAAAATCCCCTCACCTCCATGCCCCTGTAGTCATTTGTGGGTGGTGATTGTCTCAATTAGCACTCACGGGTGGGTGATTAATCGTGGGGAGGGGTGGGAATGCACAGAGGAAACAGTAGCAGTTGTTTCTTCCCTGGATGCTGAGTCCTGTCGACATCCCTGAGACAGGAGGGAGTCACAGCCAGTTCTGGTGACTCCTGCAGCCCAGACCTCGGGTGGGCACCTGGTGCCTGCATCCTGTGAGTCCCAGGCATATTTCATTCTGATTTATTTGGCGAATTCTTGGGCAGGATTTGCTGTTCCCAGTTGAATTTGGGACCTGTTTGCAGCAGGCTCCTCCCAAAGGAGAGTGGAGAGGTGCAGGTGGGGAATGGGCAGAGCACGTGCAGCATCCCTGGAGACTCTCCTTCCCCCTCAGACTCCAGTGTTAATTCCTCCTTGCTCAGAGTCTTTCTTATTTCTTCCCCCGAGGTTTGTCAGCAGGAAGCTGTGGCCAGGCAGCACCACAATGTTCATCTTCCCTTCTCCCTCCTCCTGGGGTGGAGCTGGAGGAGGAAAGCGCTGTCTGATGCCTGTTCTTCACTGCTGATCCTTCAGGTCTCAGTCCTGGGGTTCTCCCTCCCTGGATCCTGGGGTTCTCCCTCCCTGGATCCTGGGGTTCTCCCTCCCTGGATCCTGGGGTTCTCCCTCCCTGGATCCTGGGTTGCTCTCAGGAGGCACAGATGGATGGCTGGCACAGATCTCTTGGATCTCTCTGCTCCAGAATCAATTTGGAGTTGAGGTGGATGAAAATGGCTTCATTTTGAGGGTCAAAAGTCCTTTTTTGGACTTTACCTAGCTGAAGGTAGCTTTTCCAGGCAAATAGAATCCCTTTCCCACTCAGCAGTGCAGGGGTTTATTCCTGGTCATCCAAGGGCTGAGCAGAGGCATCAGGAGCCCGCCTGGCCCTTCCAGAGGGGACCTGAGGCAGTGGCACATCTCTGGGCAGGAGCTGCTCCACAGTCCATCACCTGGTGGTCAGCTTTCCCTGCCCACCACGATTTCCATGGATTTTAACCCCGTTTGGAGCACATCCCGCTCCAGTCTCCCATTGTCCTCACTGCAGAGAGGGAGGGGAGGGAACATCTGAGGACCTGTGAAGGATTTGGGCTTTGGGACCCGCTGGAGTTAGTGCTGGATTACAACACCCAGGGGCTGCTCTTCCCCCTCTGTGCTAATCAGGGGATGTTGCTGCTCTTTCACAACCTCCCAGGGTGGGGAGGGGAAGGGGAGCTTCTTCATCAAGGTTTGGACAATGGTTCATCCTGGCCTCTTCCCATGGATCGCTGCCACCTGGACTCTGGGGGTGCTGGCTCACATTCCCAGCAGGTTTGCTTCCTTCTCCTGCTGGGATGCTTGGCACCAGCTCAGCAGCTGAGAAGGGACACACTTGGAACAAACTCTTGAGGAGGTTATTCTAGGGAGAAGGAAATGATGCAAGGAGGGACTTGTCCATTTGGAGGAAGTTGGATTTCCGTCAGGGGCATTATCTGACCTACCTTTCCTTTTTTTCTTTTTTTTTTTTTTCCCTTTTTTTATCTTTTAATGAAGGCTTTTCTGGCCTGTGCAAGAGGGTGTTCAGCTGCTTGGGGAGAGCAGTTGTAAGTCACCTCCATCTGCCTGCTTTGCTCCTAATACGTTGGCTTGTCTTGGAAATCTTCAACCTAAAGGTCAGTTTTGCCAACAGCCAGGAATTTCCTGGCAAAGCCTGAGGAGGATGGAGCCTCCAGGCAGATGATGAGGGGAGCAGCAGTGGCCCCGAGGGCCACGAAGAGTGAAAATAAGAGAAGTAAGAGCTGGGTAGAGAAGGATGTTCACTTGTGGTTTTCCAGAAGACACTCTGGTGTTTCCCTGCTTTCCCTTCTGCTTGTGGCACAGGTGGGACAGACGGGGCTGTTTCTCCATCTGGAGTTGGTCCCTTTGCCTTGACATCCAGGCTGGAACGTGCCCAGGGGATGGCAAACAGGGACCCTGTTTCCCATTTGCAAATGGCCTTTGGAGGCTGCTCATTTCTGTAGCTGCTCTGGGGGTGGGTAACAGGCTGCTCTCTCCACCCTCTCTGTGAGTCACCTCAGGAGCACTGAGTGTGTCACCGGGGCTGTGACAGTGTCCCTTGGTCCCTTCTCAGCTGCAGGGACAATCCAGCACAGCTCCCTTCCCTCCTGCTGCTGGGGGGGGTGGGCTCTGCTCCCAGATGGATGTCCAGGCTCCTGCAGGCACAGCGGGTGTGGGGGTGTTGGGAAGGCAGAGCTTGATGTGGCTGTCACTGCATGGCAGGGGGAGCTGCCGGGACTGGCACATCCCAGACAGTCTGCAGAGCTGGGAATGGAGTCAGGCAGTCCCTGCCTGTGGCTCGGGTCTGTCTGAGGGGGCAGTTTGGCTGCAGGACTTTGCTCACCTGCTCCGAGCAGGGGAGGCAGCGGGAATTCTGCTGTCCTGCCTTCTCTCCTGTCTCTCTGCTTTGGGATGCAGCCAGGAGGGATCAGACTTGCAGAGGAGAAGCTCTGCTCTGTGGTTTCCACCCCCTGAGATGCTGGCCAGGCACGGAGAGCCCTGCCCTGGGGGGTGGTCTTGCAGAAGGGGATCTGATGCGTTCCCAGTGCTGGGATGCTCCACGAGCAGTGCTGGCAGCTTTCAGCCCTTCCACGAGGAGGGTGAACTCTGCAGGCTGGAGAAACAAAGGGACATTTTCCACTTTTCTTCCTCTCTTTCATTACCCGGGCAGGGACTGATTGAACGAGGTGCAAAACAAAATGCCAGGAAGAGGATGTTTGTTCCATCAGCAAACCTGCCTGTCCTGTCCCTCGCTGCTTTTGTTCTGCTCCTTCCACAGATAAAGTGATTCAGAGGTTCTGACACTGATCTGAGGGCGGACAGTCCCCAGGGTTAGCAGGAGAGAAGCGAGGAGCAGGGTGGTTTGGCAGGAGAGAGGCTTCCCTGAGCTAAATCCTGTGAGCTGGTGACAGTCCTTGGCGCCGGGCGCCTTCAGCTGCCGTCCCTGGAGCCGGCGGGGCCCTGGGCTCAGCCTCTTGGAACAGCCAGGGCTTGGGGCTGATGGTGAGGAACCTGTGTCTGGAAAAGAGCTGCTGTGGTGCCTTGCAGAGGGACAGGCTGTCCCAGATCAGTCCGTGTCCCAGGTGAGGTCTCGTGGCTGAGCTGCACCTGGATCTGGATGTTCTCCTTGGGACAATATCCCAACAGGAACAGGCTCTGCCACTCCAGAGAGGGTGTTGTGTGTCAGGGACACACAGTGACATGTTGGGTTGCAGCTCTGGGAGGACAGGCAGGAGTGATGATGGGCTGTGTCCCCTCTGCTCTGAGCTCCCCTCTCAGACTCCAAGATTCCTTTGGGATTTGCTGGTTGTGAGGAGGGATTTCCAGGTCCTCCTGACCTCCCTGGGCCTGGGCTGTGCTCCCAGCTCAGGGCAGTGACTGCCAAAGGTGTCAGCTGTGTCCTGTGTCCCTTCCCAGGGAACTGGGCTGATGCAGGAGGAGGCATCCAGCTCTCCCAACCCTCTGGAGCCCTTGGAGGCTCCAGGTGAGCGACAGGCACAGAGCTCTCCATTCCCAGTGGCTCTTTCCTGTGTGGCTGCAATTTAACCAGTGTCCAGCTCCCACTTTGATCCCTGTGGGTCCCTTCCCACTCAGGATATTCTAAACCTCTGTTTCCTTCTTTTCCCAAACCTGATCTCTCCCCTTTGCTCCAATCCCACCTCAAACCAGGCACTCCGTGACCTGTGCTGGGATCCTCAGGCTCTGGAGCTCTTTGCAAGGTTTCTTCTTGCTTTTATCCTTTGGATTTGGCTGAAAACTCCAGCAGGCCTGGCAGGCTGGCCATCCATATGGGAGGTGGGAGCCTGTGGAGGCGAGGAATGGCTTCCTGGGTGGAAAAGTGCAGGCTGTGAAGTGGCAACCAGCACACAGGGCCTCAGGGAGGGAGTTTGGAGCAGGTTGAGCAATGCTGCTCATTTAGACAACTCAAAGCTGGTTTGCTGTGTAAGGAGAAAGAGGGGGTTTGCAAAGAAAGGAGAAAATGAAGGTCTGACCTTGTGTACACCCTGGCTGGGTGCTGGCCCTGGGACCTGCTGGGTGCTGGCTCTGCCAAGGGCTGTTCCAGGGCTGCCCTGCACTGTGTGTCCATGCCAGGGCTGATGCCAGGGCTGGCAGAGCCAGGAGAGGCTCAGCAGGTGCCTGGAGCAGCCAGAGCTCCAGCTCAAACCCATGCAGGGCACCCAGCCTTGCCACCATCTGCTCCCCAGCTCACAGCCAGCACTGACTGGCCCGTGGAGATGCCACAGAAGTCCCTGTTGGGTGCCTGGAGGGGGCACCTCAGCTGGGATGGAGATGTTGGCAGTCACTGGGAAGCATCAGTAGCCTTTGGCTGTATGTTGGTGGCAGAGGTGGGAGCTGGTGTGGCTGTTCAGTGCCTCTTGCTCTGCTGAGCACACTGAAGGCTCTCTTGGTGGAGAAGAGGTGGGATGAGTAGGGGAAGTTCTGCCAAAATGCTGCATTCCCAGCCTGGGACCCCCATTCCCAGCCCCCGAGCTCTGTTCCCTTTGCTGTAACAGGGATACCCTGGGCTGAACTGTTCTGGGAGCCTGGACAGCAGCCTGTCCCCTTGGGAGTGGAGAAGGGATATGGGAATGCTGTGCCTGCTGCTCCCTGCCCTGGTGTTCCCTCGGGGGCTGCAGCAGCAGCGGGACCAGAGAGGGGTGTCAGTGGCTGATCCCTCTGCTCCCTGGAAAGGAGAAACCACATTTATTGCTTCCTCTTCTGAGCTGTGCCCCCAGCTCTGCAGCTGGAATTGTGCCACAGGCTGGGCACAGAGTGGGGACAGTCCCTCTTCCCTCCCCTGTCCCTGGGGTTGTGCTGAGCTGTCCCTCGAGCGCTCCCGCCCTGCTCCCAACTGTCTGTCCTCCCTCTGCAGCACTGGGAGCTTCTGGTCCTGGAGAAGCTGAAGTGGGACCTGGTGTCAGTGATAGCCAACGATTTCCTGCCCCACATCCTGCACCGCCTCCCGCTGCCCCCGGACAACGTGGAGCTGGTGAAGAAACACGCCCAGACCTTCATCGCCCTGTGTGCCACAGGTGGGTGCTGCCTCGCCAGGGCTGCTCCCCCCTGCCCTTTTGGGGAGCTGAGTGCCTGCCTGCATTCCAGTCAGAGCCATTCGAGGTGGGATAATGGCCTTGGGTGCCTGAGAGATGCCAGGAAAGCAGAGCTGTGTGCCAGCCCCTTGCTGTGCCTGTGGGAGGGTGTCTGGGCCTGAATCCGAGCTTTTCGCAGCCTCTCCCTCAGTCTCTAGAGCCACCTCATCTCAGCACTTCTGGAGCTGTTGCTCTGTGGAGCTGTTGCTCAGCCTGTTTTCTTTTCCTTCACCCCCATTTCTCCCTCCTAAGCTGCAGAGCCCCCTCTGTCAGCCCCTCTCGAGTTTTCCGGGGAAATCACGATCCCAAGCGCCGCGTGCACGCTCACTAAGGGCCCCTCTCTCCCCCGTGTCCCTGTGCTGCTGCAGACTCCACGTTTGTGATGTACCCCCCGTCCATGATCGCCACGGGCAGCATCGGGGCCGCCATCCACGGGCTGAGCGTGTCCGTGAGCGACGAGGCCATGACGGAGCTGCTGGCCGGGATCACGGGCACCGACGTGGTGAGTGGGCACAGGGAACAGCTGCTGCAGCTGCTGGGAGCCCTCCCTCTCCTGCCGCTCCTTCTGAGAGGAAGCACTTTTCCGTGGAGGGTGGCAGAGCGCTGGGACGGGGGAGCTGTGCAGTCTCACTCTCTGGAAACGTCCCAAACCCACCCGGATACGTCCCTGCGTCACCTCCAGGTGACCCTGCCTTGGCAGGGGGGTGGGACTGGGTGGACTCGAGAGGACCTTTCCAACCCAAACTGGTCTGTGAGTCTTTGCAATTGGGCTGTTGATGATGGTGCTGACCCTGGTCTGAGCAGAGCCAGGGGAAGAGGGAGCATCCCTAAAACAGCTGCCTCCGGCAGCCCCGTGGCCACAGTGGCTCCTGCCTGGGCAGGGCAGGGTGGGCTGGGCAGCCTTTGAAATGCCACACAAAGGGCAGCGTCTGTTCCCTGCACAGGCAGGTGTTGGCAGGATCGGGTTGATGGGGTGGGAAGGGGCAGAGGGAGGCTCCGGGCTCGGCATCTGCTCCCCTCTGCGGTGTCTGGTTGCAGGTGCCCAGGGCTGGGAGGGAAGGGGGGCATCTGCCAGCCCCTGCACTGCCCTTGGAGAAGGGAAGGAGGATCCTGTTGGGCTCCCCAGGTCGCTCCTGCTGCAGCAATGGGGAGCTTTCCCTCTGCCAGGGCCCCCTTTGATCTCTTCTCGTGCTGCAGGGTCGGTTACAGTCCCCTGGCAGGGCTGGGCGGGCTGGGCTGGGCGGGCTGGGGGGGTTCCACGAGCCTTTGTCCGGGCAGGAGGACGGGCGGGAGGCTCCCGAGCCGCCTGTGCCGATGGAATGGTTTTGTTTTCAGGAGAATCAGTGCAGCCACCTGCTCACAAGCTGCTGCGGGCACGGGGCAGGGGCTGCAACCTGCTCCAGGTCAGGGCTGGGGGGGAACAGGTGGGAAGCAGGGAGGGAACCGAAATGGAGCCGAAATGGAGCCCGGCACAGCCCTGCCACCCTCCCTCCCTCCCCAGGGCATCTGCTGTGCCCCCAGCAAACAGCCCCTGCCCAGGCAGGATTATGGCAGCTCCTGGAGGATCCCAGGATGTATCCACAGTCTTGCAGGGCTCCCTGTGGAGCCCCTGGCCGTGGCCTCCCGTGTCTGTTGGTGCAGATGCTTCTCCTTGAGCCTTGTGGTGTCCCCGGGCTGTGACTCAGTTTCCCCCCTGGCTCCAGCTGGAAGGGTGACCCCCTTCCTGCAGCTGCCGAGGCCCAGCAGGGTAGTGCTGGGGGCGCAGGGCTGGGCCAGCTCCGTGGCCAGCAGGAGTCTGGTGGTGCGTGGCCAGGCTGGCTTTGGCATCTGCCAAAATTGCCAACGGAGAGCCCGGGGATGGGTGGCTGTGGGGATGGGTTTGCAGTGGGGATGGAGAGCCTGGGGATGGGTTTGCAGTGGGGATGGAGAGCCTGGGGATGGGTTTGCAGTGGGGATGGAGAGCCTGGGGATGGGTTTGCAGTGGGGATGGAGAGCCTGGGGATGGGTTTGCAGTGGGGATGGAGAGCCTGGGGGTGGACTGTCCCTGGTGCTCCCAGCCCGGCTGGCAGGAGGAGGCTGTGCTGACGGGAAGCCGGGCCGGGGGAGCGGGCAGGGGGAGTTGGGCGTTGCTATTTTCGCTCGCCACATCCTCTGTCGGTTTCTAAGAACCGCCGGCGGATTCCTGGTAAGAGATTTCGGGGTGTGACAATGTCCCCGAGGTGTGAGCTGCCCCCGAGCTCCCCGGGCTGGGCCGTGCCCGGCGCTGACGCGTCCGGGGGGCTCCGGCATCCGAGTGGGAGTTTCCTCCTCTGGTTACAGCTCGTGGGGGGGGAAAATACACGGTGGGATTTGCATTTGTGATGAGTGGTGGTGCTGCCTGCAGCCCCCTGAGCCTCCCTGTGAGCGGGGCTGGTGTGTCCCCCGGCACTGGGGTGGGTCCCTGGGGGATGCACGGGGGGGGGAACACGGGAAACCTGGTGAGAAGGAAACCTTGTGAGAAGCTGTGTGGCCACAGGATCGTCCTCCCAGCGTGTTGGGGTGTGGTGGTGTGGGTACACTTGGGTGGTTCTTGGGTCAGGGAGGTCCCTGCCTCAGAGACCCCCAGAGTGAGGCAGTGCCCATCAACCAGTGCATCCAGCAGGATTCCTGTTCCCAGCTCTGCTGCAGGAGCACCCCAAGCTCTGGGAGAGCTGGGCTGAAGAGCCTGGGGAGGCAGGGGGGCTCCATGGGCTCCATGTGCTGCAGGCCACTGTGGATCTGGGAAGTTTGGGTTGTAAAAGCCAATTCTGGCCTGTGCAGAGCTGCTCCGCCCTTGCCACGATCCTGAAATCACACCCTGCTTCCAGGCACGAGGCCGGATGCTTTGGGAAGCTCTGATGGGCACAATGTTTCTTCCTGGAGAATGTGCTCAAACAGGGAGGTGGGGAGAGGACAACCAGAGCGTGGGGCTTCGCCTAGGGAGGGGCCCAAAGCACAGACAAGCTGGAGATTCCCCTTGGTGGAGAAAAGCTCCTTTGTCCTGTGTGTTTGGATGCTCCCGGGGTCGGAGATGCAGCCCAGCAGCTGCTCGGAGCGATTCCTAAGGCTCCCACCTCCGAGGAGCAGAGAACTGAAGCCTCTTGTCTGTCTCTCCCTCTCCCCAGGACTGCCTGAAGGCCTGCCAGGAGCAGATCGAGGCAGCCTTAGCCGAGAGCCTGAAGCAGGCGTCCCAGTGCCAGCAGGAGTTCAGCGCCAAGGCGGCGGCGTACGGGGGCAGCCAGCCCACGGGCACCCCCACGGACGTCACCGACGTCAACCTGTGACCAGCCCCGGCCCCGAGAGCCGCCCCTCGCCCTGGGCACCCCCAGCTCTCCGCATCCCACCCGCCCAGCCCGTGCCCGCCGGGGATCCCACCCCTGCCACCCGCGGGGAGCAGGAGCCGCGCTCGGAGCCGCTCGGGTGGCTTGGGGTGAAGCGACTGGTTTTGTGGTGTCAGGGCACCAGAATGCTGGGGAGGGGAGCAGGACCCCAGAAGAAGTTGGAGTTGTTTCTCTGTTGGTGCTTCCCTGGCTCTCGGGGGTGTTTACGGTGACTTCCAGCCCCACGTGGGGCACAAATCATGGACGGCGAGCCCCGACCTGCCCTGCGGGACCAAACCCCTCACAGCCCCCAACTCCTCCCCCAGCCGGGGCTGTGGGGCCGTGGGAGGGACCTGCATGTCCTGGAGCAGGGAGGTACTCCCCAGTTTTCCCCCTGGGCAGGGGGGCTCTGGACCCACAGGGTTCCCTTCAGGAGGGAGCAGCTGCTCAGTGGCCCCTCGGTCCCCGTTGCTTCGTGCCAGATTCCTGCAGCTCCGGGAGGAGTTGTGTGGCTGCTTCTGCTTGGAGGGGAACTGTGGGGCTTGTTATTGCTGTTGGATATGGGATTTCTGGGGACGTGCTCCCTGTCTGTGTGGACAGCAGGAGGGTCCTGGCCTTGGGAGGGGGCAGGTTTGGGCGCTGGCCCCTCGGATTTCGCTGGCCCATGGAGGCTGCTTAATTTATTAACTGCTGGGAAATAGGGAGGGAGGAGACGTGGCATTCCTTGCTGTGGGGCCTTGATGCTGCTCTCCTCTCCTCCCAAAAAAGTGCCTTCCCCCTTCGCCCCTTCCCTGGCTCCCTGGGCAATGGGAGACTCTCACTTGGAAGCTGGTTGGTCCTTTGGTAGCTTAGGCATCAGACTAGGATTTAAGGAATACCTTTGAATGTGCTGCTATAGTCTGGGATGCATCTCCACCTTCCCAGGGCAGGGATCTCGGATCACACTCAGGAGGGGGGGCTGTGTTATGTGTATCCATGTGGATCCGAGCTGTACCCTGAGAGGGTGGAAAACTTGCTGCGCACTTGAGTTGGAAAAGCAATTACTGCGTTTTTTGTATTGTTGTTGTTGATCCTGTTAGTTTTTTATAAAAAGTGTTTTTTAAAAAAATAATGCTGCTTTTCTATGAGAGAACCATTACAGAGTGGAATTGTATTAACCAGGAGGAGCCAGAGACTCCGCAGGGATGGGAGGCAGACGCTGCTGCCTGGGGACCTCTGGACATGTGGCTCCATGGCTGTTGCCCTCCCGTGGGAGATGTGGAGAAGGAGATAGAAATCTACCCTTTTGGATGCCACTAGATACAAAAAAACAGGCAGAAAAAGGTGGGGCTGCTGCTCCTCCCTGAGCCTGCCTTGTCCAGAAGGGCCCCGGAGCCGCTGCCTCCTGCCAGCAGGAGGGCTGGGACAGAGCCTGGCTGTGCAAAAGGAAATGTTTTTTATATATAAATGAATTTTAATTTAAGAGTAAACTGGTTTGGTGTTCACTCCGCTGCTGGGAGAGCCAGAGAACCCTGTGATGTTGCAATAAAGTATTTTAAAGAAGACTGAGAGGCTTGAGGGTTTCCCTGTGTGATTCCCAGGGCAGAGCTCAGATCCCTGTCCCTCAAAGTGCTGGGCTGGGCCCCCCATCACCTGGGGGACCCCTCAGGGGGCTCCAGCCTTGTGTTTCCCAGGATGGAACGGGGAGAGGGCAGGCAGGGCACCCCCAGCCCCACTAAGACGTTCCCAGGTAAGTGCAGCCTCGTGGGACACGGGGGGAAGGTCCCCCCTGGGTTTTCCAGCAAAGGTGGCACATGAGAGGTGCCACGAGCAGGCTGGGCATGAGGCCTCGATGGGCAGGGGAGGACAGTGGCCCCATGGCTTCACCAGCCTTGCCAAGAGGAGGTAAATAAACCCCATGAGTGTGGGGGGGAAATCCCTGGGGCAGGGAGGGGGCCAGCATTCCAGAGGCTGGTGGGGACAGGGACAGGGGACGGGTCAGCTGGGGCAGGGACAGTCCAGGACCACACAGGGATGTGGCTGCAGGGCAGAACCAGCCCTGACTGACCAACATGGCTCTGGTTTTATTTTCCAGTCCAGGAACAAGCCAAACTCAGTGCTGGTGGCACCAGGACCCTGGGTGGGACAGGGGCTGCCTCGTCCTGTGACAAGCAGCACAGGGAGCTCAGTCCAGCCCCGTGGGCACAGTCCGTTCCCAATGACCGCTCGGAGCAGGAGGATCCAGGACGGATGTTCCTGCATCCAGCAGCATCCCGGGAGCAGGTGAGGCCGCAGCTTTTCCCTGGCCCTGCTCACTCCATGGCCACGGGCTCCTGCCCCTCCACGTCCCGCGTCTTGGAGTTCATGAGCTCCCTGCGGATCTCGGGCGAGATCTGCGGGTGGCTGTGGAACTTGAGCAGCTCCAGCAGGGCCTCCTTCTGCTCCGAGGACAGGTCCTCCTTGTAGCGCTGGGCGAAGGCCAGGAAGCTCTGGTGCCACAGCACAGGCAGCACCCGCTGGTCCGTGCGGAAGGCCAGGAAGTGGAACACGAGGGCGTCGACCACGCGGAAGGGCAGCGCGTACTTCTTGTCGATGAGCAGGCGCAGGAAGATGCTGTTGGCACCGCTGTACTGCATCTCTGCCAGCTTGAGCATGGCAGCACTGTGGGCACAGGGAGAGGGGTCGGGGGGCTGGGGGCACAGGGGACAGGAGCCACAGGGACAGAAGAGGAGGCCAGGCAGGAGCCACGGAGAGCAAGGAGGGAGCACAGGGGTCAGAGGGGCTGGAGCCACGGGGAGGGAGGAGGGAGCATGGGGGGGGAGTGGGGCCAGGCAGGAGCCACAGGGACCAAGGAGAGGGTCGGGGGGCTGGGCTGGAGGCACGGGGCACCAGGCACCCGGACGCAAAGCTGAGCCTTGACTCTCAACCCCAGAGGGAGCTGAGTGACCCCACCACCACCTCCAAGGGGCTGGAGAGGCTGAGGGCTAGATCCAAGGTGCTTCCCAGTGTGCCTGAAGGAGAAGCTTTGCCCCACACACCCCCCAGCCCCTCACCTGGAGTGCAGGACGGGGATGGAGCACTTGGTGAGGATGCTGCCGATGATGATGGCCTCCCGCAGCGTGCACGTGCCCGACTCACACAGGGGCAGGAGGATCCCTGCGGAGGGGAGAGTCAGGCAAACCCCACCAGGCACCCAGACAAGCCCCAGATCAGCCCCTGCAGGAGCCCCTACCCTTGAACCAGGCTGCTGGTTTGAACAGGGCCTTCTTCAGAGCCATGTACAGGTGGAAGTTGAGCCGCTTGTACTCGGCGATGTCGTCCCGGACCCGCGGCAGCAGCACCAGGTTGTAGAACCTCTGGGCCATCCTCTCCTTCAGGTTGGATGAAAATATCCTGGGAACACCAAAGCATGGAGGGAGGAGGGGTGGGGAAAGGGGGCCAAATAGGGAAAGGATGGTGTTCTGCAAATCTGATTCCAACTATGGAAAGGAAAAGCAAAGTGAGTCAGGGGCTCATGTCAGAGGCTCCCTGGGGTGACCTGACCTTACCTGGTGGCCTGGTACATGGCAGCAGCTGTCCACGCCTCTGGCTCGGTGATGTAGAGGATCTGCTCCCAGTTGGACAAGGCAGGAATGATTTTAAATGCCTTGGGGAGCTTCCCACTCCTGTATTTGGACAGCACCTTCAAAGACACAGATACAGGCCATGGCTGTGGGCACTGCCAGCAGGGCTGTCCCCTCCCTCAGCACCTCAGGGGGGTGACTGTGGGTTCAGCTGCTCTGGCCTCACCTCCCTGACCCCTCTGTAGACCTCCAGGACACGGGGATCCAGCTGGGGCATGGGGCAGCCTGAGAGCTCCGACAACACCGTCTCCACCTCCGTCTTCTTCTCCGTGAGCTTCTCCATGATGATGTCAGCCAGGGTGCGCCTGGGCCGGCACGGGACAGGGTGAGCGGGGGGCCAGGAGGGGCTGGCAGGGGATGGGGTGAGTCGGGGGCTGGCAGGGGGCAGGGAGCGAGTCGAGGGTCGTGTGGGACTGACATGGGACGAGGGTGAGTCGGGGACTGTCACAAGATGGGGATGAGTTGGGGTCTGACAAGGGACAGGGAGTGAGCCGGGGGCTGTGTGGGACTGACAGGGGATGGGGTGAGCAGGGGCCGGGGTCGGCTGACAGGGGACAAGGTGAATTGGGGGCTGACATGGGGCACGAGTCAGGTGGGGGCAGTGCAGGGAAGCAGCCCCTGCCCCGGTGCAGCCCCTTCCCCGGCGGTTCCTCACCTCAGCGGCGGGTTCTTGTTCATGAACATCTCGATTGCCTTCTCGTCCTCGGGGTCCACCTCCACCTCCCCGCCGTACTCCCCGCCCCGTCCCGCCGCCGCCGCCTTCTCCAGCGAGGGCCATTCCTCATCGTCCTCCGAGTCCGAGCCGGGACCTGCGGGGAGCGCCGGGGGCTGAGCCGGGGCCGCGCACCCTCGGGGATGCCGGGGGGTCCCGGGGGGCTCGGGGGTCTCACCCAAGGCCGCGCTGCGCTGCCGGGGGGCTGCGGGCGCCCCGGGGCCGTGCTCGGCCTCCAGCTCCTCCTGCTGCCGCCGCGCCTGCTCCAGGATGCGCCGGGACAGCCGCGCGTCCACGAACCCGTCCCCGCCGTCCTCCCCCTCCTCCCGGCCGGCCCCGCCGCGCTTCCCCCGCGCCCGGGCCCGCGGGGCCGCGTCCTGCAGGATCTGCTCGGCCAAGGGCAGCGCCGGGGCAGGGCCGGAGCCCCGCGCCCGCCGGGCCTTGGGCATCGCGGGGGTCCGGGAGGGGAAAGCGGGCCCGGGCTGGGAACGGGGAAGGGGAACAGACACGTGGGTGCTCGCCCCGCCCGTTCCGGGGTGGCCCCTTCCCGGGGCCTGTTCGTCCCGCCCGTTCCGGCGGCGGCACCGGGACCATGGGGGTCACCTGGTGAGGGCGGGGGGCTCCGGGAGGGACGGGGCAGCCCCGGGGCCGCGGCGGGGGGGGCTCCCGGTGGAGGTGGGACCGGCACCGGGCAGGGGCTCCCGGCGGGCGGGGGGTGCCCGGGGCGGGGGGCCAGCCCCGAGGACGCGGTGAGGGGCTCCCGGCGGTGGGAGGGCAGCGCCCGTGACCCCCCGGCCCCGTGTCCCAGCGTGTCGCAGGTGCCGGTGGCCGAGGGCAAGAGCGTGCAGCAGACGGTGGAGCTGCTGGCGCGGCGGCTGGAGGCGCTGGGCGCGGACAAGCAGGGCACGTTCGGCGTGGACTGCGAGACCTACCACACGGCCGGGGCCATCGGCACCCAGGGTGAGCACCGGCACGGCCCCGGCGGGGGGCTCCGCCGGGCTTCTCACCTCCTTCCCCCACTTTTGGTTTTTTCCCCATTTCCCTCTCCCTCTTCCCCTTCTCCTTCCCTTCCTTTTCGTCCTTTCTCTTTTCTCCTTACCTTCCTTCTCCTTCCCTGCCTTCCCTGGAGGTGTTAAAGAGGCACCGTCAGTCACTGGGTGATGTGTTCGCTGGGTGATGTGGTTCAATGGGTTAGAGGTTACAGTGGCAGTGTGGGGCTGGTGGTTGGACTTGAAGATCTTGAAGGTCTCCTCCAACTTTGACGATTCTGTGATTCCACTATTCCTTTTCCTTCCTTTCCCCTTTTCCCTTCTCCTTCCTTCCCCCTGGACTCCCACGTCCTTTCCAGACCCTGCTGTGACAGTCAGAGGTGGCTCAGTGGCCCTGAGCCCGTGCAGCCCCAGGCTCTGCTCAGCCAGTGTTCCTGAACAGAGCAGTTTGGAGCTTCCAGAGCAGCTTTTTCCTCCTTTTTCTGCAGCTGGAACTTGCACATCTCCATGGAGGAGAGGCTGAGCCCAGGCTCCCTTTGTGCCTGTGGGCAGGGGGTGCCCAGCCAGGGATGGGGGCTGGGTGCTCTTGGCTGATCCCCTCCAGACTCCAGAGTCGCGCTGGTGTTGTCCTGAGGCACCAGAGCATTTAGTTTTCCCAGTAAACCTTCAGAATGAAATCCCATCTATTCCCTGAATGGCTGGATAACATAACATCCGTGTGGAGATGCAGAGTTAAAGCACCAAGGGGGACACAGGTGCTGTGTCAGGCGGGTACAAGCACAGGAGTGCTGGTTTCCCAGCCCGGATCCCCTGGCTGTCGTTCCAGGGCAGACAGGGAAGCTGATGTACGTGATGCACAACTCTGAGTACCCCCTGAGCTGCTTCGCCCTCTTCGAGAACGGGCCCTGCCTCGTGGCCGACGCCAACTTCGACACCCTCATGGTGAAGCTCAAGGGCTTCTTCCAGAACGCCAAGGCCAACAAGATCGAGAGCCGCGGCACCCGCTACCAGTACTGCGACTTCCTGGTGAAACTGGGCACCGTCACCATGGGGCCCAGCGCCAGGGGCATATCCGTGGAGGTGAGGGGCCTCTGGGAAGAGTGGGGAATACAAGGACACGCAGGGAAATTCCATGAGGGAGGACAGAGGAGGAGGGTTTAGGGGTGACTGAATTGTGGCTGTCCAGTGAGCTGAAAAGGAAGATGGAGAGACACTATTTTACAAGGTCCTGGAGGGGCAGGACAAGGGGGAATGGCTTCACACTGACAGAGGGCAGGCTTAGATGGGATATTGGGAAGGAATTCTTGGCTGGGAGGGTGGAGAGGCCCTGGCACGGGTTGCCCAGAGAAGCTGTGGATGCCCCAACCCTGGGGCGAGGCCAGGTTGGATGGGGTTACCCCTCCGTGTTACATGCTAAACATTCTGGGATGTTTTCATGGAAAGCACACCCTGCAGCGAGGCAGGGAGCAGGGCACTGCCCCTCCTGCCAGCTCCAGGGCTGTGGGCTGTGTTCCCAGGTGGAATACTGCCCCTGTGTGATCGCCAACGACTGCTGGAACCTGCTCATGGAGTTCATGCAGAGCTTCATGGGCAGCCACACGCCCGGGATCCCGTCGGTGTTCGGGGCCAAGCACGACAGCGTGTACAGCCCCGGGGACACCATGGTGCAGTACATGGAGCTCTTCAACAAGATCCGCAAGCAGCAGCAGGTGCCTGTGGCTGGGATCAGGTGAGAGGATTCCCTGGAGCTCCTCCTGGGAGTACATCCTCCTTGCTGCCCGCCCAGCAGGATCGGGAGTCCCTCTGAAACGCGGCATGGGATGGTTTTTTTCCTTCTGCATCTCCTTCCCCTGGTTCAAAGCAGAGTTTTCCAGTGCTGTGTGTGTTTCTGGTTGTTCTCTGTGGTTTGGAGCGTGTCTGGGATTGGATCCACGGTTCTGCGGATTGGATCCGTGGTTCTCTGGTTCTTTGGGCAGTGCTTTGTGCAGGAATCAGTGTCCATCAGCAGGAAACTGCAGGAAAAGGAGAAATTCCAGCCAAACACAAGGGCAGAGCTTCTGTGACTGCAAACAGCTACGGAACAGAGCTTTTAATTTTTTACTTCTTTTTTTAATATCCACATAAAGGTGTCTTCTTGTATTTCACCCCAATAAACCTGTATTTTTGAGGAGTCTCTGCCGTGTTCTGCTTCCAATTACCCCCTTGACGTCAGTGGGTTTCCACGGGGGAGAGGATGAGGAGGACTTAGTCATTCATGTCTCAGCAAAGCCTATTGGTCTCCATTCTGGGATCGGCTGCCTCGTGTTACTCTGGGGCTTTTTGACTTTATTGATGGACAAAATTACTCTTTTGAGGTCCCCATCACCTCAGAGACCCTGTGGGGTTCCCCCCCATCACCTCAGAGCCCCCGCGGCCCCCCATCACTTCAGGGTCCCCCATCACCTCGAGCCCACCCTGTCACCTCAGGGACCCCGCGAGGTGCCTCCCGCCACCACGCAGCCCCCCGAGGAGCCCCCGCGCTGCCCCTTTAAGAGCCTCTTTGTCTCCGAGACACCTTTATTTACCCTCCCGCGACTCGCCCGAAGTTCGGCCCCGCGGTTCACAAAGCGCGGCGCGTCACGGGCGGGGGGCGGGACTCGAACCCGCGCCGTCCCCCCCGGCGCCCATTGAGCAGCGCCCCCTGGCGGCCGCGCAGACTGCGTACGGCCCGCCGGCGGCGAGCCCGCTACGCAAAGGGCGCGCGTGCCCTACGCAAACGGCGCGCGGGGCCCCGTAGGGAGCAACGGGCGCTGCGCTGCGCAATTGGCGTAAGCGGCGGGCAGCGGGGGGCGGGAGCCGGCGCTGAGTGACGCGCGCCCCGGCCAATGGCGGAGCGGGGCGGGGCGGGGCGGCCAATGGGCGGGGAGGGGGCGTGGCCGGCGCGGGCGTCTCGCGCTGGGTGACAGCTCGCGCGTGCTGGTGATGGCGGTAAATAAAGGGGACGGGGGGGGGACACACGGGACGCGACCCCCCCCGAGGGCACGGAGGGGGGAGAGCCGTGAGGGGCTGCGGGAGGTGAGGGGGGTGAGGAGGGTGCTGAGGGGTCCTTGCTGCCCCCCTGCTCCTCAAAGCGACGCCCCCCCCCCCTTTGCCCCCCCGCGCGGTGCGGTTGCGGGGGGGTTGGAGGCGGACCCCTTTATTACCCCTTTATTACCCCTTCTCTCCCCAGCACGGGGGTCGCCGCCTTTGTGTGCGGGCGGGACCCCCTCGCCGGGCTCGGCGGCTCCGCAACTTTCCCTTTGTTGAGGGACACCCCCCCCGCCATCCCCGGGACCCCCGTCTCCAAACCCCCCATCCTGCCCTGGAATGTCGTCGGGACCCTCCCCGCCTTCCTCGGGACCCCCCTCCTGACCCCCTTCCACCCCCGGGGCCCCCCTCTCCACAATTCCCCCCTCTGGCACCGACCCCTTGCTCCATCCCCCCCTCTTCCCCAGGACCCCCCCGTCCCAAGGATTGACTCCCCCCCCAGACCCCTTCCCCTCCCCGGGACCCTGGGGGGGTGCTGGGGGTCGTGGCTTTGCTGGGAGGGGGGAGAAACGCGCCTTAAAAATATCCCCCTTAAACCCCCGTGCTGTGCTTGGAGGGGGGGGGGGGAGGAGGGCACCAGAATGAGGAAAATCTGTGCGGGTTTGTATTTATTTAGGAGAAAAAAACACATACAAAAGAACCCCAAAAAAGCCGCGGGTTTGTGTCTCGCACGGAGGGAAGGAGCAGAAGTTAATCCGGGGGGGCCTGGGTGCACCTCGGGGTTGGGTTTGTTGGTGAGAAATGTCCACCCCGGGAGAGAAACTGCTTCAAAATCCCCTTTTAAACCTCGAAAAGGGTCGCAGCAGTGACAACCCCCCCGCCCGCCACGAGGGCTCCCAGAGCCGAGGGAATAGCGGATAAGGGATAACTGAGCCCCTGGAACGGGGAGTCAGTGCTGGAAAAGGTGCTAATTTTAGGAAAGGCGCCCGTTAATCGCGTTACCGGCGGTCGGACGGAGGGAACGAGCCCGATCCGAGCGTCAGGACAGCTCCGGGTCTCCAGCAGGAGAACACTGAGTGGGGAGAGCATCCCGTTATCCCGAAACGTTGGAGCGGGAGGGTGGGAAGCGCCTTTACTTTGCGGAGTTACTCCTGTACTCTTAGTCACGGAGAGATGCTGCGAACTCCTGGAGTCGCTGAGCTCGTCTGGTGTGAAATGATGCAAAATTCGGTCCTTTCACACGCTGCCGCCTCGGGGAAGATGCTCGTGGAAACCCGGGAAAGAGCTGCTGATTCCTCGTTCCAGGGAAGACTCTGACTTCGGCAGGAGCTTCTCCTGGAGGAGAATCGATTGGCAAGGCAGGAAATAGGGAGCAGATTAAATGGGATGATAAGGAGAGTGAAAATAAGGTTTTAGGGAGGGGGCTGAGAGCTGAGCTGCTGCTGGAGCTGAGGAATGAAGGGGCACGGGAATGAGGAGCAGGTAAATCGGTGGAATGGTGAATTAAAAGCTCCGCGTGGGTGTGAACAGTGTGGATTAGGCTTGGATTAAACAAGTGTCCCTGTGAACTGGCTGGAGCTGCACCGTATCGAATTTTCCCTGGATTTCTGCTGCTCTGCCTTGGGCAGCTGCACCCGGGGGTTGCTGCAGTTGATCCAGTGTCAGAGAGGTTGGACGATGTTTTAAAAGGAACGGGCAACAAAAGCGTTTGGCGTTTTATTTGGTTTCAAAACAGGCTGGGTGCAAATATTTGGAAACGATGTGCCAAGCGTGAGCAGCATTTGATGTCTCCGGGCTTTCAGCACGAGGCTGCAAACCATAAATGTGTGTTTATTCCTCCCCTGATTATTCTCCCTACGAATAGGAGCTGGCTCCAAGTGGAAGGGGTGTTTTGAAGTTGGCAGATTTTCCGCTCTGGAATAATTCTTGGTCTTGTGCAAGTTGGGTCTGTTACAGAGAATTCTGCTTGTTCAGGAGCGGGGCTGGACAATAGTCACATATGCAACAGTTTAGGGGCTGTTAGAGCCGGGAAGCCAAAACTGAGGATTTATTTGGCTGTTGTGTGTCCAAGGATTGTTAGTGAGGAATCTCCTGCTGCAATTCCTGTGGAGATTCCAGCTGCATGTGGTACAAAGCCCTGGGCTCCACAAGAGGCCTGTGAGGATGAGGAATTGGGGATCAGCCTGCGGAATGAACCGGGGCTGGGGATCGTCTGGATTGGGATGTATCCATGGGGGGTTGTGCTGCTGGTCCCTGGGACAGAAAAAGGCACCTTTGGGTTCTGTGTCTCCCCTCTGCTCTGGGGTTTTTTGCTGCAGTGGATTTGTTGCTGGTCCTTGCTGCCTTAAACCCAGCTCTGTCCACATCACACCCTGCAGGTTGTTTTCTGCAGTGCTAAAACACTCACTTGTTAATTATTATTTTTAAGTAGTTCTGTTTTGTCTCAGAACAAGTGACAAGAAGCACTTTCTCAGCAGCAAAGATGGTTTTTTCAGCATAAATTACTGAAAGTGCATTTTAAGATCCTGGGTTTTTTTGGCCTTTTTCCCTTTTGTTACCTGTTTTTATACTGAAATGTCTTAGGCCTTTTGCTGAGACTCCTAAATTGAAATTTAGTGTTTTCTCAGCCCTTAGAAGATGTTACTGGATTGATTTAGAACAGTTAATAAGTGGAAATACTACAAAATTCAGCTTCTGTCCCATGAGGTCCTCGTGGATTCTTTCACACAAGTTTTTTGCTTTGGGGAAGTGTAAGAGGGTTTCTGAAGTTGTTGTCAGCTCTGAGGCAAAACAAAACTAAGAGGTTTGGTTTCAAATTGTTGTAAATGAACAGAGAGATACTCAGTGAGCTGCTTGGAATCTTTGTGGATAACTGGGAGCAGCAGGTGAGGTGGAAGGGGGGAATGGGGAGCTGGGGTCACCCTGAGCTGCCTGGTGGGACAAAAGACCCCAAAGATCCCCCCAGTCCTTTATTTTTGGCAGGAATCCTCTCCAGTGAATGAGAAGTTTCTCTCACTTCGTTTAACAACCTTTGTGGTTTTCATGTTGAATATTTCATCGGGGGTTGGTTTTGTTGTTGGGTTTTTCCCCTTTGGGGAGATGTTCCTGTTGTTAATGGCTCGGTGGGTAAACACTTCACCTTTCCCAAACACTTCACCGCGGGCTGTTTGGTAGGAAAAAAGCCCCCCTTCAATGCCAGTGAAAGGAAGACCATCCTCGTTAGTGTGAAACCCTTAACGAGTCATTGCTCTGGAGGGAGCAAATCCAAATTGTTTAACAGAAACCATTTAAAAATCTGATTTACAGGTGAGAATATCCCAGGTTTTTTGTTGATGTGGACCAGCCCTAATGCTCTTCACCTTGGTTTTATGAGACTTTAGCTGAAAGATGGCTCGTGTGAGGCTGTAGAGTCGTTTGTGGCTCAGGAGCCGGGGAATTACAGCTCTGGCACCCAGGGAAACAAAACAGATTAAAGGGGGAGCGAGGGGACAGGAGGTAAAAACAGGGGTGAGGTTCTGCCCTTTGCCAGTGTCACAGGGAAATAATTTCTGAGTGAACTAAAGCTGATTATTTGTGTGTTTGCAGTAATTTATATCCTGGTGTGCTGAGGAAAATGCAGATTAAAAGGCACTGCTAAAATACACTGTTCTGCTGGGTTTGAAAGGAAAAAAACCTCTTTTTTTTTGCAACGGTGTTGAGAAGTGTCTGTAGCAGACAGGAGACAGGCAAAAAAAATGAAGCTGGCTGCATTGTGCTAAGTGTCGTTAATGAGCTTTTTGCTTACAGTGTGGCAGTGAGTGCATATGAACTATTACACCTTCAGTACATGACAAAAATCAGTTGAAATGCCTCAGAAAGTGGCAAATTGTTGGGACAAACCCTGAGATTTTTGAAAGCACGCTCACTAGGTAGGTTCCTTTAATTAGGTAATTATAAAGTAATTCACTGAGAAGTCTGGCTTTTTAAAAGCTTTGCTGAGAGAGTAGAAAATACCTGAAAACCAGGAGCTTTTCTTGTTCCTCCCCACGGTGCTCACACTTGCTTTCTTGTCTCACTGCTTGGCTCTGTAATTCAGCTGCGTTTTCAAATGGAGACAGAGAACTGAAATCCTGGGATCTGACAGCTCCCAGTTACTCTGAAATGTGTCTTGTGTAACGTGTCAGTCATGACAAATGCACTATTTAAAGAAAAATTCAGACTAAGGAGGTGCGTTCGAGTGTTTTGTAACTCTGCTGACTGGAGTGCAAGAGGGAAAAACACATCCTGGGGCACAGGAATCCCTGCAGAGGGGTGGAATTGCTAAATAGCCTGCTCCAGCTTGGACTTTAAAAAGCAAATAATAGTTTGGGGTGTGGTGTAGATTCGGGAAAACTTTCACACTCAACCTCTGAGCAAGTGCACTGAAAAAGAAACTCCTTCCCCCCCTCCCTCCCCGGGCGCAGCCAGGGCCGGCTTTTCAAAGCCCCAATTTACTGGAGCAGAAGCTTTAGAGCATTTCTGGGCTTTTCAGGCCTTTCAGGCAAACCATGGAAGATCGAGTCAAGAGTTATGGGCCACAGCTGTGGCCCTGCATTGAGGGTTCTGTGGGAGATCAGCTGAGCTGATTAGGGAACGGGGAGCACGGCTCCCGGCCCTCATTCCCTGTGAAAGGCAGGTCCATGCCCTCATCCCGGCCCTCATTCCCTGTGAAAGGCAGATCCATGCCCTCATCCCGGCCCTCATTCCCTGTGAAAGGCAGATCCATGCCCTCATCCCGGCCCTCATTCCCTGTGAAAGGCAGGTCCATGCCCTCATCCCGGCCCTCATTCCCTGTGAAAGGCAGGTCCATGCCCTCATCCCGGCCCTCATTCCCTGTGAAAGGCAGATCCATGCCCTCATCCCGGCCCTCATTCCCTGTGAAAGGCAGATCCATGCCCTCCGTGGAGGAGCACTGCCTTGGGACCATATTTTCCCATTCACTTGCAGTGGGCGGCTGAGATTTGATTAAGAAATACTGTCCTCTAATTCCATTCTGCCCCTTCTCTCTCAGGCTTTGAAAAGCCTCTGGAGACAATCCCGGGGTTTGAAGTTGGGACACAAGTGGTGTGGAAGGAGGGCCTGGGAGGGGAGGTGATGAAGATAAGTGGATTTTAGCTGGAAATGCTGAAAGAGTGGCCTAAGGAGGGCACTCAGAGCTGGCTCCTGGTTCTGCACTGCTGGGGCTTTGTTCCCTTTTCCCTGGGAGGGATCAGTGTCTCTAAGACCCACTCCATGCCAGTAAGTTCCTGACAAACGTGCTTTCCTGTTCTTCAAACAGCAAAACTCTGTTTTATATTAAATCGCAGAATGGTTTGAGTTGGAGGGACCTTAAAGCCCATCCAGTGCCACCCCCTGCCATGGGCATGGGCACTGTCCCAGGTGGCTCCAAGCCCCGTCCAACCTGGCCTTGGACACTTCCAGGGATGGGGCAGCCACAGCTTCTCTGGGCAACACAAACACGAAAAGCATGTTTTGATTTTAAAGACAAACATTCTAGACTTAGAATGGTATTAATTACACCGAAAAAAATCCATGTTAACAGTGTGCTGTTCTTAAAAGAAAAAGAAAGTTAAATCAGCTGTTTATTCACTGGAGTTGTGAGAAACAGCCCTTAGCTTGGATTTAATGATGTTTAATCATTCTTTCAGAAACACAAAGGAGGTACTAAAAGCTGTTCAGCTGAGCTATAAAGAACTAAAAGCTATAACTCAGATTCAAAAGTGATTTAGTTCCAGAGGTAAGTCCATAATCCGACCAGTCATGAGTTAATCTGTCATCAGACTAAGACTAGAAGCAAATCTATTTAACTAAGAATAGTTAATTCACCTGAATCAGAGCAAGGCTGAAGATCCTTCTCACAAGAGTTTATTTTGAGAAAATATAATATTCATGCTAGAGAGTAAAAATAGTGAGTGGCTTTCAAAGGGAAAAAACGTGCTTTGGAATTTGCACTGCTCTTCTTCTGCACTTTTGAGGATGGTTTGACCTGCTGGTTGGACACAGTGGAAGTGAGGCAGCGAATAAGGAAGAAAATACCCTGTTTATCATAAAATTGGAGGGGTTTAGGAGCAGCTTTTTGTGGCATCAAACCCAAATTCACCTCTCCCTCTTTGCTTTCCTTGTCCTGTTGTTCCATCTCAAGGCAAATTGAAGGGATGAACTCTAACCTCTTAGTAGGATAATTTATTAAAATAACAGCTGCTCTAGAATCGGGCCTGGGTTGATCTTCAGTTCTTAAGGAAGATTAACAACCTGAGGGTTCACAAATGGGGTTCTCAGTTCCGACCTCGTGCTGTGGGGAGGACAAAGGCACCCCTCAGATCCTGCCTGGAATTCCTAAAAAAAAAAAGGATTTTGGCCAGAACAGGATTCAAAATATTCAAATTAGGAATAATTCCATGGGGGGGGGGGGGAAGGTGCATTTGGGCAAGTGAAATTCTCCCTCATGTGACAGAAACAGAGGCGTGAACCCCGTGTGAGGCTGGGAAGGTTTGGGACTGAAAACACAAATCTTAGTTTTGTTGATGCCACTTCAGGTCCCCGTTTGCACACTGAGGAAGAGGAGGGTTTGCTGGATAAATTTGGTTTTCCCAGCACAAAACAGGCCCATCAGTCGAGCAGGGGAAGAGGATGTGTAAATCCCTCTAATTCTTTGTTGACAAGAAAACAGAGGAGCCCTTGGTCGAGCCCCATGGTCTGAGTGTGGGGGGTCAGAGATTTGCTATTTCCAGAGCTGGGGATGTGGGAATGCTTATGGATACTATACAGATAAATACCATGGAGCATCCTGGGCTGATGTCTGGGGTTTGTTAGTCAGACAAATGAAATAACAAAGTCCTGGCTGCATTTGGATAAATTGGTCGCTGTGTTTCGCTCCATCGACCCATTTATACATTTATATATAAAACCCAGAGAAAATTTATTGCTGTTCTGTCTCACTCATTTGGGGTTAAAAAAAAAAAACCCACCAATAAATTGATTGGCAAGTGAAGGAGAAGGAAATGATGGAGAGGTGTGTCAAAACCCTTCGTTATTTTTGTCTTGTTGTAATCGCTGCTCCTCAAACATATTAGAGGCACCTTCCCTGCTTAAACCACAGCCTGTGGAATATTGCACTTCTATTTAATGCTCTTTGCCTGTTCATTATGGCTGTGAAGATAATAAGGCACAGCCTGCTGGGGTTGTCTGGTGCTTTATTGCTCTGGAGATGGCTCTGACATATTCGTTTGACTGATGGCTCTCGGCGCTGTATCAGCTGCGGTTTGGGGTGGGTTTGTTAATAGTCTGTCGGAGATTCTGCCAAGATGGATATGAATTAAAATGTGGGAGGAAGAACAGCAGAGGACTACCCAGAACTTAGCAAGTCTTCACTCTGTGCCGTAATCCCTCTTTGTGTCTGTCACAAAGGGATCCTGGAGGAGGCTGTTATTCCGCTGAATCCCGGGGCTGCTCACGGATCCCTGCGGCAGCGCCAGGACCCCGACGCGCCGGAGCTGCCAAACTTCCCCTCGTCCCTGGGCCACCGAGGGCTCTGGGTTTGTTTGCTCCGAAATTCCCTGTGTTTTGATACGGAATTAGTCAGGTTTGGGAACGCTGGGGGGGGACGGGGCGAGGTGCTCCGGGGTCAAAACGTGACCGGCTCTGCCCTTGCAGTCCCAGAGTCACGGAATCGTTTAGGCTGGGAAAGACTTTAAGATCATCAGTCCAAAAATGATCAGCAGTCCAACAATTGCTGATGTTATTGTGAAGGCGGGTGGGAATTGATGGGATTTTCCCTGTCAAAAGGCTGAGTGTGCGATTTGTAATATTTTTAATGTATGATCTCTGAACTGTTGCCGTGAACTCAACTCTGAATGTGCTGTTCCTGTGACAATTGGTAGTAAATGTGATGTACTGAACATGAAAATAATGGTTAAAGAGCGTGGGCAAAAGAAAAAAAATGCTTTCTGCAATCTGGAAAAATGTGGGGTTTTGTGTGGTTGGCTGTGATCAAAAGGATTGATAAGGCAGGGAAAGTGGGAAGCCAAGGGAAAGGCTCTCAATCCCTGTTCCTGCTTTGTCAGGCCACGCTGGGATGGACGGGGCTGCTTTGGTTTAACCTGCTCCTTGGTAATGGTTCTGGAGCTGCCACGTGAACCTGGGCACAGCCCTGGGCCCTCCCTGTGCCTGGAGCAGGAGTGGTGCCCCGGGCAGGGGAAGTGGGGAGGGAAGCAAAGCCCCAGGTTTTGCTGTGAGTCCTGACAGTTTTGGGACGGGAAGGGGTGAAAAAGTGAATTTCCCCCTGATTGGGAGGCAGTGCCACTGATTTTGTGCCCCTTAAAGCTCCTACCCTGGCTGAGGTGTTTCAGGAGGAATGTTTGGAGGCAAACAGGTAGAAAGCTTTAGGACACTATTACATGTAACTCTCTGTCACAGCTGTGGAGACAATTCTTGGGGAATTCGTGGATTCTGTCAAGTTGGTCGCTTGACTGGTGAAGTGAAATTATAACTTTGCGTCGGGCAGTCGGTGTCTCCTTCCAGCCTGTTCTGATTCTGCTCTCTTTCCTGTTTGAGTCTGATAATTCAAATTGTATGTGTTTGCTGTAATTGCTTCAGGCTTCTCCAGATGGAAAAGCCAGGGAATTGCTGCGCTGATTCCTTCCCTTTCGGGCTGGTTCACGAGGACCGGAGGAAACTCTGGGAATTGTTTTAATGTCCAGAGAGGGCCTCTGTGCACAGGGTGTGCAGGTTGTGTTTCTCAGCTTACTGACACTGCAAAAAGCCAGCCCAAAAATAAAACCTCGAAGCCTATGGAAAGAGAGGGGAGGAGGGATTTTATGTGTTGTAATAAATGAAGAAGCATTAACTTCTAGAAAGCTGTGAGCTAAGGTGTATATAGCATTTTAATAATGCTTTTTAACATCCAGAGTAGTTAAATAGTAATTCCCACATTTTCAGGGACCTGTAGCACATGGATCTTGTTTGTTTGTGTGTTTTACAGTGACTCTAAAGAATATATAGTCAATATTGCACATGGACATTGATTCTTAGAGCTAAAGAGGTGAAATTAAAAATACAGGTAGCTGGGATGTTACCTGAGGTTTTAGTCAATTATTTCTATTTATCTCTTAGATGAGAGACAGTGTGAGTTTGGCTCGATAAGAATATTCCTATTTCATCTTTAAAATACTTTAAATTATAAAAACTTCCAAGTTTAGACTGGTGTGGCTGGGTTTGAGTGGCAGTGTGAGCACAGAGCAGCCCAGTCCCGGGGGGAGGGAGGGATTGCACCTTCCCTCTGCCTTGCCAGGATTGTTTGCAACCCCTGAGCTGCAGCTCCATTTGTAGGGAATGTTGGACTGGCTCCGGTTTAATGGGATCTTCCTTGGGAAGGAATGTGGATAGAAGACACATGTGTAGGGATTTGTTGGCCTGTGTGAAGTTGGAATTATGGCTCTTGGAGGACACAGCAGTGCCAAGTCTTTTGTTGGAGTCATAAATTTATTCCAACCCAACCAAAGGAGTTTGGTGGCTTTTCTGGCTCCTTGGAGTTCACCAGAAAGCAGAGAGAGTGTGTGTGTGTGTGTGTGTGTGCCTGCAGGGAGGTTGTTCTGGGGAGTGCAGCTAAACCAGTTCACCAGGACTGAGAAGAGCAAAAAAAGGCAGGATAAGGTTATTTCATCCATTCCAGGCACTGACTTGCTTTAGGAATGGGGAATATTCCTCTAAGGACAGAGGATGGGGACGTGGTGGTGACGTTTTTTGGTGCAGCACTTCCTTTTTTCTAACAGAATATCAATGATATGAGTTTTTCTGCTTGAAAAAATGTCGTTGCCAGAGTCTTTGAGTGGTGAGGAAGAATTCAGGAGGAATTTCCTCATGGAAAGGGCACTCAGGCATTGGAAGGGGCTGCCCAGGGAGGTGGTGGAGTCTTCACTCCTGGAGGTGTCCAGGGAAGGACTGGAGGTGGCCCCCAGTGCTCTGGGCTGGGGGACAAGGTGGGGATGGGGCACTGGGTGGACTCCATGGCCCTGGAGGGATTTTCCAACCTCAGGGATTCTGGGATTCTGTAAATACAGGGCTTTGCTGTGAGTACACCCTTAGAACTGGAACATGAATGCTTGAGCAGGAGTTTTTTTCCCCCATCTCCAGTGCAGCTCAAATTACATGTTTTCATTAGACATCTGGTTCAATAATTGGTTCCTCACAAACGGGGAGGTTAAAACAATCACAGGAATAACGGGTTGGAGTCGTTGTGTGCAATTTTGGAGATCTCTCCTCTCTGCTATCGCCATGTTTGCGTTTTTGGGTGTTTGCAGCAGGGTGGAAAATCCAGAGTTCCACATAAAAATGGGTTATTGGGCAGGGGGGAGTGGAAAGTACTTGGGGTTTTGCATCTAAATTTTTAAACCTATTTCACAGTATCATAGAATCACAGGATGGTTTGAGTTGGAAGGGACCTTAAAGTGCCACCAGTGCCACCCCCTGCTGTGGGCAGGGACACCTTCCACTGGCCCAGGTTGCTCCAAACCCCGTCCAACCTGGCCTTGGACACTTCCAGGGATGGGGCAGCCACAGCTTCTCTGGGCACCCTGTGCCAGGGCCTCACCTCCCTCACAGGGAAGAATTTCTTCCCAGTATCCCATCTAACCTTCCCTCTTGCAGTTTGAACCCATCCCCCTTGTCCTGTCACTGCAGTTTGACCAAATGCTGGATATTCTTTAGGTAGTTTTGATGGAAACCAGGAATACCCAAGGATATTTTTTCCTACAGTGTTTTAAAACAAAGTGAGAAGTTAAAAAAAAAGGCAAGTGTGCTTTATTTAATGTGGGACCAATTCCCACTGGGCTGGTGAAATGCTGCTGTGTTTCACTTCTGCCATTCCCAGGAGAGGGAGGAAGGAATGAATGAAAGAATCATTCAGGCTGAGCTTCCCACCTGTCCTGAAAGATGATTTCCAGGAGTTTGTGCCAGTACTGAACACTCTTGGACAAGAGTGGAATCAACTGTTGGACAAATAAAAGATGCATCATTCCAAGGCCAAACGTGCAGCACCTCTCCTGAGCCCTGAACTGTTCTTTTTGCTTCCTGCAGATTGATTTAGAAACAGAAAGTAGCTGGTGTCAACAGATCCCTACAGATGTCTTTAATCAGGTTCCAAATGTGTAACAATGGGACAAAGAAACGTAATGAAATCATGTGGTTTATTTTAACACTCTTTTGGGGTCAGGAGCCAAATTGTTTCTGCTGCATTTGGTTCTTGAAGTTGTTAGAGGTTCTTGCCATGAGTTTTTCCAGGGTTATGAGCCATGCAAGGAAAGAAAGTAGGGTTTGACCCAGTGTTTAAGTGATTTGCAATGTGAGAAATACTCAAAATGTCTCTAAAATATCATTGGCTAAACTAATGTCCTTATTTTTCTTTTATTTCCTATTACTTTGTTGCAGTTGTATTCATCTTTAGTGCATTGCAGTGCAGCTCCTCCTGCTGCTGGTGCCTCTTCTCCATGCAGAGCAATCAAGTCACCCCTCCTCCCTCCTTTCCTTCCCCCAGCCCTTATCAGGGAAAGATCTAAGTAGGTGAGAAAGGAGGAGTTTATAGAGATTCTTTAAAATGCCATCTACCTTAATGGGAAAAAAAAAATTTGTAAACCCAAGAATGAAACGTGCTGACCTGTAATTGCAGAGAGCAGAGCTCTGTGTGTTTGTTTCCAAGGCTTTTAAAATCCAAGGTGTTGATTCTCCATCATCAAACCCTCGTGTTGCTCATGGTCTGTCACACCAACCACAGCAATTTGTGCTCAGGGCCTGCAGCCTCTGAGGCAGCTCCAGCCCTGTGATCTCAGCCAGCTTTGTTTTCCCCCTTGTTTACAGGTTCTGACTCATGGTTGTGTCCTCCTTTAATCCCAGCCCTGTCATTCCTCCTGGGAGCCTGTTCTTGGAGGAGGTTGTGGCAAAACTGCTTGTGTACCTGTGGAGAAGAGAGGGGGAAACTTCTGTTCTTAGTCATGTGCCAGTGTTTGGTGGCTCATTCTGCTCTCTGGGGTGTGGGGGCTGCAGGGCTGGACCTGCACCCGCTCCAGCTGCCTTTGGATCGTGGGAGAGCCAGTTTTAATCCTTTTTTTTTTTTCATGGAAGGGCTCAAAAATACGAGTCAGTAATAGAAACCTTTAATGTGAGGGTGAACTCTGAAGTGTGGTGGGTGGAGAAGCCCCTCTCTGAGGAGAAATGTATCATTCAAGTGGTTTGGGGTTAAATAAACACCGTTTCTTTCTAACTTTGAGAGCAGCCCAAGGTACAGGGAATTAGGGCTTGGATTTGCAAGGGAATTATCCGTGGATACCTAAAGAGAACCAGGTGGGGAGTATCACATGCAGCATCAAAGATGCTTTTGTGCTGAGAATTACTGACTTAAGGTGTAACAAAGCTGCTCTGTCAACTGACCCACCGTGTCCAGGGTCTCTTTCCCTTTCCAAGCAGGAAATCTCCCGGCCCACACAGGAAAAGCAAAAGCAGTTGACAAAAGGCTGGTGATTTATCTCCTGACAGCCTCCTGCATTGTCAAACACGGTTCCCTAATGCTCTGGCTCTGGTGTGGGATTGATTTCCTGGTAGCCTGTTACCCAGCTGGAACCAGCACCACTGCTTCTTCTTCCTTGGAAACTGGGGATAAATTCGGTGTTTTTTGAAAACCCTGTGTCCTGAGAGCTTGCAGGGCTGGTGAGCAACTGGCTGTTTGATTATTCTCTAGCAAACTGGGTGTATAAGGCCCATTTTTTGTTCCTCAGAACACGCTGGTGAGACTCAAGGGTTAAATTCCCCACACTGTCGCATATGGCAGTGAGCAGAATCACAGATGTTGATGATACAACATAATTAGTATTCTTTTATGTAAATGAAGGCTGTCAATGTTACCATAGTGTCTATACTCTCTCAAGCTGGAATCTCTGCCACTTGGTCTCACCAAGGCTAGACAGGATTATTCCAACAATTTTTTTATCCAGAGCTGAGGAGAGAAATAAAGAAAGAGAGGGGGGGAAAGAGTCAGGGAGGAAGGTGGGGAGGGAGGAAGGAAGGTGGGAAGGGATGTTTCCAACTTGGAAGGAGGAGACCAAACCGATCCTTTGTTTAGCTTAGGATTTCCAAAAGTGCCTTTCCAGGTCCTGGGGTCTGGGAGGGAATGAGCCCAGCCCAGAGGAGGGGTGGGGAGGTTTCTGAGCTGGTTTAATAAACAGCTCCAATGGTTCTTTAGGCACCGTGGGTCCCCCCAGGAGGTGGGGGCTGAAGTGGCCACTTGAGCTTTAATCTGGAGTGGAGGAAAGAACTGAAGAGCTTTGATTTTTTTTTCCTTGAGAGATTCCATCTTTAACAGCAATATCACTGAAAAAGGCAGTGATTAAAGCAAACTTGCATGATTTAGGACCACTAAAAATCTATTTTCTTAGCCTGGGCCAGGTCTCTGCCCACCCATCCAGGTGAGAGCTCAGTACCTGTGCCAAAGCTTTGGCAGCATTGTGCTGGGGCCTTTGTCGTGTTAAACTTTGCCCCTTATGAAATGATTTTTTAACCAAATATTCTGTGTGCCAGGTCCCACACTCTCTGTGCCATCTGTAACCACTTTGTGCCTGGGATTGCTGTCCCCTGTCACTACTTTCTGTGTGCTCAATACCATAGTCGTAGCTGTGGAAGCAACTTAATTCAGTCTCTCCTGGATTATTCCAACAGATCTGTTTTTACAACCTCTTCTACCTTTTGGCAGGTTTTTACCCATTTTTCTCTCCTCTGTAGTTCTTATTTTGCTGCAGTTCACACTTGACAACTCTCCATTACTTCCTTTTTATTGTTTGAAGAATCACCTAGAAATGAAATGTATTCAGCACAGCTCTTTTTTTTTTTTTTTTAATCTTTCCCCCCTCTCCTCCCCCCTCGTTCACCGAGTGATCGAAGCCGCCAAAATCCAAGTGATCACAGGAGGGGCACGTTTTTCCTCACTTTTTTTAAACTCCCATTTTTCCTCTGCCATATGTTGGGTCATCCACTACAAAAGCCTCACGATGGAGAGGCTCCATGTGATCAGCAGATCTACAGCTCGCCCAAAAATGAAAGCAGAAAATGAAATTCCAGAGTGCCTCTTGCGTGTGACGTGCCTGAACATCTGAGAATTTGGGTTCCTGGCTGTGAGCAGGCTTTGGCTCCCAGATAATTCTGGTGTCTGTAATAAAAGTGTGCTGAGGGGGTTAATGGTGCTCCAAAGCAGCCCTGCCTGGGTTTGTTCCCGTGCATCACCAGGATATTCTCTCTCCAGGGCTTTGAAGATGGGCTGCCTTGCAGTGAAGACTTAACTGGTAATTAAATTCTCCCAGAAGCGCCAGGACTGCCGTGGACCATGGGGCTGCCCCGTGCCCGGGATGCTGCGTGGCGGAGGAAAGGATGTGTGACCAGGACTGCGTGAGTGGGGGGGTGGGGCTGAGCTCCTGCCCTGGCATCAGAGCCCTGGAGGGACTGCCCAGCACTGGCACACCAGGGTTCAGCTGGGCCTTTGGCAGGGCTGAGTGTCTTTTGCCAAAATGGGGACACTCTTTGCACTCCTCGGATCCCTGCCTGGGTTTCCCCGCAGTTCCGGTGGTCGCTGAGTAAATCTGCTGCTTTCTCTGTTTGTGTCTCTCTCTTGGACACACACAGATTTTCCTTTAGGTTTCCCCTACACGTTGAATTTTTTTTTCCCATGCTGATTTTTTTTCCAGCACCGGAATGTTTGGGAGGCTGTGGGAAATCAGGGAATTCGGGGGCAGAATGAAAAAGCCTGAGGACAAACGCTCTGGTTACCACCATTAGCTGATATTTCAGTGGCTTCTGCCTGAAGTCGGTAACCTCAGCCTGGTTGCTGATGACATGCATTCCAATTCCAAATTCCTTTTGAGTGTATCAATTTCAAGGGGGCAGCAAAAGATCAAACGTGTGTGTGTGGACTGAATGAATCCTTCTCTCCGTGGATTGGGTCAGACGTGCTGGCAGCTGCCTGGGCCGGCCTTAGGAGACAGATAGAGCTTTATTCTCTAGACCTGGTCCATCCAATATCTTTCACTGGTGCTAAAAACTGCTTTAAAAAAAAACTGTGCACGGAAATAATGTCGTTGGCTGAGGGGTTGACAAGACACGACATCGGTGTTTTCATAGGTCTGGTACAGAAGGAGGGCAGTGGGCACGGCCCCAAGGCTGCTCAAGGAGAGTTTGGACAATGCTCTCAGGCACAGGGTGGGATTTGGGGGCATCCTGTGCGGGGCCAGGAGTTGGGCTTTGATCCTTGTGGGTCCCTCCCACGATGAAAGGAAATCTTACACGCGTGTCGTGGCTCTAAAATCCTTCTCCTTTCCGTTTTTTTTTTTTTCTTGCCTCCCCAGGTCAGAGCGGCGACGACTCCTGTGAGACATGGATAGATGCAAACATGTCGGGCGGCTACGACTCGCCCAGGACCACTCGATCCTGAACCCCCAGAAGTGGCAGTGCGTGGACTGCCAGACCACGGAGTCGCTCTGGGCCTGCCTCAAGTGCTCGCACGTGGCGTGCGGGCGGTACCTGGAGGAGCACGCGCTGCGCCACTTCCAGGAGACGCGGCACCCGCTGGCCATGGAGGTGCATGACCTGTACGTGTTCTGTTACCTGTGCCAGGACTACGTGCTCAACGACAACCCCGAGGGGGACCTGAAGCTGCTGCGGAGCTCGCTGTCGGCCATCCAGGGCCAGCGGCGGGAGCCCCTGGCGCGCAGCGGGAGGACCCTGCGCTCCATGGCGCTGGGCGAGGGCGCGCGCGGCCGCCGCGGGAGCCCCCCGGGGCAGTCCCAGATGCTCACGGCGCTCTGGCACCGGCGCCAGGCCCTGCTGGCGAGGGCGCTGCGGACCTGGTTCCACAAGAGCTCTCGGGGGCAGCTGAAATTGCAGCAGGAGAGGCAAATGGAGGAGCTGGAGAAGAAGAAGGAGGCGGCTCGGCGGCGGCGGCAGGAGATGAAGAGGCAGCTCCTGGAGGAGCTGGCGAACACCCCCCCCAGGAAGAGCGCGAGGCTGTTGTCTCACGTGCACGGGGAGAACTTGATTCCAAGGAAATTCAGGGAGGTGGCCTCCTCCCCTACCTCAAGGCAGGTGCAGAGCAGCAGGTTCAGACAGTTCTACTCCATCCGGCGCCAGCCCCTCATGACCCCCGGGGTCACGGGGCTGAGGAACCTGGGGAACACGTGTTACATGAACTCCATCCTGCAAGTGCTGAGTCACCTCCAGAAGTTCAGAGAATGTTTTTTGACACTTGATCTCTGCGAAACAGAAGAACTCTTGGCTAAAACTGTGAACGGGAGGGCCAGGATCCCTGGCAAACTGGCAAATGGGTCTGCTGCTAATGAGTCAGGGAAGACTGACAAAGTGGGATCATCTGGCACGCAGAGCTCGCCAGCTGGCTTGAATGGGAGCTCCTCCATAAGCCGGAGCTTAGAACTGATCCAGCCCAAGGAGCCGAGCTCAAAGCACATCTCCCTCTGCCACGAACTGCACACCCTCTTCAGAGTGATGTGGTCTGGCAAGTGGGCCCTCGTGTCCCCCTTTGCCATGCTGCACTCCGTGTGGAGCCTGATCCCGGCCTTCCGGGGCTACGATCAGCAGGACGCTCAGGAATTCCTCTGCGAGCTGTTGGATAAAGTCCAGCAGGAGCTGGAGTCGGAAGGAACGAAGCGCAGGATCCTCATCCCCTTCTCGCAGAGGAAGCTCACCAAGCAGGTCCTCAAGGTGGTCAACACCATCTTCCATGGGCAGTTGCTCAGCCAGGTACGGACCTGCTGTGGCACAGGGATCAGTTGGAGCCGTTCACACTGAGGAGCAAAGGCTCTGCGTGTTGAGGACCCCCAGATATGTGAGGAGTGGCTCAGGAGCAACTCCTGGGGAAGAAATCCCTTGGGTTGCTGTGCAGGTGTCAGCATTTCCATATTTGTCACATGCATTATAAATTCACTTGGCTTCTGTCACTTCAGGGTGAAATCTGCACAAGTACAGAAGTTCTGACCCCTTAGATTGAAGTTTTGAGTGTGATTTTTAAAGTGTTTTTCCTTTGGTTTGTCCCTTTTTGGTGGTGTTTCCATGCCTAGGAAGAATACGATGAGGGTCACAAGCTCTGTGACAATTTTTTTGCCAGCATATGAAAGTCATCTTGGGACACCAAATGTGCCAGCTGTGAGTTGGTGTTTCACCTGTAAAGGTGTTTATCTGAGGAAGGAAGTAAATCCCAGAAAGGTGAAGAGAGAAAGAAGTTTTAAATGATTTGCTTTCAGACTGGACATGAGAAGTGTTTCTCTTGTCTCACAGGTCTTTGTGGAACTGCTCTGCCTTTTGGGCACGAAGCTGCCCCGTGGCTGTGACACCCAGTGTGCAGGTACAGAGCAGTGTTTGTGTGTTTGTCCCATCCCCAGGTCACCTGCATCACGTGCAACTACAAATCCAACACCGTGGAGCCCTTCTGGGACCTTTCCTTGGAGTTCCCCGAGCGCTACCACTCCCTGGAGAAGGGCATTGTGCCCGTGCAGCAGGCAGAGTGCCTGCTCACCGAGATGCTGGCCAAGTTCACCGAGACCGAGGCGCTGGAGGGGAGGATCTACGCCTGCGACCAGTGCAACAGTGAGTGGGCTCTGAGGCACCAGCTCTGCGTCTGAGGGGGGGTTTGTGTGCCTGGAAACGTGTCTGGGTGGGAAAACTCTGTCCTTCCGTGCTGCTTTGGTTCCTGCCATTGGTAGATGCTGCTCCTTTGGGCTCCAGCTGGGACCTGACATGTCATTTTTGCATCTGATGTGTCATTTTTTCTCTCATCTCTGCCATTCAGCAGCACAATTCACTACAGGTTTGATACAAGCCTGGTCAGAACTGCCCTCGCTTGTGTTAGAGGGGACTTCCAAGAATTTTTTGGGAGAGAGGGGGTTGGATTTAGAGGCAAAAGAAGGGCTTTGTCCCCCGTGCTTTACTCATCTCTGCGTGGCAGGAAAGCTCTTCTAACACATCCTCTCTATGCTGCTTGTTCTTGATTGAATCCTTGACCCAGAAATCAGAGTTCTCAAGGTTTGTAGCTGTGCTAGGTGAGAGTTTCATCCCTGTGTGGGCATTTGTTGGGAAGCACTGACCTGGCATTATCCAGGGAGGCTCAGGTAATGTGTTATTACCTGTGAGGTGATGCACAGATTTTGCTGTGCTCAGCTAGTAGATGACTTTGCTTTCCTGCAGCAGCTCTGAGTGAAAGGTCATTATATCCCTGAAAATCACTTTAGCCTGTGTATTACCATTCAGCTCAGCTACTCTGATAAGCTGGATTTGGATTCTTTTTCATGCAGGTATTTATGGCAAACGTTCATTCCCTTGGGAGGAAAATGCCAGCGATTTGACTTGCATTGCAACTAAGCAGCTGGAGTAGCAAATACTTGTAGAGATCTGTTCTCTATCAACTGGCAAATCTGTTACCAAACATCTTCTCAGAGTGTTAGGAAATAATCCTTGACTGGATGTTCTTGGAAAAAAGCCAAATATGATTTGAATGGATTCTGATTCACAAATAACGTTCACAAATTGTCGATGCGGATGAGTTCAGCTTCATCTTAACTCAGTTTGCTTTGATTCTTTGTGAAAGCTGAATTTTAATGGTTACTTCAGAATTAAATGGCTCGGGAAGCATTAACCAGCTGGAAAGAGCCAGGGAAAGGCACCAGCCTGAGTCCAGGTGCCAGGAATGATCTGGGCAGTGCGTGTCAGACGTGCCGGAGGAGGAGGCACCCATCTGCTCTGAGCTGGTGCACTGAGGTGCAGAAATCTAATTAACAGGTACATTTCCTATTGGAAGCTCTGACAGCCACCTGTCTTCCTCCTGGGACAGTCATATGTTCAGTGTCCTGCAAAGAGCAAGCCCTGGGAAGAGGAACCGTTCTCCCTCTTCTCCAGCTTTGGTTCAGGGGCTGTTTGCTGTTGGTGGGACTTTGATGGAAGCATTTTCTGCCTTGTATTAATACCCTTGAGCTAGTGCAGGCTGCTACAAGCCTCATTCTAGTGCTGTAAGGAGCTCAAAGTAGCAGACAGAATAAAATATCAGGTACTGCTATTTGTGTGCTGGAGTTGCCCTGTGGGAACTGGAACTGCTGCAGCCTCAGATGTCTCTGGCCTTGGCTCTATCTTAATATTCCTGCTGTATTTCTCAGGGCAAAACATCAGCACGAGCAGCTTGAAGGTGACAACTGATTGTGTGATTATGAGCATCACAAAAGGGGGAGTTTTGGTCCTAGAGAAGTTCCTGTGAAGGAATTCATGAGTATTTACCTGCGTGTCCCTCCCCAGCACACCTGAGCTCGACTGCTGCTGGAGTAAAGAGGCCATCACGTGCTGTTCTTCTCTTCTGGGAATTAATCAAATCCTAACAGTCTTTCCCTTGATTTTTTGGTGGTTTTTTTTTTTTTTTTTTGTCAGGCAAACGGCGAAAGTCTTCTCCTAAACCTCTTGTTCTGAGTGAAGCTAAAAAGCAGTTGCTGATCTACAGACTACCTCAGGTCCTCCGGCTGCACCTTAAACGCTTCAGGTGAGGGGACACGCCCTGGGGTCAGCAGAGACACTGCCCTCTGCTTTTTGGGAAGAACTGTGGGCCCATAACTTCTCCCATGTCCTGCTGAGTGCAGGTGGATCACCTCTTACCCATCAGACGTGTGAAACCCTCTCACCTTGCAACCAGGGGCAGTTTTGTGGCGTGCAGATTTGTTTCTGGCATCTTTTCTGCCACGGCACCCCGTGTAATGTTTTGTAAATATTAGTCCTGATTTCCTTGAATTGTCCTCGAGGGCCTTTGCTGGGTTTGCAGACAGCTTGGGAGGATGGCTGGGAGATGATCAGTGGATGAGCTGAGAGATTTGTTAAAGGTGGGAGGTTGTGAGAGTTAAATGCCAGTATTGTGTATTTACCTGTTGAATAAATGGCAGACAAAGCTCAAAATATTATGAAAAGCTTCTAAAATGGTTAGACCAGGTGTGTGGGGGGGGTTTATTGACAGAGCTGAGGATTTTAAAGGCTGTTTGGCTGTTGTGATCTCAACAGTACCCCCGCTAATGCCATCAGTGACGGAAGGAGCTGTGTGTGAAAGGTGGCTGTAGGAGATTTTCAAGTGAAAACAAGGGAAACAGTTAGTGATGCTTCACTGGGGGGTTGTGGAGCAGTGTCTGCCTGTGCACCCCCCCAGCCCCGAGCAGACCCCGAGTCTCTGATCCCTTGTGTTTGCAGGTGGTCTGAGCGCAATCACCGCGAGAAGATCGGGGTCCATGTCCTCTTTGACCAGGTATTAAACATGGAACCTTACTGCTGCAGGGACTCCCTCTCCTCCCTTGGCAAGGAGACCCTTGTGTATGACCTCTCGGCTGTGGTGATGCATCACGGGAAGGGGTTTGGCTCAGGACACTACACAGCTTATTGCTACAACACGGAGGGAGGTGCGTGTGCCTGGGGACGGGGGACCCCACCCCACAAACTCCCCTTTGATCCCACAGGCGGGGCCTGGCGTGAAGCTTTGTGCTTCCAGAGCTCCTCGGGGCCGAGCTCAGCAGTTTGTTTGCCCCCGGGTTGTGGTTCCTCGTGGCACAGGGGTTGGGTTGTGGTTCCTTGTGGCACAAGGTTTGGGTTGTGGTTCCTCGTGGCACAGGGGTTGGGTTGTGACTCCTCGTGGCACAGGGGTTGGGTTGTGGTTCCTCGTGGCACAGGGGTTGGGTTGTGACTCCTCGTGGCACAGGGGTTGGGTTGTGGTTCCTCGTGGCACAGGGGTTGGGTTGTGGTTCCTCGTGGCACAGGGGTTGGGTTGTGACTCCCCGTGGCACAGGGGTTGGGTTGTGGTTCCTGGTCGCACAAAGCCCCCGCTGCGGCTCCGCGGCCCTCGGGGATCCTTTTCCTGCCCCCTGGGAGCACCATGAATGCTCCATTTTCTCAGGCAGAGTCACTCCGTGGAGCTGCTCCAGCTGGGTGTCTTTGCTCAGTATCCTTGGGACGAGGAGATAAACAGAAAGTGTTTTGAGCCTGGACAGGAACTATTCATGAATAACATCCGCAGGGGGTGGTGAGGCTCCAGCAGCTGAATTAGCATCCACTCTGCCTGCTGGCTGGAGGAAGGGGGACAAATTGGCCATCTCCAGGGGATTCTTGTCTGCCTAATTGAGCTTTTGGGATGTTATATATCACTGATGAAATTAATATTTGGTATTTGTAAAGCACAAAAAAAAAAAAAAAGGGAAAAAAAAAAAGGCTCAGAATGTTTTCCAGATTAGAAACTCCAAAGCATCTGTGGAGGAATGGACAGAGATGCCTTTTTTCCTGCATTGTGGATGTTTCCTATGAACAGTTTCAAAATGCATTCAGGAGGAATCCTGCCTCCCTTCCTAATGCCCTCTTTCTCCCTTTGCTCCCCAGGGTTTTGGGTCCACTGCAATGACTCCAAGCTGAATGTATGTAGTGTGGAGGAGGTGTGCAAGACCCAGGCCTACATTCTCTTTTACACTCAAAGAACGGTGCAGGACGAAGCAGGAATCTCAGAAAAACAACTCCAAGCTCAGGTGCCACCCAAAACCAGTGACAAGGACAGAAGACTGACATTCCCATGACGGGGAGCCCTGTCACTCCATCAGCACGCTCAGCTCTTTCTGGAACCATTGGTGTTCACAAATTCCCTCCCGTGGGGAAGAACACTGGCTGCAGGAGGGGGATCAGAGCAGGATCGTTGCCACCCCGGGTCTGGGAAAGCCCACTGAGCTGGGGAGTTCTGACACGTCAGGTCGTTGTCAGAACCTTGGTTTTAAAGAGTCTCGTTGCTGAATTAGGCTCACAGAAAGGAAATTGGGAAGTTTGATGCTGAATTTCATCTCATCTCAGAGGAGCTGCGTGAGGTCTGTGACAAGTGAGCACAGCCAGGAAAGAGGAGCATCCAGCTGGCTTCAGAGCCCTTCAGTCCCCACCAATCCTGGGCAAACTGCAGCAGGAGCAGGTACAGTCCCTTCCCCTCCAGTGGCCATTCCCACTGCCAGGGGAATCACAGGCACTGCCTGCAAGGGATTGGCTGCCCCGAGAGCTGTTCTTGCTGCAGAAATGTGTAAGTTCTTCATTCTTCCCCCAGGGCTCAGCTGCCCCTGTGACACCGATTTCTCTGCCATCAGCTGGGGGCAGAGCCCTGGCTGAAGCTTTGCCAGCAGCTCTGTGTGTCAGTGCCACTGGGGCTGTGTCACACTTCATGGTTTATTCTCTGGGCTGAACTCAACTGGCAGCTAAATTCACTCAGAATGTGATTTTAATACAGTTCTTCTCTGGAGAAAGTGTGTTCAAACACAAAAAAAAAAACCTGTAATAAACCAGGAACGTACCTGTGTGCCAGATCTGGCAGCAAAACCAAAACCTGTGCTCCAGGTTTCTGCTGGAGGGGCATCACTGTCCCCAGGATTAGAAAGTCTGTGGCTTGCACAGCTGTGGCAGCAGAAGTTGGTGGTGTGGAGGCATCTCACAGTGGCAAATCACTCTTTATTACAAATGTGGCTCGTTTTCCTCAGGGGAGCAGTGGTGGGAGTGCCACAGTGTGGGGCAGAGCTGGATTCTGTCACTGCCTCTGGAGGGGGAACAGTCAGTAGTTGTGGTTGTCACACGAGCCCAGAGCAGGGGAAGGTGGCCCTGGATCCAGGCAGTGCCCAGAATTCCCCCTGTGAGGTTTTTGTTCCTGCTGGGCCATCAAGGGAAGGAATGTAGTTAAATCTCAAAATTCCACGTTGAGTTGGAAAGGCTGCAAAAATGTCTGTATCTGAAATCATCCTGATTTTAGAATCCTGTGAGAAACACAGAGCCTTAGTGGACTATTTGTAGTCACTTCTCAGCCTACAGTTGCACCTCAGGTGTGTTTTTGTAATTTGGGGTTTGGCTGTTCACGTTTCATGTTTTAACCTGAATATGGAACTGCAAAAAAAAAAAAAACAAACCCAAACAAAAACCCAACACGTGATGTCTTTCAATCTTGGTTATTTTTTTAATTGTTAAAAGGTGAAATAATCTAAAATACGAGGTTCTTCAAAAAAATGGTTCCATTTTCAGGTAGGGAAGTTCCCAAAGTGTGTTTCTCCTCCTTTCATCCTTGTCAGTGTTTGCCCCTCAGACACACACGCTGTCGTGGGAGGGGTGAAAAGGGAACCCTCCCAAATCCCACTCCTCTTCCCACTGCCACTCCTGGGACTTTTACCCCCCTGTCCTTGGGCAAGTTGAGCACAGCAAGAAGAAATTTGGGTTGTGCCAGAGCTCAGCATCACACGAGGGCTCTTCTGCCCTTCGAGTTTCCCATTTCCTGTGCTCTTGACCAACATGCTGCTTTTTTGAGCCTAAAAGAATGTCTTTTTGACAGTTCAGTGTCGTTCTGAGACCAGATACTCTTTATTTTTTGGAGACAGTCCTGATGAAAAAGGTATAGTTTTGGTTCTCTAAATGTTGCAAGGGCTGGAAGGATTCATGAATGTCTTTGTGTTTACTGGGTGGGGGACTTTTGGTGCTGCCAGTAAATGAAATCAGTAATGATGCAAAAAATGTAAAATAGGCCAAACTGAGATCCAATAGCAACAAATGGGACTGCAGGGGAAGCTGAGTTGGGCTCAGCCAGGGAGAAGTTGACATTCCTGAAGGAATCAGAAGTGCTTGTGATTGTCAGACACGTGATGGATTCGTTCTGGAGCAGAATATGTTCTGTGAGGCAGAGAAAATTCAAATTAAAGGCAAAATAGTGCTTAGAAACACCTCATCTGAGGTGTTTTCCCCATACTTGTGTCCTTCCAGGCCTGCCTGCCTGCCCTTTAAGGGGATTATTTGTGGTTTGCTCTGCTCCCAACTGGCCCTTGGGTTCCCTCCCTGCATCCCAAAGCCATGCTGGCCCCTTTTTTGGATAAAAATCCCATAGAAAGGCAAACCCACTGCAGCTTGAGTTGTTCCTGCAGCGAGCCCAGGCTCTGTGCCATCAGTGCTCATCTTTTGACTGAGTGTTTGGCATTAATCTTGGAATTCAGCTGGAATTGCAGCTGTCAGGGGGGGTCACAGGGAGCTGGGAGTGTTCCCGCAGCCAGGGTTTGTAGGATTCGAGGTGACATCTCTAGTCATGAGTCTCCAAGGGGCATCAGCTGAGCTGGGGAGATCCTGCAGCCAGGAAAACGATAGCCCTGATAGGGAAGGAATGAAGTAAACTCAGATAAACCTGCCTTTTCCAACACTGTGAGGTTTCTGGAGTATTTAGCTTTTCTTTGGAAGCGACAGCGTATGGCACTTTTGATGCTGGTTGGTTTATAGTTGGCTCCTGCAGGCTTGAGACAGGCAGAGCCCAAGGCTCCCTCCATGTGGGCACTGTTTTAGAGTGTCCTGTTTGCCAGGAAGTCTCATGGAAGTCACCCCCTCCATCAGGAAGGTGAAAATACTGCTTGGAATTCCAGGGAAGCCACTGAGGTGTGTCTGACAAGGGGCGGCCTCCAAAGCAGATCTGCCCCTGCTTAACCATGTGGCTTCCAATTCTGCCCCTGCCCTGATGCAGATTTAGAATTAATTCCAGTTTTAGGCTCTGTTAGAATTAATTATTAGAATTAATACCAGTTTTACAGGTAGATGAGGTGACTCAGCTCCTGTGAGGAGTTCAGCAGTCACAGCTGGGAGTGCAAACCAAGTGTCTGCAGCACAACCCCCTTTGTTTTGGTCCAACTGGGAGTAAGCCTGTTGTTCCATGTGCTGGGAGTCCTGTCCTGGGGACCCACTCTGGCAGCAGGAGCCGTTTGCCTTGAGAGATGCTCGGAGCAAGTGGGAGGTTCGTGGCACCTCCCAGGTTGTTGTGTGAGGAGCAGGAAGTCAGGCTTGGGATGTGCAGCCGTTGGGAGGGAACTGTTCCCAGCATATCCTTATCCCATCCAACCTGTGACTAAATGGGATTTCCTTAATTCTTAAGAGAGAAGAATCTTCATGTATCCATGGCCAGGTGTCATCCAGCATCTGCTGTAGCAGTTGGAAGCCACTTTACTGTAGGTAACTTTTTTCCACTAGCAAGTTGGTTACATAAATTTGCCTTTATTATCCCTTTTCCTGCCTGTATTCCCAAGTTAAACTATGCATTCCACAAAAAAAAAACAGTTTCTCTGCAAAGCACTGAAAAAACCTTCCAATTTTTTACCCCCAAATAAGTCTCTGGTTCAGGTTCCTGGCAGGGGGCTGTTGGCACAGGCTGGACAGGAGAGGAGTTTTCCCTCGGTATGGAATCCCCTGGCAGCCCTCGTGAAAACAAGAGGGAAGTGCTTGTTTGGGTGAGGAGCCAAGCTGGAGCTTGGGTGGATTCCCTGGATTTTTCAGTGGATTTAAGTCAGAACAGCCTCGTGTTTCTGCTCCAGCTCCATTCCTGACATCACTAATGAGTTGAGCTGACTTGTGCCAGGCTGGGAGTGTCCTCCTCAAGGACACTGCCAGGCAGCAGCAAGTGAGAGAGAATCCAGTTAATCAATTAATTAATTAAGGGCTAAAAGGATGGTGAAGGCTCTAGAGAGGCAGCCATGGGAGGGGTGGCTGAGGGCACTGACTGGGCTTGTTCAGCCTCGAGACTGAGGGGAGACCTCAGGGGGCTGCAGGTTCCTCACGAGTCCAGCTCTGATCTCTGCTCCTGGGAGCAGGGACAGGCCCCAGGGAAGGGCTGGAGCTGTGCCAGGGCAGGCTCAGGTTGGATCTCAGGAAAAGGTTCTTCCCCCAGAGGGTGGTTGGCACTGCCCAGGCTCCCCAGGGCAGTGGGCACAGCCCCAAGGCTGCCAGAGCTCCAGGAGGGTTTGGACAACGCCCTGAGGGACAGGGTGGGATTGTTGGGGTGTCTGTGCAGGGTCAGGGGTTGGACTGGATGGTCCTTGTGAGTCCCTTCCAGCTCAGGATATTCCATGGTTCCTGACTGTTCCTGGCAGTCTGTCCAGCTGCCTCCTGATCCCCATCAGCTTTTCTTCCAGTCAGGTTTGTTCCCAACATCCCCCGGTCACCCCTGGCAGCCTCCATGGGCACGGCCTGGCCCCTGCCTGACCCCAGGCTGGGGGGTATTAGTGTGAGTAAATCAAAACTGAGATTAACTATAAAGGGACTGAAATGTTCTAATTAATCCCCTTTTCCTGCAGAAACTGTTTCTGCATAACTTGGATTATCCCGACTTCAGAAGAATTTAGTTTCTTTACAGGATGTCCAAACACCAGCTTTGAAAACAGCATTTTTAAGGATTTTTATGGGGAGTGGAGTGAGGGGTTTTTTTTGGGGGGGGGGGGGGGGGCAGGTGAGGGGCAGTTCTGTCCTCCAGACGTGGGAACAGCTGCTCCAGGAGAATGTCCTGAACTAAAACCCTGTGAAACTGTCCAAAGAATGTGAAGCCATGCTGCACCCCACTGCCACGGCTCTCAGGGCTGGGAGCTCCTCCTGCTCCTCCACAGCACCTTCCAGGAGCTGGTGTGTAACCCGTGAGTAAATCCCAGGAGCTGGTGTGTCCCCTGTGAGTAAATCCCAGGAGCTGGTGTGTCCCCTGTGAGTAAATCCCAGCTCCCAGTGGTGCTTCCCTCGTCCCCCGGCCGCTGGACTGTTCCAGCCTCAGCCCTGGGCACCCCATGCTATGCAACACCAAATGGCTTCTCCTCCCACACACAGCCATCATTCCTCTCCATACCCCAGCTTTATTCCACAGGGACATTCCCCAGGAACCCAGGTGGTTGGAGTTCCCCTCGGGCTCGTCCCAGTTTGGATTTTCCTTTGCAGGATCAGTGGATGGGTCTCGGGTGCAGCCCCAGGGCTGGGCTTGGCCCTTTTGTCTCTCGGGTGTGAAATATAAATCATGTTTTTATGATTTTTTTGTAAATCTTTACTCTTTTTACACCTTGTTTTTGTAAGCTGAAGTTTCTTATTAAAAGAAAAAAAAAGAAGAAGAAATTCCAGAGGGCCATGTCGTTATTCCACAGACTTTAATAAACATCTGGGAGCGGTACAGAAGGAAATTCCACAACCATCCTTGAGAAAACCATTCTTGTTGTGCCTTGAGGAATGAACTGGAAATAAATTCTTCCTCTCAGCCTTAAATCTTTCCCTCTTGTCACTGCCTGGAGCAGGACAGGAGGGACTGGGAGCAGCAGCTCTGCAGGGGAGGAGAACGACGTCCTTCCAGGAATGCAGCGAACCCGTCGCGGCCCAACACGGCTCCGGTCCTGCTGGGAGGGCGAGCTCTGCTCCCTGCAGCTCCAGGAATTCCTGGGACAGGGATTCAGCAGTGTTAGTGGAGGTGGGTTCTGGCATGTGGCAGCTTAGTAACAGCTTTACAACCCTGTGTGAAGGCTGGGTCGTGTGGGCTTTGGTGCTCCTGGGGCCTGGGGCGGGCTCAGGGGTTGGTCCCGCTGGTCACTCCTCATCTGTGTCACCTCACACGGGGACAGCCCCGGCCTGGGGGGTGTCAGGACACATCTGGGGGGTTTGTTCAGCCTCGAGATTGAGGGGAGACCTCAGGGGGCTGCAGGTTCCTCACGAGTCCAGCTCTGATCTCTGCTCCTGGGAGCAGGGACAGGCCCCAGGGAAGGGCTGGAGCTGTGCCAGGGCAGGCTCAGGTTGGATCTCAGGAAAAGGTTCTTCCCCCAGAGGGTGGTTGGGCACTGCCCAGGCTCCCCAGGGCAGTGGGCACAGCCCCAAGGCTGCCAGAGCTGCAGGAGGGTTTGGAAAACGCCCTGAGGGATAAGGTGGGATTGTTGGGGTGTCCTGTGAGGGCCAGGAGTTGGACTGGATGATCCCTGTAGGTCCTTCCAACCTGGGGCATTCCATGATTCCAAGCACAGCTGTTCCCACCTTCCCAGATCCCGCCCAGTCCCCCTGACCCCTGCACTCACCGGCTCTACGGGACGGGCTGCGGGGCCATCAGGTCGATGTCCGTCAGGTTCCGGGCGACCCAGACCCCGGCAGCAAACAGCCCCAGGTTCACCAGCAGGTTCCTGCAAGCCCAGAGTCATTTCAGTTGGAAAATCCCTCCGGGACCATCGACTGCAGCCTGTGCCCGATCCCCACCTTGTCCCCCAGCCCAGAGCACTGAGTGCCACGTCCAGTCCTCCCCTGGACTCCAGCTTTTATATTGTTTTATGTTATCGAAAAAGCAAGTTTACATAGCTTCTAGTGCAGAAACATCTGGTTTCCTTCTCCTCTTGGGTTCCACCCAAAGCCTAGCCAGGGCTCAAGGGGGAAAACCAAGGGAGTCAACCTTGACCATTCATCTCCTGCCAAACAAGGCCAGGCATCTGATTCCATGGCCTTGACCGGCCTCTAAATATGGAAAGATAAATAAATTCTTTCACTAATGATCAGTTCCTTAATGAGCAGATATGCAGACAAAAGTAACGTTTGTTGGAAGGTTCATCAAGAGGTCAGCTTTGGCTCAGGGCCTGTTGTTCAGGCCTCAGAACTTCACTCTTTCCATGGAGAAATTCCTCCTGGTGTCCCACCTGAGCCTCCCCTGGCACAGCCTGAGGCCGTTCCCTCTCCTCCTGTCCCTCGTTCCCTGGGAGCAGAGCCCGAACCCCCCCGGCTCCCCCCTCCTGTCAGGGGGTTGCAGAGCCAGAAGGTCCCCCCTGAGCCTCCTTTTCTCCAGGCTGAGCCCCCCCAGCTCCCTCAGCCCCTCCTGCTGCTCCAGCCCCTTCCCAGCTCCGTTCCCTTCCCTGGACACGCTCCAGCCCCTCCATGTCCCTCCTGAACTGAGTGACCAGAACTGGACACAGGATTTGAGGTTCCAGCAGCGCCAGCACAGGGGGACAATCCCTGCCCTGCTCCTGCTGGACACGCCATTGCCGGGACAGAACCGCGGGCTCCCGATCCCGGTCCCGCTCCCGATCCCGGTTCCAGTCCCGGACGCGATCTAAGTTCCGGTCCCGGACCTGATCCCATCCCATCCCCGCTCCCGCTGCCCCCGCACCTGCGGAAGTCGTTCCGGTCGGTGGCGAAGCGGAACGCGCTGCGGAGCCACGCGCGGAGCCCCCTCGGCGGGGCCGCCACGGCCGCCGGTCCCGATCCCGGCGTTCCCGGTCCCGACCCGGGTCCCGCCGCCGCCGCCATCGCTGCCCCAGCGCGCGCCGGGCCGCGTGACGTCACGGCCGCTCAGTGACGTCACTGCCGGCGCTCGGCGCCACGTGGGGCGGGAGCGGGACCAGGACCGGGATCGGGATCGGGATCGGGATCGGGATCAGCGCGGGGCTTCCCGGCCCCCCCCGGGTCCGGGTTGGGCTCGGCAACCCCCGCTGCGCAGCCGGGCAGCCCCCGAGCTGAGCCGCACGGGGGGGGTGGGATTCCCGGGAGCAGTCGGGGTTTCCTAGGAACGTTCAGGGTTCCCCCCGGGAGCAGTCGAGGTGCTCGGGAAGAGCTGGGGCTCTCCCGGGAGCACTTGGGAGCCCCTGGGAGCAGAGAGGGTTCCCTGGAGCAGTCGGGGTTTCCTAGGAACATTCAGGGTCCCCCCCCGGGAGCAGGTGGGGGTCCCGGGAGCAGTCAAGGTTCCCAGGAACAATCAGGATCCCTGGAGCAATCGGGGTCCCCAGGAACACCCCGCACCGGTGCTGACCGGGGCACTCACCACCTCTGCAGCTGCTCAGGTCATAATTGTGGGCCCCCCACCTCCATTTCATACTCTTGGATTACGTGGTTCCACAGACAATCCCGGACGGAGCCGGGGTCACCATGACGGCTGGTTACAGCAGGACAGGCTGGGAGAACTGGGAGCAGAGCCAGGGCGTTTGCTGGGCAAACTGGGAGCAGATGAACACACTGAGATGGAGCCTCGACCTCCACTGTCCCCTGTGTTCTGCTCCCGAGCTCCTGTGTCTGGGAAATGGGGGACAGACCTGCCGAGGGAGCCTGGCCCAGGCAGAGGGTCAGGGCTGAGCCCCAAACCCAATAGCTGCACATTTTTGGGGTGTTCCGTGTGTCATTTTTATACTTCTTTTCTGTTACTTAAGCCCATTCTTAAATGTAACTTTTACAGTGACTGGTTCCCTAGGTTATGGATCTTTATTCCGAAACAATCCCTGGTCAGTTCCACTGAGCTCTCCTGGTTGGAATCCGTGATACTCAAATCAGGAAGGGAAGGGTAAGGGGGGTCCCAAGCAGCATAAATGGTCCAGTAACTTCTTGGTGGGGTTTCTGTGGTTGCACACTTCCAACACAACACTCCCAACAACCTACACACGGTGCTTTGCCATCTTCCACCTTTTAATCACAGCTACTTCTTCCATACGATCCAACCTCGTTATTTTATCAGACTGTTTGCAACAGTCCTGCCACACTGTCCGTCCACATTTGTCCCTGCTGCTGCATCCCCTTCCCAAATCCCAGCGAGCTAATTGATCCACCCAGCTAGTTAATTGATTTAGGGCTATTAGGGGCTCTCATTAAGGGGCCAGCTGGAGAGCTGTGTGTTATCTGCCCGGTGGGAGCAGCCTTGGGAAGCGGCCAGCTCCGACGGGCCCAGGGCTGCCCCGGCCCCACACCCGGCGCGGCTCGTCTGGATTCTTGGAAGGGTTTTACTCCCCCTCACACTTCGGGTTTTCCCTTTCATCCCCTCCTTCGCTGGCGTTTGGGATCAGCGAGCTCAGCCGGAGCCTCCCCTCTCCGCCCTTATCTCCTCCCCTGTTCCTGCCTGCAAGGTCACGGCACCGTCTTCACCTCGTGCGGATGCAGGAATTTGCACTGCTGGGCGGACCAGTTCAGACCAGTTCGTTATCAGAGCGTCCCCAGGCCTCCCCAGCCAGACCTCCCGCTTCTGCCGCGGGTGTTCTCGGAGCAGGGGAAGGTGATAAATGACCGGGGGTGGGCGGGATGGCTGTACCTGGTACCAACACATCTGCCCACTGCTAACGAGGTCCGGGGGCGTCACTGCCAGCGGGGAATACAGGGAGATAAGGGGGAGGAGAGGCTGGAGGCGCCTGGCAGAGGTGTCCAGCGCCCGGCCGGCGCAGGAGGTGGTGAGTTGGATGGGCAGAGAGTTTGGGAGACCCTCTGAGCCTCGTCCCCAGGGCTGCTGGGGAGCGGTGATGCTGCAAGTGGGGCCCAAACCCGGCTGCAGCGGCAGGAGGGGATCGGGACGCGCTGGGAAGTGACGGACACGTTGGAAGGTGATCGGGACAGGCTGGGAAGTGACGGACACGGGCAGTTCCAGCAGCCCCCGGCCCGTCCGCGTGCCGGGGCCGCTCCTCCCGCATGGCAGCAAAGGTGGGTGCGATGGGAGGGTCCCGTCCTGCCGGGGCTCTCCGGACCCCCTCACCCTTCTCCTTTCCCCTCCTCGACCCTGCAGGCTCTGCTGCAACCCTGCCCCCCCAAATATCCCGGCACAAGGCTTGGAGCATCCCGGGGACTGTGTGGTTGATCCAGGTGATGCTGGACGGTGGCAGGCGCTGGAGGGGGGGGGGGGTCGCACGGTGTGCAGGGAACCTCCTTGGACAGTTGTTCCATGCCCTGGAGGTACAGGATCCGCTCCTGCATGGATGCTCCATGCCCTGGGGGTGCAGGGACGCCCTTTGTGTACCCTGGGGGTGCAGGACCCGCGTTTCAGGGTTGCTCCGCAGAGGTGGGGTCGGGTGAGACCCAGGGGCTGATGGGGCGCCGGTCGAGGGTCTTTCGTCCCGCTCCGCTTTGAGGCCGGTTTGCTGATGGACCCGAGATTCCCGGAGGATTTTGGCTGTCCTGGGGATCAGGGAAGCGGCGCTGCCCGGGGTCTGCGCACCCTCGGGCACTGGGAGGGCTGTGCCCCCTCGGTGAGGAGTGTTGGCTTTCGGAAGCAGAATCAGTGCTTTTAGCGGGATGGGAAGAGGAGGGAAAACTGCCAGGGGGAGGGACAGGAGCGCTCCGGGAGAGCTCCTCGGAGAGGGGATCGGTTCCGCCGGATATTGGAGTGGAACCAGAGGCTGGGGGAGAGCCGGCGTCCCCAGGGAGCGGAGCGGGGTGTGGGGCTGCAGGACTGGGGCGTAGGGGTGCAAGATTGGGGTGTAGGGGTGCAGGATTAGGGTGCAGAGCTGCAGGTCGGGAGTGCATAGGTGTGGGGTTGGGGTGCAGGATTGGGGTTCGGGGTTGCAGGGCACGCCAACCCACCCTCCTCCGTACTTCAGTGTTGCTTTGCAGGACCCGAGACTGCCGTGCCAGGTAAAACCGCAATTTAGGGACAAAAGCGTGTTTTTTGTGTTTCCCTCCGGCCCTGCCCCGGGGTGGTCCCTGCCGACGGTGCCCGGGGCGAGGGTGGCTCTGCAGCTCAGTGCCCGCCGGGGGTTGGGCGGTTTGGGGTCGGAGCATCCCCCGTCCCTGTGGAGAGCCCAGACCGTCCCGTGGGAGCAGGGATGGAACCTGGAGCGGGGCTGGCACCCCACTGCGATGCCAGGCTGGCGGGGGGCTCTGGAGGTGTCCCAGCGCTCCGGGAGCGCCGTGGGTGTTAATTCCTTTGAATGCATGCCCGGAATAAAGGCAAGTACAACAGACATTCAAACACTACCAGGAAAAAAAAAATCTTTTATTGCAGGGACAAAAAAAAAAAACTACTAGCAAAGAGAATCAAAAGCTGAAAAAGAATACAAAAAAACTACTTTATCGGTTGGCATTCATACAATACTACAAACAGCTTTTATTACAGTATTGACTAGTAAAAAGGGAATTAAAGGGATACAGAAGAGGATATAAAACTTTTGGTTTCTCTCAATAAGCTGTGCTTACCCACACAGACAGGCCAGGGCTGCCAGGATCTGCAGCAGCTGGTCGGTGCCCGTGCTTAGCGGGCGTCCTGGTAGAACAACACAGTCTCCATGGCAGGATGAGGATCGCTCACCCCAGCAGTCCTGACACCCTGTTTTAGCAGCTCTACATTGCACCACGTAGGGCCAGGACGTAGTGTAAGGTGGCAGCCAAACCCCACCCGTTCATCACCTGATAGCAACAGTCTGTGCATGCCCTACTTGTAGGGCAAGGGGCCAGCGACCCCTGCCCACATCATCTTCCTCTCACCATCATCTTTCTCACCCCTGTGTACGACCTCTACCACTCTGTTTCAAGGCTGTTTGTGTCTATCTTGCAGTAAGGAGCCAAGCCAAGGAGGAACTCAGCTCTGATAATGGGGGACATCCAGTTAACTTGCTAAAGACAAAATGGGCCTCACAGCTAACTCGTGCAATAAAATAACATTGTACATACTCTGGCTGGTTTCACATCCTAATAGAATTACTTTCTCCCCCTCTATGCTCCATTGATCATCGAAATCGAAAGTCCCCCCCTTACGGGGTGGCACCCGGGTGGCAGTGTTCCCGAGCCGGCAGTGACGTCCTGTGGGACGTGCTCACCCTGTGCTCACCCTCACCTCTCCCTTCCAGCGGATCCCACACCCCCGAGGGCCCCTCTCCGCCCCTCTCCCTCTCCTGGGACAGGGGCCAGGACGTCCTTCGGGCAGGATGTTCCCACCGCCGGGCTGCAGGAGGGGCTTCCCCAGGGAGGTAGGTGGGTCTGGGCGCTCTGGGAACTGCCAGGGCGGGTGGGAGCGGAGGAGCTTTGGGGGGCGAGGGTGGGCACCCGCTGCTCCATCCCTCGGGGCACGGAGGAGGGTGGGGAACATCGCTGCGGTTTGGGGAAGAACTGGGAACAATCTGGGCCCTCGGCCAGCAGAGGAGGCGGGTGGGCTCCTGCCTCCCCATCCCTGCTCAGCAGCCGGCCGGGGCAGGGGTGCAGGGGGGGTCTCACCACTCTCTTCTCTCCACAGCCCTGCCCGTGGGGGGATGGAGCAGGAGCAGGGCCGTGCCCCCCTCACGGCCCCGAGGACGCCTGGGATGAGCCGCCCTGGAAGCACCGGCGCAGGAGGGGCCGGGGCGGATGGTTCCGGGTAAGGGGCTGGGGGATGTGCCACGGGCAGAGTGGGACCCTCAGCCAGAGTTCCTCAGGGACACGCTCCCCTGGAGCCCCCAGGCACAGAGGAGTCTGGACACACGTGGATCCAGCCCCAGACTTGGTCAGAAGCTTGTGCCTGAAGGATTATGCGGGTGTAATGGAGGCTTCACACGACTTCCCTCCCGCAGGGTTAAGAATGGCAAAACAAATACATTTACATAGGTAAAATAAATTATTTATTTCCATTGGTGGTAATGATTAGACTGAAGGGCCTTAATCATGTTATAGATGGTTGTAACCATTGCTGTAGTGCATTGTTTATTAAATCAATGGTTTCAAAGTTAAATTAATAATTATTAAGTAGAGATTGATGTTACTCACCCAGACCAACACAAATCTCTTTGGCTCAGCCTCGGGGAGGGACCTTGAGGGGTGTCCCTGCTCCAGGGAGGAATCCACACGCACTCCTAGGAGGACTGTGCTGGAAATCCCACTGTTAGAAGGTGGGGTTGAGCTTTTATAGGATGAAACCACGGAGTGTCAGTGAGGCGTTGCTGGGGGAGCCCTGCCAGCTCAGCACAACTCCACTTATCCTTAAATAAGTTATTTCTGCTCTCTGGTTCCTCTCAGGAAACATCTGTCCCCCACATCCCCTCCAGTGCCAGCTGCTCTCAGGACACGCTGGGTTTCACATCCTCGTGGTGTTTAATTTTGGGATATTTGAGCCAGGCTGCTCTGAGCTTTCCTGGACACCACCAGCAGCGTGACTCCCCCTCCACCGCTGGTAACTCTGCAATTAGGTGAAATTTTCACCTGTTTCACCTAATTGTGTCCTGCTACAAGAAGGTGTTGTCGAGGTTCCCCTACAAATCCAGGGTAACCAAAATCAGGGGCTCCCCTGGGAGCAGGAGGGGCAGAAAGAGCTGGAGGTCTCAGTGGGGAGGGGGAACAGCAGGAAAGCCAGAACATCCCAGTGAGCTGCTGTCCTCACCTACAATTCCCCATTGCAGCCCAGCCCCAGGGACCCCAGACCTTTCCCTGGCCCTGATGGCATCCCTTGGAATGAGGAGGAGGAGGACAGGATATGGGCACCCCACGACTACCCCCCAGCACCCCCCTGGGATGACAGAGAAGAAATCCGAGGACCTGTGGATGACTTTGGAGAGGGCTGGGACCCGGTGAGGGGCAGATGGGCTGAGGGGGTGGCAGCTTTGTGAGTGTCCCCAGTGTGCCACCATCCTCATGGGCAACCATTCCTTGTTGCAGTGTCATCCCAGGGGTCCCAGACCCTTCCCTGGCCCCAATGGCATCCCTTGGAACGAGGAGGAGGAGGACAGGATATGGGCACCCCACGACTACCCCCCTCCCCCCTGGGTTGGCAGAGGACCTGAGGAGGACTTCACACAGGACTGGTTCCCGGTGAGCTTGTGGGTTGGGGGGTGGTAGCAGCTGCAGGACTGAGGCTGGGGAGTGGGTAAATGGGGCAGGGGCCACTCACTGCCCTGGTGACAAGGACAGGGCGTGGGGACGGGTTTCCCAGCTCAGCCTCCGCTCTGCTGTCGCAGGATTCCCTGTCCCATTCCCCGTCTAAACCCACCCCCTTTCCTGCAGGAGTGGCAGCCTGGCCCCTGTCCTGAACCCCCCTTGGAGGAGGAGCAGCCCCCACCCTGGCATCCTGCTGGCCCACCAGGGTGAGTGCTGTGCCCAGGGGGGTCCATGTGGCTGTGGGGTGGCACGAAGGGGCGCTGGGGGTGGGCACTGCGTGGGGGCACAGCCACGGGGTGACACTCCTGGCCCTGCTCAGCGTAGAGGGGGATTGCACTGGAGACCCCTTCCTAAAGTGCCCCCCGGCCCCGGGGCTGTCTTTACTGCTGCAGGAGACGAGGGGGGTTCCATGGTGGGGGCCCCCCCTGGGACTGTGACCCCCCCTGGGACTGTGACCCCCCCAGGGGGAGACACGGCCGACACCTTCGCAGGAGCCGCCGGGAGCTGACCCTGATCCCGTGTGGGTGGGGTCCCAGACCCCCCAGAGGTTTGTACTGCCCCCGTTCCTGCTTCCTTGGTGCTCTCCAGCATCTCCCTGAGCAGAGCTAGGGATATGCTGGCTCTGCCGTTGTTTCCCGCTCTGCAGGGCACAAACCACCCTCCAGGGCCTCTCCTCCCCGCCCCAAGACGAGCCAGCCGGCGGCCAGGAAAGAGCTGCAGCCCCCTGATCCTCCCCAGCCACCCGTGTCCCCCCAGGGTCCTGTGGAGAGGCCGGAACAGAGCCAGGTTGTGGGGTTTTACCTGCCCCCCCCATCCCAGTTCCCAGCAGTGACCCGAGGGGGCTCGGTCTGAGCCCTGTGTGGTGTTGTGGTTTCCCCCAGGACCTGCCAGAGGGGAGTGGGGAGGTCCCCAAGACCCCTGAGCCGGCCAGGACCCCTCCAAGGAGCCCGGCCACTGATCCCTGCGCTGCGGGGCCGGAGCAGGCGGCTCCGGGGACACCGGTAGGAGATTCCCCTGCTCCCGGGGCAGGCAGGGGGCTGCACCCCCAGGGCTCTTCGGCCACTGTAATGCTTCCCTCCTCTCTCTCGTCCAGCCCTTTCACTCTCCACCTCGCTGTCTCCTTGCCAGGCATGGGAGTTTTTCTGGACTCTTCTCTGGGGCTGCAAAGCCTCATGGTTTCCTTTGGGGTTCAGCACCCCGTGGGTCCTGTCCCACAGCTCCTCTCCCAGGACAGACATGTCCCAGTCTCACGCCATTGCCTGTCCCCAGGTTGAGCCAGGAGCTGAGCAGACACCTCTGGGCAGCCAGGACCAGGATCCCTGTGCTTTGGGAGCGGAGCCAATCCCACTGGAGGAGAACTCTGCCGGGGCAGGGGAGCACCTCGAGGTATGGGATTCCCAGGGAGCGGCACAGAGTCAGCACAGGGCTCCCCAGATCCTCCCCACCAGCAGCACGCTGCTTCCCCTATGGATAGTTTTTATTCCCACCCAAATTCAGTGCCTGGGAGGAGGCACATTCCCCTTTCCAGACCCTTTTTCGCCCTCGCCGTGGGCTCTGCAGCGCACCTGTAACTCCTTGCACAGGTAGAGCGGGGCAGTCCAGCTGTCCCCGAGGCTGGCACAGGTGATGGGTCACATCCCCACAGCCCACCAGCCCCTCTGGATCCCACTGAGAGGGAACACCCGGCATCCAGCTGCTCTGCAGAGGTGGGTGCTGAGCTGAGCCCACATTCCCAGGGAGAGCAGCGTTTGCCAAGTGGAGCTGGAGAAGCCGAGGCAGAAGCTGCCCACGGTGGGGTGGGTCTCAGAGCATGGGGCAGCTCTGTGGCGTGTCCCCCTCCCCAGGTGAGAGCCCCTCGAGGCCTCTGCTGCAGGTGGGGCTGTGCTGGCAGCACTGGCTGCCCCCTCCTGCACAGCCCCTGCCTTTCTCCCCCAGCCCCTCTCTCTCCCACAGCTTCTCGAGAGCCTTCAGCCACCTGAAAACTCTCAGGTCCTGCCAGGACCTGCAGCAGAAGCTGATGCAGAGCCCAGCCAGGCTTGTCCTGATCTCTGCACCTCACCAAGGACCTCACCGGAGCCCCAGCACTCTCCTGGCTCCAGTGAGACAAACCTGGTACGGGGTCCGGGTGCCCCCCACATGGGGCTGGTCCCCTGGGCCTGGGGGCACTGCCACAGCAGGAGCAGTGGAGTGGGATCCCTCTGGAACCCCAGCAGGATTCTGGGCTGGGGTTAAAGAGCTGCTTTGTCTGGAGGCAGAGCCCGTATCGGCCCCTGATGCCAATAAATGGGAGAGGGCTGGAGAAAGGCCAACAAAATAACGAATTATTTTGTGTGGGGGAGTGTGTGGAGCATGAACAACCCCGGGACTGGAGCTTTAACAAAGCCAAGGAGAGCACTCCAGAGCAGCTTAGTTACTGCCTAATGGGGGACAGAAATCTGCTGGAAGCTCTCCCTGCTGGGGCTGGGGCAGAGGGGGCACCCAAGGGAAGGGGGGAAACCCTGGGGAGCCAAAGTCCCAGCAGGTCCCTCAGAAGGTGACCAGTCTCTGGCTAATCAGTACTGGCAGCCCCAGTTTGGCCCAGTCCCTCTCCCTTGCCGAAGTATCTGATCTTTCCTTGCCTTTCCCACCCCCCAGGCTGGGGATGGACAGCAGCAGCTCTGCTTCAGCCTCCCGACGCCCTCCCCATCCCGCCAGGATCTCCGCTCCGCCGCCGTCCTCGCCAGGAAGGAGGCCATCGAGCTGGTGAGTCCTGGGGGCCCCTGGCTGAGGGGTGTGGGGGTCTGGGACCTGCTGCAGGATGAGGGGGACTCAGCCCAGGACCTTCTGGAGCGATGCTGGGTGACGGGATGTGCACTTGGCATTTTGGGGGGCAGTGGGAAACCCCTCCTGGTGATGGTCATTGCAGGGGAAGCTGCTCGGAAGGGGTTTGCAGGGGCTCAGGTGCTGCCAGGAGGGTTGTGGACCAAAAAATGGGCGTGGGGGGAGGAATATCCCTCAGGGGAGCTGTGTGCTGCTGGTTTGGGGTGCTGACCCCGTGGCCCTGCAGTCGTACCAGCGGTTCAGCCTCAACTTCGCGGTGGTGGCCACGATGCTGCTGCAGAAGGAGCCCTCCATGGAGGCAACCCTGGGGCTGGCACTCAGGGCCAACCTGCGCCAGGGCCGGATCCACCACCTGCAGGAGCTGGAGAATTTCATCGACAGCTACGACTCGGCCACCCCCAGCCCCTGAGGAGACACCCCCCCTCCAGCCAGGCTGGGAGGGATGGGGGGCCATGTCAGGGCACTGCTGTGCTCAGGTGGTGCTTAGCCTGCCGGTCAGGGTGGCATGGACATGTTGGCAGTCCCATATCCCTTGGAGAGGGAGGAAGGTGGGGGTATGCTTAGTTTTAGCCCTGCCCAAACCTCTGTGTGCAGCCAAAGGAGGAGCTGGTGTTACTGGCTGGTGGTGGGAGGGAGGGAGAGCAGCAGCCCCTCTCCTCCCATCCAGTCTCCTCACTCAATTCCTGATTCCCCGGGATGTGCCCACAAACCCCGGGAGTTGTTCTTGGTTTAAAATCTAAAAATAAACCCTGTTCTTGTTGCAGCCCTCTCTCCGCTGTCATTCTGATCCCGCTCTCCTGGGGTAGGTGAGGGAGGGTTCCTACGGTGAACCCAGCATGGGGGGTGTGGCAGAGGGCAGAGGTCACCCCTGGGGTCACGCTGCCCTGGTGGCACGGTCGGTGTCACAGTGGGTGACCCTCCTGCGTTCAGATTTCAGCCAAACTTTATTGGAGCTTCGTCATTGGCAGCAGCAGAGCTGCCCCCCTGGTCCCTCCCCACGGCGCCACCAGGACACGGTGGCACCAGAGATGGAGAGCACGTGGCAGTGGTGCTCATCCTGCAAGGAGGAGTCCCAGGGAAGGATCCAAAGGATCCAACCCTGGCCCAGAGGTCTGGTGCAGGCAGCTGCCCTTGTCTGGAGCACCGGCCGCTCTCCCTGGAGCTGCTGCCGTGTCTGAGGCGCTGGAGCCCAGGTGAGCTCTGCTCCCTTCCTGCTTTACCTGTTCCTAATTGCGGGAGAGGCCAGCAGGAATTGCAGGCTGTGCTTTGCCAGCAGCTGCCGGGGGGGAAGGATCCCAGCAGCTTCTCCCACCAGCCTTGGGCCACGTCCAAAACGCACTTGGAACATGTTGAGACCATGGCAGCACCCAGCAGGGGCTGGCAGGATGTCAGGGACCCCATGTCCCCACTGCTAGGACACACTGCAGTGTTTGCTGCTGCCCCGGGGCTTGGCCGTCCTGCCCCCAGCCTTCCCCGGGGGCTCCCTGCCCAGGGAATTCATCCCAGGCTTGGGGATGGGCTTCCCAAAAAAGAAACCCTCTTCCTCCGAGTCCGAGTCCGAAGATGAGGAGCAGGTGGGACACCAGGAGTCCTCCTCCTCCGTGATGTCCTGCAGGTCGATGTGCTCCGACCGGGGGCTGTGCCGGGGGAAGGATGTGCCCGCTCGGGAGGGGGGGTTTCCATGGCCCGTGGGTGTTCGGGGGTCAGGGCCCCCCAAAACCGGGTGGCCCAAGGCTCCAGGCTCGCTGGGCCCCTCTGGGCTGGGCTGGGGGGCGGAGGGGTGGGTGGCTGGTGGTCCTGCGTGCACAGCATCGCTGCTCCGCTCCTTGGCAGCTGCTCCATGGTCCTCTGGGCTCCTGAACGCAGGATGCACAGGGGCCTGATCCAAAAACGCCTCTGGAAGAAGGAAAGCAAGGGTAAATGAGGAAGGAGAAGGCTGAGCCTGCCCTCCCACAGACCCTCGTGCACCGAGGGCTGCCCTGGGACATCAGGGGGGTGGCAGCAGCCCACCCCCAGCTCCCACCGCTCGCCCTCCCACGGGAGGTGGGCTGGGGGCTCATCGCCGCTGCTCCAGCCCTAAACTGGGCTGCCCCCGTGGGACGTTCCCCATGAAGCACCCAGGGGCTGAGCAGAGCCTGGAATTGCCCCTGTTCCCCCCCATAGGATCCTACCAGCCCCTTCCACGTGCTGCCTGCAGCCCCCTGGAGCCGAGGGGCCGCCGGACCCCGGCGTGGTCCTGCCGGCCGGGCCAGCTCGGGACAGGGGCGTCGAGTCCGGGGACGGAGCCGAGGCGAAGGCCGAGTCGGAGGAGTCGGAGGTGCTGGAGGAGGAGGACGAGCCCTGGCACAGGCTGCAGGCGTCGGAGCAGAAGAGGCGGCCGCGGCGGCAGGTGAGGGGCTGTCCCCGCAGCGGCTTTCGGCACAGGCTGCAGCAGAAGCAGGCGGCCCGGGCGTGCCAGTGCAGCCCTTGGTGGGTGGCCCCCTCGCTGTCAGCACCTGGGGGGGCAACCACAGGTGAGGGGGAGGCTCTTCCCGCACCCGTGTGCCAAAACCCCGTGTGCCAAAACCCCGTGTGCCAAAACCCGTCCTCTGCAGCCCTCCCAGCCCACCCCCCGCCCACCCGGCAGGGCCGGGCAGCCCCCCCGGGCCGGGGGTCGGGCCGTACCGATGGGGTCCCCGCAGGCCTGGCAGGGCTCGGCGAAGAGGCTCTCGAAGCAGGTGCGGCAGCAGGGCCGGCCGCTCCTCATCACGTAGCGCTGCCCGCGCAGGGGCACGTCGCACTCCAGGCAGCAGAAGTGCTCCAGGTGCCAGCGCCGGCCCTCGGCCTCGATGCACTCCTCCATGAAGATCAGCTGGAGCGGGAAAACAACCCATCCTCAGCACCCAGCGGGAGAACCCACGGTCTGGAGGATGCTTTGCTGTGCTGAGGAGCGAGGAAGAGCCCCCATCCCGTGGCGTGGGCACGGGGATCTCAGCAAGGCTCAGGAAGGAACATTTCCTCCTGCCCATCAGCGGTTCTTGCTGGATTCGCAGCCCCCAGCCAAGAGCAGGGGCTTTGAGCGGCCGAAGGGAGGTCAAAGCCACCCCCTGCCCAGCACCCACCTGGTCGCAGGAGGCACAGCGGGGTCGGAAGAGCTCAGCGTGGTGCCGGCCACAGTAGATCCTCCCATCCTGCTGGAAGTAGATGAGATCCACCAGCGGCTGGTGGCAGAAGTGGCAGGAGAAGCAGGACGGGTGCCAGAACTGGTCCCCCAGCCGAGACACTGAAATCCCCGTGTCGCCTTTGTTCAGCCTCCTGCCGCACTGCAAGGCAAAGGGACGCGGGGTTCGGGGCCAGGCTGGCTTTTGGGGACAGATCCCCGCCAGGGAACGGCTGCTGGGGGGGACACCTCACCTTCCTGCAGGGGCAGCCATGGCAGGGACCGGGCACGGGACGTGCCAGCCCCTGGCCCAGGGCCTCCCGTCTCCGGCGGGCGCTGAACGCTCGCAGCTGCCGCCGCTCCTCCTCGGCGAGCTCGGGGCAGTACCGCTCCTGCACGGGGGCACAGGGTGAGCGGGGCACGGGGGGGAACCCAGGGGTGGGCAGCACCCAAAAATAGGTGTCTTACATCGCAGTCCTGGGGAGGCAGCTGCTGCAGGAGGGCTCTGGCGCGGAGCCGCGTCCTGTCGGAGGGAGAGCCGGGCTGCGGCGAGCGGGGGCCGAGGCACGGCGGGGCCTTGGGGGGGGCACGGGAGAGAGAGACAGGCAGAATTTTAGGGGGGGATTGAGCTGCATTGCTAGAATGTGTTTAATCCCAGGGCTCTGCTGTGGGAACCTCCCATGCATGGCACCCGCAGAGCTGGGGGAGAACCGGGGTGCTGCCCACCTCGGGGGGTGCGGGGTCCGCAGGGGGTTCCGGGTACTCTTCCAGGGCACAGCCGGAGTCGCTGTCGGAGGAGGCCGGAGGGAGGCCGGTGGTGGTGCCGCAGGACGGGGGCTCATCTCGCTGGGGCCATGCAGGGCGAGGCAGGGACATGAGCTGGGGAGAGAGGGCACGGGCTGGTGAGACCCTTGGTGAGGCAGGGAGGAGAGACCCATCCCCAGGACACGTAATCTGTCTCCACGTGGCAGCAGGACGAGCAGCCCCTTGACCCAGGGAGGGACCCTGGAGCAGGTCCAGCCAGGAGGATGCTCAGTGTCACCACGACCTCGAGACCTTTGGCTGAACCACTGCAGGAGTTCAAGGGCTTCTGGGGGCTCCTTTCTCTGCGGGAGTTACAGCAAATCCACACCCAGGGTGCAGGCACTCAGCAGGGCTGGGGCTCTATCTGCCAAGCAGGAGGCACTGGGAGGGGATGTGATGGTGATGGGTTGAAGCCAAGTACGGAAGACCCCAGGTGTCCGAGCTCAAGCTGGAAGAGGCTTTGGAAAACAGCCCCGGCTTTTTGCTCGTCCACAGCAGGAGATTTTCCCCAACTGCCACCAGTCCTCTGCTGGGTGGTGGCTAATCCCTGGTCGAGTGGCCCAGCCCTGAGCGGGGGCAGTGGGAACAGACTGAGGTTTAGCCCAACTCAGTGGAAAATAATTCCTTCCCCCTGGGCTGCCATTGTTCCGCCCCGGGCGGCTGTTCCTGCCCGGCTGGCCCAGCCACCACCACCACGCCTGGCCCGGGGTTACGCAGTGGAAACCCGTCCCCAGCCGTCCCCTCCTCCCCGCGCGGGCGCTTTCCACCACGCGCTTCCTTCCTGCCCTGGCTTTCCAAAACAAAGGCGAGATGGTGATGTGGTGGCTCCTGGGGTTCCCTGGACGCCAGCCCAGAGCCTGAAGCCCTCAACCCATGATTCCTGCCCCGGTGGGATGCAGGTGGGCTGTGGGTGGGATGGAGCTGAACTGCTGCTTGGGGGGTGTGTGACCAAACGGCCCCAGGGCACCCCTGGATTCACCCAGTGCAACGCCCACCATGGATGGATCAACTGCTCTGGAAAGTGTTTCCATGCAGAAAAAGCTCATGTCAGGCTCAGGGCTGAGGGGTGGGAACCCCCAAACTGTCTACCTGGGTCTTCCTACTCCTCTGCCACCATGAGGACTCATTCCCTTCTCCGCACTGGGATGGGACCGGTGTATCCCCCCTGCCCGCACTGTCCGGGACATCCTGGCCAGCACCAGCATCCCCACTGCTCCCACTAAACACCTTCAACACCCCCAGCTCAGCCCCTGCTGCCAGTGTGCCCCTTCCTATGCAGCATCTTGGGGTGCTGGGATGTGGCAGCTCTGGAGCTGGGAGTGGGTGGGCTCAGCCCGGGCAGCTCAGGTTTCCCTGCCCTGCACCTGGGTCAATGATTAACGATGCACATTGGCTAATCAGCGGGATAAAACAAAAGGGCTGCTTGCTTTTTCCTGGGCTTTGGGGTCTGCCAGCCCTGGGGCAGCACAGGAGGGTGCAGGGCTGGGTGCAGGGTGCTGTTCAAAGCTGCGCTTTGGGATAGGGATGAAATAATCTGGCCCAACTCTGTATTTGCAGCTCAAGGAGAGCCCTGGCTTTGCTGGCTTGGTGAGGGCCCACTGCTGGGCCAGGAAGCAATCTTGGCTCTACAGGAGAAGCAGGACTGTGTGTCCCTGAGGATGCTGAGTGGGGACTTCTGCAGGCTCAGTGTCCGGCCCCAGCTCTGTTTCTGCCTGGTTTGGGTAACGTGTCCCTGTTTCTCTCTCCCCAGTGGGAGGCATTCCCAGGCTGTGCTTGGCTCATTAAGCCTCCAAGCTGCATTTGTCTAATCTGCTGGGGCTTTGCTGTAATTAGACCCCGCTGATGCTCCAGGGACTCAGTGGGGCTGGTGGTGCCAGCGTGGCCCCAGCCCTGTGGCACTGGGCACCCTGTCCCAGGGCCACCGGCACAGTGGAGTGATGCTGGGGGAGAGTGGCTTGGGCAGGGCTGCTGGCTGCTGTGGATCCATGGGGATGTGCTGGAGAGCCCAGCCCAGCCCAGTTTGATGTGATTACGCTGGCTGGCAGCCGTCTGGGCTGTAAACAAGTCCCTGTAATTAGCCCCAGACGGTGACACAGGTACGCGCCTCCCATGCTAAAGAGCCAGGCAGCCCCAACAGGTCTGTCTCCTCTGCTCCCCATCCCTGTCCCCTCTTCCTTCCTGCCCTCCCTCGCTGCCTCCAGGCACTCCTGCTATTGCCCTTCCCTGCTGGGATACAGGGATGCTCCCAGCCTGCCCCTGCCCTCAAACCCAGGGATGGGAGAGCCCGGACCAGGCATCAGGGGCACAGTGGCACTTTGGGGAGTTGCTTCTCCCTGCCAGCGAGTCCCCAGGAAGGGACATGTGACAGACCAGTTGGACGGGCTGGGTGCCACTGGCTGTCATTTGCCTTTGCTGTAAAAGCCTCTGGGAGCTCCTCTGGATGTGATTGCTCTGCTCCCTTTGCTCTCCCAAGGATCGGAAGCAGGCACAGCTCCCTGGGTACAAGCGGCTAAAATTCCTGGGAATATTAATCTTATTTGGCTCCCCGGGAGCAGCCCCTGTCTCCAGCTGGCTGAGGGAGCATGTGTGGGCTCCCAGCCTTCTCCTGCCAAGGTCACACATTAACTTGGAGTGCAGCCACCCCAGCCCATTCGGAATTCAGCACAGGCTCCCTGTTCCCAGCATGACAGGGGCTGATCTGCATCTCTGCCACAGTTTTGCTTTTCTAGAACCACCTCTCCACCTTAGAAGACCCACTTCCAGACCCCCTCCAGCCAATTTTTCAGAACCACCAAACACTCCCCAGCTCCACAACCCCCAGGAAACACAACATCTCACCGTGACCAAAAAGCCCTGATCCCCTTAGAGCGCCCAGCAGCACTGGCAGCTTCCAGAGGAACAGCTCCGTGTTCGCCCCACCCACGGGATAACCTGTTTTTGCTTGAGCTCCTGTCAACACAGCTGCGATGAAGGTGCGTGGAACAAAGATGCAGAGCAATAAAGATGCATCTTCTGGGGCGAGATAAGCTGAGGTCTGGCAGGGTGAGCTGGAGCAGCGAGTCCTGCAGCACAGCCCGAGCCAGGCTGGAGACCTGGAGCCAGTCTCACGGAGGAGCCTGCTGTGCCTCTTGGATTTGGGATGGCCCGAGGTGCAGCAATGCTTGGTGCCACTGGCTGGGCACAGCAGATCATGGGCCAGGCTCAGTGCAGCCCCCCAGATGTTGGGGGGGGTCTCAGCATCCTGCTCTGCCACACAGCACCGTGTTCTCCATGCCACCAGAGGGGACGGTGGCCAATGCTGTGGCCTGTTTGCTCACCAGATGATGTGCCAGTGCTGCAAAGGGCTTTTCTCGGTGTGTTTTCCCCCACCTCACAGGCATGGCTGGGTGTCCCAGCTGGGCGGGGAGCAGTAACCCCTTAACCCACCCTAACTCAGCCTTTGTACATCCGCAGGTATGGACAGAGACCCCCAGCCCTCCTCTCCCCGCGGCCACCAGGATGAAGACCCACCACCTTCGTGTCCCCATGGCCACCAGGATGAAGACCCATCACTCCACTTCTCCCCACGGCCATCCTATCATGGCCCAGCACATCGATGTGTGAAGGGGCCAAGCTCCATCTCCGACCCCAAAACATCCCATTCCCGCCGGATCTCGGGTAGAGGAGGGATGGTGGAGCCAACGCCCCTTCCCGGAGCCCCTCGTCGTGCCGGGCAGCCCTGCCCGCCCCCTGCCCGCGCACCTGCCTGCTCCGGGCTGGCAGGGTCTGGCACGATGGAACAGGCGTCACCTCCCGCTCTCAGGGGACGTTTTTCCGAAAACAAAGGCCGCGGGGGCAACGATATCACTCCCGGCCCCAATTATTTCTCCCGGAGAAGAACAGCCAAAATCCCCCCGTTCCCCTCGCTCCCGTCCTCTTCCCCTCGCAGCGATTCCCGACCGGGCACCCTCCCGCCGCCCCCGCCTCCCAATCCCCTTCTCCCGCAGCTCCAGCTCCACTCGTAGCTGGGGGACCCGACCCCGGCAATCCCTTCCAGCGGCACGTACCTGCCCCTTCCCGGCGCTGCGGGCCCCGCGCTCCGCCGCTGCGGGCTCCGCCGCCCGCTCCAGCCCCGCGCCGGCCGCCGCCGTCCCGCCCTGCTCCGGAGGACGCGAGGGAATGGAGCCCGGGCTGGGAAAACTTTGCAAAGCGAAAGGAAAACATCCAAGCTCACTCAGGGAAACGCTCTTTTTTTTTTTTTTTTCCCTCTCTCTTTTTTCCCTGCCTGCCCAGGCACTGGCTCCGCGGCAGCCGGGGTCCTAATTACAGGCTTTTTAGCCTAAACGTCGGGAGCCAGCCAATGGCTGGAATTCCAGGGCAGGCAGGGAGGGGAAGGGGGGGGTACATTAACCCTACAGGGGAAAGAGCTCCCGATGACATCTGGTTTGCTCCTACCTCTCATTTTCCGAGCGCCCGCGCCCTTCCCTCCCTCTGCGGCTCGGTTCACCCCAGGTTGCCGTTTGATGGCTTTTATGATCCCGCGCGGTGATTTATTTTCCTACCGACATCAGAAAGAGCTGAAGCTTCATGAAAGAGGGGGAAGTGTCATTACACCCCAATTTAGAGGTGGAGAAACTTTGGCTGGGCTCTCACAAAGGAGTTAGCCAGCGGCAAGTCAGGATGTCCTAGTTTCCACAAGCCCTGAACACCTGACGAGGTTCCTACAAGCCATTCCGACCGGCTCCGGCTCAGCAATTCCACCCGGGCAGGAGCCAGGGCAAAATTTATCAGAGCCTGACGTGAGGCAGAGCGTCTTTGTTGTGCTTCTGTGGATTTCTCACATGCTGTAAGATTTTCCTGCCTGCTGATGCGACTTTGGGGATGAGCACAGACACCCAACCGTCCGTGGGGGTCAGCCTGGGTCTCTGCCACCCATGTGTCTCAGGAGCTCTGGCTTGTTTTGGGGCTCCGTTGGGAGCCCTGAGAGGTGCAGGTGGCTTGTGTAGATTTTGGGATTAGGGTCAGGACTGTGGCCTAAATCCACAGGGATGGTAATTTGTCAGAGGACGTGGCCGGGCTGGGCGAGGCCGCGCAGGGCGGTGCTGGTGCACAGGTTATAGATGCTTTATAGAGGCTGTGGTTGCCCCATCCCTGGAAATGTTCAGGGCCAGGTTGGACGGGGCTTGAAGTAACCTGGGCTAGTGGAAGGTGTCCAGTGTGGAACAGGATCTTTAAGGTCCCTCCAACCCAAACCATTTGAGGATTCTCTGCCAAATCACCTGGGCAGGGGTAGAAGGAGGAGGAAAAGATGGGGCAGGTGACCATCTCCACTGTCCTCCTCCCCCACACAGGGGTCCTGTCGGGGCTGTCCAGCCAGTGCTGTCACTCCCCAGGGTCCCTTTAAGGTCTCAGATGTGCACTGGGACGTTCATTCCCTGTTTGGCTTTGATGGGAGGTTGGTTTCTGCAGCTTTATCTCGGCCCATTTGCTGCAGTGGACTTTGTACCCCCGGGTGGTGGTGGGGCCCCCCCCGCCCTGCACTCCCCCACTCCTCCATCCCTCCACAGGGCAGGAGGGTTAATGGGCAAAGTCCTCGCTGGGAGACACAGGGGCTGAGTGCACAGAGGGGTCACCTGGGGCTTTCCCAGGTGGGATCAGCCACTGCCCCATGGGAACATCCCCTGGGTGCCAGGTGAGCCCACACCTGCACCAGGTGTGTGTGAGGGGCACGACACCAGCCTGAGGGGTCCCTGCTGCCGGAGCATCGTGGGGTGACCAGAGTGTGACCGGCAGCATGCCTGGGCCCCATCTGTGTCCCATCCCAGGCCACACGCCCTCCGTGGGTGTTATCATTTATTAGATCACATCAGGAGTCCTGGGGCTGAGTCGAGATCCTGCAGAGCCCGGCCCTGAGCAATCAGGTGCCCATCGAGGTGGTCTGGGGGTGCGGCCGCCTGTGGGACCCCAGCACTGAGCTGCCATTGCCTGCACTGGTTCAGTGCTCCGGTACTGGTGGGGCTGGGAACCAGGGGGCTGTGACTGCTTAAGTGCCCCCCAGCAGCCCCCCCTGCCCCCGCGCCCCCTGACCCCCTTTCACTGACCCCCCTTGAACATCCCCCTAACCCAGATCCCTCAAATCCCCCTTCACTGACCCCCCTTGGGCATCCCCGCAACCCAGACCGCCCGAATCCCCCCGCACTGACCCCCCAGCACCCTCTCCCGTCTCGCACCCCCAAAATCCCCCCCACTGACCCCCCAAACCTCTTCCCTCGGCTCCCCTGGCCCCGCCCCCTCTGACCACGCCCCCGATGGCCCCGCCCCTCCGCCCCCCTGGCGCCCCCTGGCGGCCCCGCGGCGCTGCGGTGTCGCTGCTCCGCCGGGCCCGGCCCGGCCCCGATCGCTCCGGGCCCCGAGCGGGGACCCGGGACCCGCCGGGCCGGGCAGGGCAGGCAGGGCCGGGCCGGGCAGGGCCGGCCAGAGGGCCCCGACACGCTCCAGGCCCCGGCAAGGGGGCCCCGGGCCGCAGCTCCCGGATGGCGGAGCCGGGCAGCGCCTCAGGTACCGACCGGGCATCGCCCGCCGTCCCCTCCCCTCGTGCCCCCCGGGGTCCCCTCGTGTCCCCTCCGCACCCTCTGCCCCGGGACTCGCCCCTTCCTCAGGCCCCCCGTTCCCACGGGCTGTGCAGGCCTGTCCTGCTCCCTCCCTCCCCTTCCTCACCCCTCCCTCCCCTTCCTCACCCCTCCATCCCCTTCCTCACCCCTCCATCCCCTTCCTCACCCCTCCATCCCCTTCCTCACCCCTCCATCCCTTCCTCATCCATCCCCTTCCTCAACCCTCATCCCCCTCCTCACCCCTCCAGCCCCTTCCTCACCCCTCCATCCCCTTCCTCACCCTCCCTCCCCTTCCTCACCTCTCCCTTTCCTTCCTCACCCCTCCATCCCCTTCCTCACCCTCCCTCCCCTTCCTCACCTCTCCCTTTCCTTCCTCACCCCTCCATCCCCTTCCTCACCCTCCCTCTCCTTCCTCACCCCTCCCTCTCCTTCCTCACCCCTCCATCCCCTTCCACCATCCCTGTCCTCCTCCATGCAGCCCCTTCCCCGTCCCTGCAGCCCCTCCTGCCTCCTTCCACCTCTCTCCATCTCCTTCCACCTCTCACCATCCCTTTCCTCAGCCCCCATCCCTCTCCTCCTCCCTCCAGCCCCTTCTCCTTGCCCGTGCCCCCCGTTCCCTCGTCCCTTCCAGGAGGGCGGTGGGTCTGTCCCTGCCTGTCCCAGGGGGTTGGTTTGGGACCAGCTTTTCCACACAAGGCATCCCTGTGCCCCTGGGCAGGGGGAGGTCGGGGTGCCCTGGTCCTTTGGGATCGTGGGGACTCTCTTCTCCAGTCCTGGGTTTAAGAGAAGGGCTTGGAGGAGGGTGAAGGCACGAGGGGCTTCTGCAGGCTGGGGGGGTTTGGGAGGAGAGGAACAACCTGGCTGGGAATTCGGGAGAGGTGAGCTGTGCTCTTGAGAGGAGGCCAGGCAGGGCTGTGGAGGTCTGAGGACGATTTAGGTTTGGATCCTGGAAGGTGGGAGGCTGGATGGGGCTGGTGGTCTTAGGAGGGACACACTCCTGCTGCAGGGAAGCGTGTTGGGCTCTTGGAGTGTTTGCTTTGACTGGCTGAGGCTCTGAACTGGCAAACAGGTGTTGGAAAGGTGTGTTGGAAGTGCTGAGACTTGGGAGCCCCAGTCTCTGTGTGAAAGGGATGCTCCTGAAATATTCACCACTGAGGAGCAGTGGGAAGCGCCAAGGGAGTGTTCAGGGAGCTCACAATGGTTTTTTTTCCTCATTTGTTCAGCTCTCACCATAAAAACTGCTCAGGATAAGCCACAGCACTTCAGCCTGACCCCTCACAGCTGCAGGTGGAGGAAACACCAGAGGGAGAGAGGATAAAGAAGAAAGAGGGGACAGATTCTGGCATGGCAGGGGGAGAGGTTCCCAATGGCCTGTGCCTTTCATTTACTGCTCTGGTGCCAGGCTGGTGGTCCTGGGGGCTCAGATGGAGGGAGCACGAGCTGCTCTCACCAAGGGCAAACATGGCATCATCCCGTGGAGTCCTTCAAGTTTCCAGAGTCCCTGCCCTGGGGTGGATCTGGAATCCCTTAAGTTTCCACCAGAGATAGCAGTATTTCATATTTCTCACTACTGGTGAGAAAGCCAGGAGTATTTCTCACTGCTAATGCACACAACTCCTGCCTGGTTGATACCTGCACTGACGGTGTCAGATATCAGAGCTTTAGTGTTTTCTGGCATTAGTTACTTTTCATACTCCAAAGTAGAACAGCTGCTGGTTCTCTGACCCTGAAGGACCTTCCCTCCAGTGAAGGCACCTTCACATTCCTCAGCAGCAGCTGCCTGTGGTTCCCCATGTCCTCACCATCCTCTGTGTTACTGTTGTGTTTTATTTGCCCCACTCCTGCAGGATCCCAAAGCCAAGAAGTAAAATATCTCTTATTTAATTGCTTTTGTAGCTGTTCATTACGTATTTTTGTGCAGAATTTTCTCTATTGACATAAGTGCAGGTAGTTAATTAAAAAAAAAAACCAAACATCTCCCTTCCTTGTGATATTTGAAGGGGACTTTAGTCACACCCCTACCCCCATCCCCTGCTTTTTAGTCTTTCCCGGTTTTATCATTTATTTAATTGTGTTCTCCTTGTCAGGTGGAAGATGGGACCGTTTCCCTCGTGTTTTAGGTGAAACCTGGTGACCATGAAGTCCCGAGGGAGATAGAGGGACAGCAGTGGGAATTCCTTCTCACTCCTCTGAAAAAATCCAACAGTTGCCTGATGGTAAGAAAGCCGTTGCTTTTAATTAGTGTTATATTTACAGTGCTCATTAATCAAGGAACAGATTGAAGAGTTTCAGCTCCAAACCCAGTGGGATGGAGGAGGACACAGCTGTAAATGCTGCGTGTCTGGAGCGGGTGGGAGGGTTGGACTGACTGTGCTGTGGTTTGTGCCCTCTCCCCAGGGATTGCCCCTTTGGCTGGCGTCATGGGGAGCTGCTGCAGCTGTCTGTGCACAGACAGCATCCCAGACAACCACCCCACCAAATTTAAGGTAAGTGTTGCACCTTCAACCCCGTCAGAGAGTCTGTGACAGCTCCAACTGCTGGCAAAGCCCAGCGTGGGCTGGACTCGGGCAGGAGAGGAGGGAAAGGCTCTGCTCCTGCACACAAGTGTCACTTGAGAGGATTTGAAAATGTGTTAGTTTTGGTTTGGGTTTGTTTTCCTTTCCTCAAGGAACCTCTGCTGCAAATGTGTTTGTATTTGCTGTGGAAATTGCCTCTGCTTGGGAAATGCAAGGAAATGGGGAACTGGAGAGAAACCTTTTATTGCTGAGGGCTGTGTTCCAGAGCCTGGGCTCAGACACATCAGCTGAGCTGCCAAGCTCGCAGTCTCCAGGGCTGACAGCTCGGCGCCTGCTGCCAGCCATGAATCCCTGCTCTCAGCTGGGAAAAAGGCATCAGTAAATGGGGGGAATCCATGGAATTACAGTGCTTGGTGGGTGGGCTGCTTTGGATACCAGTTGCACTGGTGAGGGGCACCTGCAGTGCTGTGTCCAGTTCTGGGCCCCTCAGGATGACATTGAGGGGCTGGAGCGTGTCCAGGGAAGGGAACAGAGCTGGGAAGGGGCTGGAGCAGCAGGAGCAGCTGAGGGAGCTGGGGGGGCTCAGCCTGGAGAAAAGGAGGCTCAGGGGGGACCTTCTGGCTCTGCAACCCCCTGACAGGAGGGGGGAGCCGGGGGGTGTCGGGCTCTGCTCCCAGGGAACAAGGGACAGGAGGAGAGGGAACGGCCTCCAGCTGTGCCAGGGGAGGATCAGGAGGAATTTCTCCATGGAAAGGGTGGTCAGGCACTGGAAGGGGCTGCCCAGGGAGGTTTGGAGCCCCCACCCCTGGAGGTGTCTAAGGAAGGACTGGACGTGGCCCTCAGTGCTCTGGGCTGGGGGACAAGGTGGGGATGGGGCACAGGGTGGACTCGATGATCCTGGAGGTGTTTTCCAGCCTCAGTGGCTCTGGGATTCAGAGTTTGCTGCCGTGGGCTCCGCAGGTGACGAACGTGGACGATGAAGGGCACGAGCTGGGCTCTGGGATCATGGAGCTGACGCAGCGGGAGCTCATCCTGCACACGCACAAGCGCGACGCCGTCAGGTGGCCCTTCCTGTGCCTGCGCCGCTACGGCTACGACTCCAACCTCTTCTCCTTCGAGAGCGGCCGGCGCTGCCACACGGGGCAGGGTGAGTGTGGCACTGCCTCCTGGAGCCAGCCAGGCTCAGCCTTCTGTTCCCAAACTTCTTCCCAAACTCCTGCCTCTGGTCAGTCAGCAGGTTCCCCTGCAGCCCCTTGCCCAGGACACCACAGTGTGTGTGTGCACATCCAGTGGATGCTCCTGGTTCAAACACCCACGAGACAGCGTTGGGGCCCAGGGCCTGGGCGTAAATCTGGTGGTCTCGTTTTGCTGGTGTATTGGTGCTCACAAGGGGGTTGCTGAAGCATTTCTGGGGTGTATTTAATGCCACAGAGGTTGTTACACTGCCAGCGCTGTGCTTTGGTGCCAAAGGACGCCCAGCTGGTAGCAGGACCTTCCTGAGGATCTGGAAAGCACTTTTTGCAAGACTGAAGCTGTTAAGCATCTTTTAACTCAGGATAAAGCAAAAGGGCATCTCCCACACCTTTTTCCAGGTCCCTCTTAGGACTGTTTATTCCACAGAGCACGTTGGTTTGGGCACATTTTGTTTTCCTTGGTGCTTTCCCCCTGCCTTGGTCAGTGCTGGTTCTGCCCAAAGCTTTGCATTTGGGGTCTGGCAGCACTTTGTGACAGCGAGGGAAAGGAGTCCTACGTTTCACTGATGTTATGCACGGGGATGCTGTGCATGGAGGAGGGAAGTGAGTCACCCAGGAGTACATGCCAAGTCATCAGCAGCACTGGGAATAGTCTCCAGTTTTACAATGGTGCCTGTTAGTTCCTTTACCAGTCTGTCTCTCTTGCTTTTAAAGAGCTGAACATTTTCTTGGCATCTGCATCCCCGGGAAAAAAAAAGTTGTTTCCTCATTCTAACAATGTGTTTGTAAACTCCTTCGTATCCAGAAGGACTCACATGAGTGTTCAGGGTCTGTGCAAATCTGCAGTGGCATATGCTCCTTTTTAATATTTATTTAAGTGGGGGTTCCCTCTCCTGGAGCCATGTGCTTATCAGTGGTGGGAGACTGGATTCTGTTTTGCCTATTGCAGGGTGAGGATCAGTGATTACAATTGAATCCAGTGATTAAAATTCTGCCCCATGTGTGGCTTGCTCTGCTCAGGTCCAGGCAGAGGTGAAGAAGCAAAGCTCTTCACATACTACAAAATTTGTAGCCGACCCTCATCAGTCTCAGAGCAGAAATGAGAGGGATGATGTGTTTTGATAAGTTTTCTCCCTTCCTTGTAGGATTTTACTCTGCTTATTGATTTTATCTGAAGGACTCCTTCCTGATGCTGCTTCCTACCTGACTCAAGGCAGATCCAGCTGGTTTTTTTGGCCAGAACCTTGCAAACCTGGTTCTTTGGGAGCAGCCCTTGTTGCCATGCCATTCCTGTTGCTATGGCTTTGGTGTGTGTGTGTGCCAGCCTGGGATTGGTTACTGGGCTGGGCTGCTCCTTTGGGGAGACACTCTTTAGTTCCAGGGATTTTTAAAAGTGTGATGTCCTTGTCCCTCCCTCACGTGCACACACCCCAGGGCCCAGTCCAGCTTGGAGGAGGCACTGCCCAGCCTTTCCCTGGCACTGAGGACTGCACTGGGTACTGGGGGAGTTCACACAGGTCAGAGGTGAAAGGGGACCAGTTCACCTGTCCCTGCACACCTGTGGGCTTGGCTGTTGTCAGATAACACAATGCTGAGGTGTCCAAGGCCAGGCTGGATGGAGCTCTGAGCAACCTGGTTTAGTGGAAGGTGTCCCTGCCCATGGAGGGGGTGGAATGGATGAGCTTTAAGGTCCCTCCAACCCAAACCATTCTGGGATTCCATGATTTCTGGTGATTATTTCATGAATAATCCACCAGTTGTTGGTTGTTTTCCTGCAGCTGTGGGTTGGTTGTGTTAAACACAGCAAAAGCAACCAGAATTCCCCGTTTGTTTAGAGCCAGGAATTCCTGTACTCCTGTAAAAGCAGGATCACTTCCTTGCTCCTCTGAGCCTCCTCTCTGTCACTGCACAGGGATTTTTGCCTTCAAGTGCTCCCGAGCAGAGGAGATCTTCAATCTGCTGCAGGACCTGATGCAGTGTAACAGCATCAACGTGGTGGAGGAGCCTGTTGTCATCACCAGGAACAGTCACCCCACGGAGCGGGAGCTGTCCCGGACCCCCCAGGCCCCCAACAGTAAGACCCCTCAGTGTCTGGGGAGGAGTGGGGGGCACACAGAGATGGGGTGATGTCTGCAGTGCTCCCATCAAACTGCCCTGTGCAGCCCAGGGGTCTCTCCCACGTGCTGTCCCATGCAACACGTTTATTTAGAGGCCCCCACTTGTTCCTGTGTGGAATTTTGTTTCCGAGGAAACAGCAACAAAAACCCCCTTCAAACAGTCCCCTGAGTTGTCACCCCTCAGTTGGGTTCTACTGGGCCACTACCAAGTGGCCTTTCCTAAGTAGCACCTACAAAGGTCAGGTAGTTTCTCCATGAAACCACCTCTGGAATAACTCAGATTGACTCAATTCCTGTCTCCATGAAGTTTTAAATGAGGTTTAAACGAGGCCCTGGCCCTTGTGTTTGTGCTGGGTTCTTCGCTGTCGGGATCTCCCCCAGGCAGGCTGGTTCTGCCTTCCAGGGTGCAGCAAAGTGAAATAACTCTTATTTTGTACCAATCTAATGCTCCTGTGCCTTGGTCCTCTCCCAGGTCTGGGGTACACTGTCCCAGGATTTCCCAATGGATTTCACAGCTTCCCTGGAGAAAGCCTGTCCTATTCCTCAGCCCGGCACCCCTCAGCGAGCAGCCTGAGATATTCCTCCGTGGGGGAAGACTCCACTCATCCCCTCCTTGGGCCTGAGGAGCAGGTAAACCTGCCTGTCCTAAACTCTGCTGGGTGCAAGCAGCTGGTTTTGCTCTGCAGTTCTGGGTTTCTCCCACTCAGAGCTCAGGGGATCCTCACACCTTGTCATTCCGTTTTTCTCTTTACTTCCTTTTGCTCTTGGAGGCTCCTGCTCTCTGACACTTCACTAGAACATCAGCCTGGCAAAGCCAACTGAGTTGTCCTAAATCCACTGGTATTTGGGTGGCAACTATGTGTCAGCTGTTACACAGCCCCTAAACTGGTGTGCAAATGCACCCCAAATTCAGACCCGTTTTATTTTCATTTTTGATGTTCAGATCTTTGTTTTAAGTTCTAGAATTTAGGATTTTCCCCTGCGAAATCCAGCTTTGTCTAAACCACCCCCCAGGGGGCCTGGGTAGGTGTGAGGGCTGCAGGATCCCCGTGGGAGCCACGTGAGGAAATATTTTGCAAGTGGCTTTGCTTTTTGCTCGGTGCCACATGCATTGAGCGTGACACAAACAGAATTCCAGAATCACAGGGGTCAGAAAAGACCTCCCAGACCATCAAGTCCAACCTGTGCTCAATCCCCACCTTGTCCCCCAGCCCAGAGCACTGAGGGCCACGTCCAGTCGTTCCTTGGACACCTCCAGGGGTGGGGACTCCAAACCTCCCTGGGCAGCCCCTTCCAGTGCCTGACCACCCTTTCCAGGAAGAAATTCTTCCTGATGTCCAGCCATGTGGACACATACATTATGTGTCTGCAGCTGGACTCCTTTTTGTCTCTCCTCCAGCCCACAAATCCTAAAATGGCTTTTGCGTTTTGCTTCCCAAAACCTTCTCGACTTACAAAATTCTTCCATTCTCCTCCTGCTTCATCAGCCACTGATGAATTTTCCCCTCCTGGTGGTTTCTCAGCTGCTCTCGGCCGCTTTGCTCTTGCCTCTGCTCTCTTCTCCTTTCACTGTCCCTCTGCTTCTCTCCTTGCAGTCCCACACCTACGTGAACACGGCCAGTGGGGAGCAGGAGCCGAGGGGCCGGCACTGTATGCACTCCTTGCCTGAAGCCCACCCTCCTTTCCCCCCTAGGAACCACAGCTGCTCCCTCGAAGACCGCAACCCCCAGGTCTTCCTGCAGCCAGGGGAGGTTAAATTCGTGCTGGGTCCCTCCTCCGGCTCCCGCCGGGTGTGCCGGCACCCCCGGGAGTGCGGGGGTCCGCTCTGCCCCCCCAACAACAACAACAACGAGTGCGAGGGGGGTTGTCCCTCGCCCCAGTGCGTCTACGAGAACCTCAACGGGCCGGTGCCCGGCGGCAGCTCCTCGCGGTGCCGGGCCGGGCTCTCCGGGCTGTCCCGGCAGGACGGCGGCCGCTCCCGGCGCCGCTCGGCGCTGCTGCACTACGAGAACCTGCCGGCGCTGCCCCCGGTGTGGGAGCTCCAGCCCTCCCGGCGGGACGAGCCCCCCGCGCCGTCCCCCGGCGGCTTCTCGGAGGCGGGCGAGGAGGACCCGCTGCAGGGCCGCCCCACGAACTCCCGGCGCAGCGCCCTCCTGCCCCGGCCCCGGCGCGCCCGCCTGCCCGGCGTGTTCGGCTTCGAGCTCCTCCCGCGGCCCCGCGCGGAGCCCCCGCGGCAGCTCAACTACATCCAGGTGGAGCTGGAGGCCGAGCCGGGCGAGGGGCACCGGGAGCCGCCCCGTGTCCCGCCGCCCGCCCCGCCCGGCGCCCGCCGGACCGACTCGTACGCCGTCATTGACCTCAAGAAGACCGCGGCCATGTCCAGCTTGCAGAGGGCCCTGCCCAGGGACGACGGGACCTCGCGGAAAACGCGGCACAACAGCACTGACCTGCCCCTCTGAGGGGGCCCCCAAGTGCCAGCCCCGCGTCGCGGCTTCGGTCCTGCCCCTCGGTGCCCTGCCCGCCGTGACTTCCATTCGCCATTGCCTTCTGCTTCCCTGCCTGCCCGATCCCTGCAGGCACGGCGGGGCTCCTGCAGCTGCTGTTGAGGCTCGTCCGTCTGTCTGTCTGTCTTACCCCTCTCCGTCTCTGTGTCGATCATTTTTGAAGCCTTGTGGGATATTTGACGACTCAGAAGGTTAAATCTTGGGCAGGAGATGCCAGGAATAACACTGTGGCACTGTGTGGGCACAGACTCGTGTGGGTTAGGGCAGTGCCAGGGCAGGGCAGTGGCACGGGGGAGGCCTGTTCCCAAAAACGAGCTGCTTTAGGAGCTCCACTGCAAATCCAGCCTGTTCCCTGTGGATTTGACACCTCCAGGAGAGCTCTGCAGCCAGGCCACTCCAAAGTCGGGACCTGCCTTGTGTTTTCCCTGGTGATGAGGGAGCTCATGCCGTGGCCTTTCCACCCTCACTGTTAACCTGTTTTCTTGAAGCTTTTTATACTTCTGTCCTTTTCTCAGATTCAATTTAAATTGGGCAGCTGAAATTAAATGAGGAGGACAGAGAGCCATAGGCACACACTGTGATCACAGAAACCTGATTTCCTAAATCCTAAAATTCCTTTTCCTGCTCTAAAAGAGGAGGGAAAGGCCACAACCGTGAGAGAGATTTGAGGTTTGGTGTAGAAAACTTCACTTGTGCCATACCCTGGTGTGCTTTTGAAGGGTTCTTTTTGGCAGCTGCTCAGAAGTGTTGTCGATTTATTTATTTGTTTACCTATTTATTTATGAAATGCTCCTTTGCCTCCCAGTTAATTGCCAAACTGGTGCCAATATGAAGCGTGTGCTCGCTGTGGCTCGCTCCGGTCTGGGGGACAGGTCTCAGAAGAGGTTGGTGGCTTTGCTGAGACACCAGCTGGGGAAAAAAAGTTGGGGAAAAGATCATCTGGGAATCAAAAATGCATTAACCGGGCCTGCCTGTCACAGGGTGGGTGGGAAATGGTATGGGAGCCGTGGGAGTGGGAGCGGAGCCGCCGGGCAGCCGAGCTTGGAGTGGTATCAAAGTCGGTGCCTCCACCCACGTGCCTGGCTGGGCCTCGAGGAATCTCTGTTCAGTGTTGTGAGTGAATGTGCAGTTTGTTTCCTGCAACTACGGACTTGGAAGGGCTAAATTTCGGCTCTCGGGTAAATTTTGTGGCCTTTGATGTGGATCTTTGTCTTGGTACCGGGGCTGGGCTGAGCTGCCTCTGCACGGGGTCTCTGCTCCTGTCCTGCTCCAGGATGGCCCCCGAGCCCTCTCTGTGTGTCCTGCTGCAGCTCAGTCCCTCCCTGGGTTACTCTGTGCCTGTTTCAGTGGAGAGAAGTGCTCTGGGATGCTCTGGGTCCCTCCTCCCTGCTGTCTGTATCCATCTTCCCCCTGGCTCGGGAGCTGGATCCAGTCTCAGCGAGGGTCTCTCTCCCTGCAGAGATGTTGCCAAACCTTGTGTTCCCCTTGTCCTCGATGTTTTCTGGTGTTGACGTCCGTGAAAGAGGAAAGACCCCAATCATCCAGTTCCAACCTGCTTCTGAGGGCCAGGAACTTGATTTCCAGATTTTGGAAGTTCAGCCTTTTTGGGTTTTGGTGCTGTAATGTCCTGTTGAGCCGTGACCCTGTTGGGAGCAAGGACGTGTGATCCAAGTCTGAGTGATGCCATGTTTGTGTCGCAGAACGTGGAGTTCTTGGCTTGCTGTTGCACTATAAATTCCAAGTGTGCCACATGCTTAAATTCACTGGTTTTGTTTTTATTTTTGGAAGTCCTTGTGCTTGTCTTCCATTCTTTTGTCCACCCCAACCCTCGTGTCACTTATAACTGAAAGGAAACCCAAGTAATATATTTTTATATGTATAACAAATGACTTTATTTGAAGGAAAAAACAACCCCCCAAGTAATGTATCCCCCTAAATCCAGCTTTCATTTAGGGAAGTGAGAGAAGAAATTGTTTATATCTATATATATATATATATAAAAGTTAACTGCGTTAAGCTTTAAATAAAGTATTTAAATAAAGAGTTTCTGAGCTGTCAATGTCACCCTCTGAGAGAGCACCAACAACTCCCCCTGGAGCCTCTGTATGAACCTGCCTTTCCACTGCCTGAGCTGAGAAATGCAAAATACTTATTCCCTTTTTCCCCAGAAAGGGAGGTGAGGATGAAATGCAGTGAGGATTTCCATGGAGGAGGAGGTGAGGGCCCTTTCCCACCCCCACGGGGGGTTTGCAGGTGGGTTGAATTCCAGGGAAGGTGCCGGTGGGTGGCTGTTTGTGCCTTGGGTGGCAGCAGCTGAGGGCTGGGGCTGATTTTGGGTGCTGCCTGTGGCCACCAGCCTGGCCATGTGTCCCCAAGGCTGGGATGAGGCTGCTGTGAGGGTCTGTACGTCTGTGAGCTCCCAGGAGCAGGGAATTCTCCCTGGTGTTCCTCAGAAACATTGAGCTCCCAGCTGCAATCCCATTTCAGTGGTTCCCGTGAGCTTTGTGTTGGGAAATCTGGCTTGGATCGTTTGAACTGCTGATTTTCATGTCCTCCAGGTTTAGGTTGTCCCACTTGGGCCTCTCTCTCCTCGTTGGCAAATCCAGTGCTCCCAAAGGGCACTGAAAGCAGCAGTGCCAGGGGGGTTTGCTCACACAGAAATACGTGAGGGCTGTTCTCCGACACGTCCTTTATCCCAGGTACACCAGAGATGCTGCACCTCTTGAGGGAGGGAGAAGAACTTCCTTGACCTCAAAGATGAGAAAGCATGGAGCTGATGTTGGCTGCATCCACTGCTTCCCTGTGGAGCATCCTCTGCTCCATCTCCCCCTGTGTCCTCCCCCTCCCCGCTGGGGCTCGGCTCTGCTGGCTCAGCAGGCTCTGCTCCAGAGGTATCCCAGGCTCCCCGGGAAGCTTTAGGAATGAAAAGCCAGTCACAGCTCATTGTTCACAGTGGGTTGTTCCATGTTTAAGCCGTGGAAGTGTCGTGCAGGCAGCCGGGAAAGCAGTTGGCATTTATGGCTTTTGGGGTGCACGTGTTCACATCCCAGCGATTCTCCCACTTTTTTTGTTTTTCTGGAAAACTTCCCAAGAGCTGTGTCTGCATTAAGTCGCCGGGACTCTTTGAGAACTTCTTCATATTCGGTTTTCCAGGTGGTGTGAAAGTGCGGGGAAGGACAGGTGACACATTTGGGATTCTCCCGGCGCGGTGTCGCAGCTTCCTCTAGTGGCCGCGGGGAAAACGGTTCCAGAGGAGAATCCAGGTTTGGGACGGAAGGTGAGGGGGGAACCCGAGTCCCTGTTCTCTCACCCCTTCGGGGGCTCCTTCCTCCACTCTGGGGTTGAAGTTGAGGGAAGGCTTGGTGAACAGCCAGGGGCTGTGCAGAGAGAATTTGGCTGCCCTGACCTTTTTGAGTGATTCTTGATGAAGTTTGAGTTAATCAATCAGATTTCTTCCCCTGATGAATGCATAAATAGATCTTTTCCCCTTCCCTTTCCCAAGAACCTGTTGTAGGAATAGAGCTTCTCCCAGTGCTCGTCGTGGGAGGGTTTGTTTTTTCTTTTAACCCATTTTAAGTGCCTGCTTTTCCCCCAGGGAAGGAGGTTGGAATAGCTGTGAGTGTTCCTGCCTTACAGGGAGAGGGTGGCAAAGGAGAGGCTGGTGGTGAGGGTTAAAGGATCGATATCTCTGCAGAGAGACTCAAATGTGTTCGTTATTTCTGAGGCACTGGTGGCTTTGTTAGCTAAGCCCTGCTGTTCACTGGGAGACAAACCAAGCCAGGGGTGGTATTGCAGCTCCCTGCTCTCTCAGCCATTTTCTCCTGGAATCTTTCCACTGTCCCTCCGTGTGATGCTGCTCAGTCCTCTTGGGTGGTGTCTTGCCTGTGAAAAATCATTAATGACAGGTTATTAATGAGCCCATTGCCCAAATCCAGCCTCTGGGAGGGCTGCCCTCAGTCTTTCTGGGAAGTTTGTCTTTCCCCCAACCTTGGCTTGTCTAGAAATTCCACACACAGGCAGCAGAACAGGTTTAGGTTCCTGTTGCTGAAGGTGAATTCATTAGTGAGAATTCTGAGAGCTTTGAAGTTGGCAATTACAGGCCAGGGAGTGGAAAAGGCTAATTGTAAAGAAGGGATCTAATTTGTTTTTCTTCCTAAGTGAATGTGATTTTCCAGTTGAAAGGCCCAGATGCCTCAGTGTTACCTCAAACTCCTCCCAGCTCCCTTGGAGACCCTTTAGGTTCTCATCATCAGGAAGTGGCTGATCCTCACCTGGTTTGGGATGTCAAATGTCCGAGCTGGAGCCCAACCGTTTAGTTCAGGTGCTGTTCTCATGGCCGTGTAGGAAAAGAGGAACCTTTATTTTAATGTGGATGGAAGCTGTTCACCTGTGTACTGTAATCTCTGTTTTGGAAATAAAGCACCAAAACCAGCTCCTGCAGCACTGGGTAAAGGATCCAGGAGCTTGTGTAGGTTCGTAAACACAGCTGCTTCAGGGAGACACGTGCCATCATGGCAAAGCTTCCCCCATGGCTTTCTTCATGGAATCACGGAATCACAGGATGGTTTGGGCTGGAAGGGGCCTTAAAGTTCATCCCATTCTACCCTCTGCTATGGGTAGGGACACCTTCCACAATCCCAGGTTGTTCCAAGCCCCGTCCAGCCTCACCTTGGACACTTCCAGGGCTGGGGCAGCCACAGCTTCTCTGGGTAACCTGTGCCAGGTCCTCCCCACCCTCCCAGGGGGGAATTTCTTCCCAAAAATCCGATCTAACACTACTCTCTTTCATTTTGAACCCAGTCCCCCTTGTCCTGTCACTACAGTCCTGATGAGGAGTCCCTCCCCAGCTTCCTTGCAGGCCCCTTCACATCCCGCATGGCTGGGGGGGAGTCGGCCGTGGGATGGGGAGGGAGATGGGATTCCCTGGGCTGCAGCTGTCGGTGTGTGGGCTGGGCCGTGGCACCAACACAGAAGAGAAACCGAAAGCAAAGGAGGGGAGATGCCCAGGCCCTGCTCCAGAGGGATGTCCTGCCTGGGAACGAGGCGTTGGCCGAGTCCTGCTCCACGTGGGGACACTGGATCTGATGTTAGAAACTGCAAATCCGTGATTCCCGTTAGACTAAACACCTCAGGGCTGCCCAACTTTGGGTCAAGAAGTGCCAAAAGGTTTGGGCTGTGTGGGTGCTGCAGAGGGCACCTTATTCCTGTGTCTCGTGGCAGGGCCGAGCCCCGGGGGGGCCGTGCCAGGAGCCGTCCCTCTGTTGACGTTCTGATAACCACACTTTGCTTCCAGCCAGAATTTGCTTTTTAGCCAATCTTAATAAGTTGATCTTTCTATCAATCCTGCTGGCAAACAAGATAATTGCTTTATTATAGTCTCAATATCCAGCAAAGGACACACTCCCGGGTGCTCCCGAGGGAATGAAATCCATGCGGAGCGTTGACACGGGATGAGCAGCAGTAGTGATGCTGGAGGATGGAGAGGGTGATTTCCCCACTGCGAAGAGCCAGGCTGCTTGGACTGGGGATGCAAGCAGGGCTGGAGGAGCTCTGGAAAATATTTAGGCTATAACTGAGAGGATGAGGGCCCATTTACCAGAAAATATTTAGGTTATAACCAAAAATGCTTTGGTTCTTTGCTAGAAAATATTTAGATCATGACCAAACCCATTTTGGTCCATTTCCTGGAAAATATTTGGGTTATAACTGAAAACATTTTGGTCTCTTTGGATGTTTGTTGGCAATCTGGGAAGTCTGTGTTTGTGGTCCTCTTTTTTTTTTTTTTTTCCACAGGAAAAAAAGCAAACAGGGAATTTTCTGACTTTCTGGGCTGGTGTGAGGAGGCGGTGGGTGGGTTAAACCCCGAGGGCTTCCCCTGTGGGTGAGTTACACCTTCCCACGCAGGGAGGCACAGCACCTGCCTTTGGATGCTGGATGGGGAGGGAATGGGGTGCTCCAAAATTTAAAAATAAATGGAAAAACATGTGATTTCTGTCCAGATAGTGAAAGGTGCATGACATGGAAACAAGCTCTTCTCCTGGAGGAGAGGAGAGCGAAGGGCTGGGAGGCTGCTGGAGAGGAGAAGGACTGAAGGCAGAGCAGCACTGGAGACCATCCAGGACAAGGCAAGAGAGGGATCCCGGTGCTCTCCAGCTCTTTGCCCCGTGTCCTGGGAAAGCCTGGCCGGTGGCAGCCATCCCTCCCTGCACCCGGGCGGAAGGAGGGCAGACCAAAGCGCTTCCATCCCGCGCCAAGAGCGCCTTTGTCCCGGGCAAAGGTTTGAACAGGTTCTGGCGAGCGCAGATATCGGCCGGCGGTGACGTCGGGTCCCCCGGCCCCGATAAGCTCTGACCCCTTATCGATGGCAGCGCTTTGATCTCCCCAGCGGGGCCCAGAGATCTGCCCGCTGAGGGCACAGGCTCCTCGCGAGCCTCGTGGCCCCGAAGCACAAAGAAGCCCTTGAGGCCGGGGGTGCCCGATGGGAATGGAAAAGGGAGGTCAGCAGATAAGGGCAGGCGCTGCCTCCCGCTATAAAAGCCGGGAGCCCGCCCGGCCCGGCCGCCGCTGTCGCCCCGGGGTGTGCGTGGACAGCTCGGCACCATGAAGGGGCTCGTCCTGGCCCTGGCGTGTCTCCAGCTCGCAGAGGGGGTGGTGAGGTGGGTGTCCTGTGGCAGGAGGAGCGGGAGAGGGCGGAGAACAGAGCCCGGCTGCAGCCCTGACCTGCAGGGCACCCGGCCGGGAGCGGCTCCAGCCTCCAGCATCGCCACACTGTGATCCCAGCCCAGGCTGCATCTCTCCCTGGAGGGCATCCCCGGGCACCTGGAGGGCTCCTGTTGTGGCAGGGTTTGACTGAGTCCAGAGAACTGAGCATTTGAAAATGCCCAAATCTTCTCCTGATTTCCTGCCGTGTTTTGTTGGGTTTTTTCCTCCCTCTGTGCAGAATCAATCTGAAGAAAGGCGAGTCCATACGGGAGAAGATGAGGGCAGCTGGAGTGCTGGATGACTACCTGAAGAAAATTAAGTATGATCCAGTTAAGAAATACAGCTCCAAAAAGGGCTACGTTGTGAACCAGCCGATAACCAACCACCTGGATGTGAGTACCCCAGGCTCCCCTCTCGCTGCCTCTCTGCACACCCCATTCCCCTTTCCCTCCCCCTTCCCAGCTGCTGGAGTGATCTGGTCACCCCAGAGCCTCCAGGAGTGAGAAACTGCTTTTCTCCCACTCTTCTAAGCTTCTGGTTTAGACTTCAGGGAAGTTTTTCCCCAGTCACAAAAACCTTTCTGTATGTAACAAAAACACAGCAATTATTTCATATTTCATTTCTGGGGAGAAAAAGCAGGATGAGAGCTCAGTCTGCTCCTGGCTGGTTGGTTATGGGCAAGAGTGAGCCTGGCATTCCTCACCTCCCTGCAAGGCAGTGGGATGCCAGGTGAGAGCCTGCTCTGTTCCTGACCCTGTGGCCAATGCAGGTGCCCCCTCTCTTCTCTGCAGTCCTCCTACTTCGGGGAGATCAGCATCGGGACCCCTCCCCAAAAGTTCTTGGTGCTCTTTGACACCGGCTCCTCCAACTTTTGGGTGCCCTCCATCGACTGCAAGAGTCCAGCCTGCTGTGAGTACCCCTGGTGTGCTGGGAGTTGAGCTACTACTACTGCCTGTAGTAGCAGTTAATAGTAGCTACTACCCTGGGGCACTGCATAGCCCAGTTGTGTCAGGGACAACACAGTGCCAGACCAGAAATGATCCCAGGATTCTGATCTGGGATAGCTGCTCCCTGGTGCTGGTTGATGCCTTCCCTGGGAAGCACAGAGCCCTCTGCCTGGCTAACGAAGGTGGACAAATCCCTACGGCCATCCCAGAAATCTCAGTGGTGGTGCCTGACCTTCCGTAGCCGGGCAGAGGGAAGAGCAAAGCCAGGACTAGTGGAGCTGATGTCCTGCTCCCAGCACAGCTCACCCCATGGAACACTCTGCCAGTGGGAGAGCGACGGGGATTTCACTGCCAATGGCTTTGCTGGGTGGCTGCTGTGGTTGTGATCCCTGGAGAGGGATCCAGGCAAAACTGGGATGCAAACCCTGCCTGAGAGAGTCCCACAAGGCAGAGGAACAGCCTGTTCTGCCCTTCAGGACTTGCTCCCTGCCGGGGAAGCTGCTTTCCCGGGCGTTGTCCCAACGGAGTGACTGGCAGTGAAATCCCACCGCAGCCAGACGAGCACATGCCCAGGATTTCCCCTCCTCTCTCTCCCAGTCAATCACGCCAAGTTCAAGCCCAGTGAGTCCAACACCTTCACCCCCAATGGCCGGTCCCTCACCGTGACCTACGGCAGCGGCTCCGTCACCGTCGTGCTGGGCTCCGACACACTCAGGGTGAGGGACCCCGGCCTTGTCCTGTCCCAGCTGGGTGTCCCGATGGAAGGAGCCCCAGGACAGCCCAAGAGCAGATTTTATGTAGCCAACACTTGGGCAAAGTGTGGGTGCAAAGTGGTTATTGCCACCCTCAGTCACCCAGCTGGGCTTCGACTGTGTTTTAACCCAATTCCTGCTGATTTTCCCTGCTGCCTGGTGCTGTTCTCACCAGCTGTTAATCTGCAGTGCTCTTGGGCTTCCAGAGCACCATCCACCCCTCCCAAGGCTGCTCAGGTTTGCCTTGCTGACCTGGCCTCCCCTTCCCCTCCAGATCCAGAACATCACCGTCACAAACCAGGATTTCGGGCTCAGCCAGGAAGAGCCAACCCAGCCTTTCTACTTTGCCGATTTTGACGGAATCCTGGGAATGGCCTTCCCCTCCCTGGCAGTGGGAGGGATGCCCACGGCCGTGCAGGGAATGCTGCAGCAGGACCAGCTCGCCGAGCCCATCTTCAGCTTCTACTTCTCACGGTAAAAACCCGCCGGGACGCTCGGCACTGTGTCCCCCACACTGTGTCCCCTACACTGTGTCCCCTGCACTGTGTCCCCTGCACTGTGTCCCCCACACTGTGTCCCCCGCACTGTGTCCCCCACACTGTGTCCCCCACACTGTGTCCCCCACACTGTGTCCCCTGCACTGTGTCCCCCGCACTGTGTCCCCCGCACTGTGTCCCCCGCACTGTGTCCCCTGCACTGTGTCCCCTGCCTGTCCCCAGGAGTGTTCCTTCTGGGTTTATCCCTCTCTAGCCCATGTACATCACACTGAGCTCTGTACATCCTGATCTCTGCTGCTGTGTCTCTGATTTTGCAGCCAACCCACCTACCAGTACGGGGGAGAGCTGGTTCTCGGGGGGATCGACCCTCGGCTCTTCCACGGGGCCATCACGTGGGCACCGGTGACCCAGGAGCTCTACTGGCAGGTCACAGTTGAGGAGTGAGTGGTGTTTGTGCCTCTGGGCATCATCCCCTGGGCAGCTCATGGAAGGAGGGGGCACAGCTGTCCCCCAGGTGCAGCTGCACTCTCCAGCAGGCACAGGCTCCAGGCTGGATGCATTTCAGAGCACCCCAGAGTGACAGATCAAGCCAAGGCATGTTTAGGTGCCTGCGGGTGCCTCAAGCGATGTCATTCCCACTGTTCTCCTCCCAGGTTTGCTGTTGGGCAGTCAGTGACAGGCTGCTGCAGCCAGGGCTGCCAGGCCATCGTGGACACGGGGACGTTCCTCCTGACTGTGCCCCAGGAGTACATCGAGAGCATCCTCCAGGCCCTGGGTGCCCAGGAGACCAGCTATGGAGTGAGTGCAGGCATTCTGGGGAGGGTGTGGAGCAGTGGGAGCCTTGCATGGGAGTCAGAGCTGTGGGCTCAACCAGGTCCCACAAAACCTATGTGGCACCTGCAGAACATGGTACTGCAGGTGTGTCAGGGGGGATGAAGTCACATCCTTCCCTGAAGTCTTTTCAGGCTGGGAAAGTTGGGGCTATTCAGCCTGGAGAACAGAAGGTTGTGTGGAGACCTCACAGCCTCTTCCCTTCAGTATCTGAAAGGACTTCAAGGAAGCAAGAAAGGGACTCTGCATCAGGAACTGTAGTGACAGGACAAGGGGAAATTGGTTCAAACTGAAAGAGAATATGTTTAGGTGGGATATTAGGAAGAATTTGTTCCCTGAGAGGTTGTAAGACACTGGCACAAGTTTCCCAGAGAAGGTGTGGCTGCCTCATCCCTGAAAGTGTTCAGGGTCAGGCTGGATGGAGTTTGGAGCAACCTGGGCTAGGGGAAGGTGTCCCTGCCCGTGGCAGGGGGTGGAACTGGATGAACTTTAACGTCTCTTCCAACCCAAACTACTCTGTGATTCCATGATGTGGCACTGCCATGGGATGAAGTTTGTGTCCCCCTGGCATATGAGGGTATCTCTCCCCTCACTGTGGGTGCTGTCCCACCCACTATCTCCTCTTCTCCCTCTCTCCACAGTATGCAGTGGACTGCGAGGAGATCGAGAACATGCCCCCCATCACCTTCACCATCAGTGGTGCTCAGCTCCCGCTCTACCCCTCCTCCTACGTCCTGAACGTGCGTACCAGCTGAGGGGCTCCTCCTGCTGAGTCCCAGAGGGCCTGGGGAGGACCCGGAGCTCCTTGGCCAGCAGTGATGTCCCTGGAGCTCCTTGGCCAGCAGTGATGTCCCTGGAGCTCCTTGGCCAGCAGTGATGTCCCTGGAGCTCCTTGGCCAGCAGTGATGTTCTCCCTCCCTGCAGTGCAGCTGGAGGGTGCCGGTGCCTGTTTGACTCCCTGTTGTTCCCCTCTTACAGACCAATGGCTACTGCACCCTTGGGATCGAGGTCACCTACCTGCCCTCCCAGGACACGCAGCCGCTCTGGATCCTGGGTGACGTCTTCCTCAAGGAGTATTACACCATCTTTGACACAGCTTACAGCCGGGTCGGCTTCGCCCGCTCGGCGTAGAGCAGTGGGGCAGCACCACCCGTCCCCTCTCCTGGCCCAGCACTGCCCGAGTGCCACGGCATTCCCAGGGACCTCTAATGTTCCTTTACTTGCCCACATGACTCCCCATCCCTCGGGATTCCCGTGTGAGGGTCTCCTCACGGTGTCTCCTGTAACAAATAAACCACAACATCCCAAATCACCTCTGACCTCCCGGGTTTGTTGAGCGATGGCCGAGCACAAACTGATGGGTTACAGGTCTCAGACTCCCTTTCTCCAGCAAGGTAAGTGCTGTGACAAACTCCAGGGCTGAGGACAAAGCCACAGGGCTGGTCAGTCCCCACCTCCAACCCTCATCCTGGGCACCGGGAAAACTCATGTGGGAAGCCCCTGACCTTCCTTGCAGCTGGAAAAGGTTTACCAAAGTCCTGTGCTTTAAGTCCAAGTTGGAATGTGAGGTGAGTCATGACACCCAAATGACCCCTAACCCCTGAAGCAGGGCTATTCACTCAGGTAAAACTGCACCAGAACTGTGGTGTGGCCGAAGGGGATGGGAAACCCCTTGGGCGGGGGAGGTTGGGTAACCCTGCTCCTTCCTGGGATCCAGACTCGTTTTGTAGGAGCTCTTTCTCGTTATCAGATGTATTCACAGCTCTGTCATTTAACGGGGGAAGGACACAAACTGCTCTGTGCTTTGTGTCAAAATATTGACACAGGCTGAGTGCAGGGAGAGGAGATTAAGTGGGCGCGGGCAGCAGGGAAGGGCTTCCCTCCTCCCCATGGACTGGGAGGTTTCTGGTGGAAATGGGGCAGTGGCAGGAGGGGACAGGTGAGGGCCGACCACATCCCTGCTGATCTTTGCTCTTCCCTTTGCTCCCTGCAGGGTCTGTCCAAGCTGAGGCAGATCCATCAGGATGTGATGGAGGAGGAAAGATGCTGAGGGGTTTCCTGAGCTGCTGCAGGCTTCAAACATCATTCCATGACTTGGATGGGAATGGGGGCCCCTGTCAGCAGGGACTGGGGCTCTGCAGGCACCTGCAGCAGGGGACAGCAGGGCTGCTCCTGGCCATCCCTGGAATGCCAGCAGCAGGAATTTCCATCTGCTATGAGGGGTGTGTTTTGCCTTTGTTTTCTGGAAAGATCGAGCCGGTGCTGAGGGCAAGAGAAAAGACTTGAGCTTGTTAATAACCACAGGATTTTGCTTTTTATCAGGTGCCACTTACTTGGTCTCAGAGGCAGTGGCCAACCTCTGGGTGCCCCAGCAGCCTGGCCAGGAGGGCAATCAGGGCGGCTGCCGTGATTAACAGCCCGCGGGCGTTGGTGGAGGGTGGGAGCAGCGATAGGGCAAAGGGGTGTCTGGAGCAGGAGCTGGGCACGGCTCTGGCTAAATACACCCTGCCTGGCACAGGAGCTGCCACGGAGCCACCGGCACCAGGGACCATGTGGGGGCTGGCGCTGGCCCTGCTCTGCCTCCCGCTCGGGGAGGGGACGCTCAGGTGGGTCCTGGGCAGGGGGGTGAGGGGCAGGGTCTCAGCACGGGGGGGGGCACAAAGGGATGGGGCCACTCGGGATCTCGCTGCCTCCTGCATCCCACAGGATCCCCCTGAGGAGGGGCAGGTCCATCCGGGAGGTGATGAGAGAGAAGGGGCTGCCAGAGGGTTTCCTGAACAACCTCAGAGGGGACCCGGGGAGGAAATACCAGCTCAGTGGTGCTGTGGCTTATGAACCTCTCATGAACTACCTGGATGTAAGTGCTAAAGCTTTTCCTGCCTCCTCTGAGCCACCCTCGGGTGTTTTTTGGGATGCCCTCCTGCTTTCCTGGCTGGCTGGGGGAAGCTCTGCAGTGGGGGCTTGGCTCCCTCCCCACTCCCCACCGAGGGGCTGTGCTGGGTGCAGGCAGGGGTTTTGCTGGGGTTTAGCCTGGCTCCAAGGGCTGGGTGATGCTGGGAGAGGAGGGCAGGAGGCACCAGTTCCTGAACTGGAACAGGGAAATGCCTTCTCAGGAAAAGCAGAGTTGATGGTTCTAGGGCAGAGCTACTGCTCCTGGCCTTGCTCCTCTGTGTCAAAGGCAAATCACTGTCCCACAAGGACCACGAGCCTTTCCTATGGCCCCACAGCAGTTTGGGTGTCTAGCAGGGGACACAGGGCTGAAAAATCATTGGAAAAACCAGGCAGAAACAGAAATCCACTCCCACTCTTGCTCACAGACCTTCTACTTTGGGGAGGTCAGCATCGGGACCCCTCCCCAGAATTTCCTGGTGATCTTCGACACCGGCTCTTCCAACCTGTGGGTTCCCTCCACCTACTGCCAGAGTCCAGCCTGTGGTGAGCACCCCTGGGGGACACAGCTGTGCCAAGGGGGCTGGAACCCCCCTCCTCAGTGCTCCCTGGAGCTGTGACAGGGAAACAGTGAGAGCTGGGGGGGTTTGGTGTCTGCTCCGCTCGGTGACACCGCGGGGCTGGGTTTGGACGGTCCCTTCCCTGCAAAGCCTCGTGCTGGGGCCCCTGTGGGGACAGGGGTGCTGAGGTGAGGGCAGGATGTGACCTGGGGGCTGTGACCTTCTCTCTGTGCAGAGGATCACACCAGGTTCAACCACAGCCTGTCGTCCACCTTCCTGGGCACCGACGTGACCTACACCCTGAGATACGGGTTCGGGGACCTGTCGGTGGTGCTGGGATATGACACGGTGACAGTAAGTGACTCCTGACCTGTTGGTGTGTGGCTGCATCAGGGTAAGAGGTGCCTGTGGTTACAATCAGTCTAATTTGCTTAAAAACTCGGGGAGTAGCTGAAAGTACCTTCTCATTCTGGGGGTTAGTTTAAGGTGTGTCAGCATGAATTTACTCCAACACTGGGATCTGCAAACAAACTCATCCCGAGTCCTCTGGGCTTTCCACCCCTGGTTTGGGATAAGGGATACCTTTGGCCACAAGAATTTGCTTTATATACATCTGAGCTTTGTCCTTACAGGACATAAGAGATGTGAAAATGTGATTTTAAATTCCTTTAAGAGGCCCTGGTTTTTAATTAATTTAAGAGGCAAAACCATTTAGTGAGTATTTTTATGAAATAATGAGTGATGAGACAAAGACTGTGAGTCAGGCTGCTCCCGACCCCATCGGCGATGGGGATGAGCTCAGCATCTCCCAGTGTAGATTTGCCTTTGTGACCAAACTTCCCTCTCCCTCTAGATCCAGAACATCATCATCAGGAACCAGGAGTTTGGCCTGAGCCTGTACGAGCCCAGCAGACCCTTTTACTACCTGGATTTTGATGGGATTTTGGGCATGGCTTACCCAGGCGTTGCCATCAGTGGTTTCAACACGCTGATGCAGAACATGCTGCAGCAGAACCAGCTCAGTGAACCCATCTTCAGCTTCTACTTCTCCCGGTGAGACCTCTGGCAGTGGGTCCCTCTTCCACGGGCGCAGCGTGGGTCCATCCTTTCCGGTATCCTCACCTTCTCCCCACTCACCTCTGTGCTCCAGCGCTTCCTGTGGATCATCCTACCTGATTTTGGGTCTCATTTTGTGTCTTTCCAGCAACCCAACATATAGTTACGGTGGGGAAGTCATCCTGGGGGGAGTTGACCCCCAGCTGTACTCCGGGGAGGTTTTATGGGCTCCTGTGGTCCAGGAATTGTACTGGAAGATCAGTATCGAGGAGTAAGTGCTGCCCCACAGCTCAGGGAGGGTCTTGGAGCGGGGCAGCCTTTTCTGATGCCTTTCCTGCTGGTTCTCCAGGTTCTCCATTGGGTATTCAGTCACCAGCTGGTGCAGCCAAGGCTGTCACGGCATTGTGGACACTGGGACATTCCTGCTGACCATCCCAGGGCAGTTCATGCCAGCCCTGCTGCAGGCGCTGGGCGCAGAGGAGAGCGACTACGGGGTAGGTGGGCAGGAGGCACCGGGTGATGCTGAGGGACAAGGACACACCCGGGAGCAAAACATCTCACCTGGAACAGCCCTGCAGTGCTGTGAAACGGAAATAATTCTTCCAAACGTGACAAGTGTGGGGCAGCACAAACCTGGCACCATCAGAGCTGTGCTGACCCTTAAGGAGTGTGGTCACCGGCATAAGGCCAGTGCCAGCCCGGGGGTCCTGACCCCTCTGCCCCTCTTTGCCTCTCTTGCAGTTCCTCGTTGACTGCAGCAGTGTCCCAAACATGCCCACCCTCTACTTTGCCATCAGTGGGGCCTGGTTGTCGCTGCCTCCCACTGTCTATGTCCTAGAGGTAGGTGGGATTTGACCATTCCCAACAGGTCTTTGCCATCCCAGGGCAGTTCTGCTCGGGAGAAAATCTGAGTTTCTTCTCAGGCACAGAGGCCTCCAGCACCCGATTCCATGGTGCTTTTGCTGCCTGTCAGGGATCCTGTTCCCAGCCAGAGCAGCTCCTCACTGGAGCTGAAATTTGCTCTTTTTCCCCCAACAGAACGATGGCATCTGCACCGTGGGGGTCGAGAGCACTTATGTGCCCTCTGCCAGTGGCCAGCCCCTCTGGATCCTCGGCAACCTCTTCCTCAGGCAGTATTACTCCATCTTTGACATGGCCAACAACAGAGTTGGCTTTGCCCTGGCAACTTAGGGATGCTGAGCATCACCCATGGCAGAATTTGTCCCTGGAACACCTTCTCCTCCTTTGGATCTGTGCGGGGTGATAAGTAGTGAATAAAGGGCTGCAAATCCAGCTGCCTCGTGTCTCCTCTGGCTGCAGCTGAGCAGGGGCTGGCACAGCTTTTCTTTTTTCAGGCACTTCCTGATGTGCTCGGAGACTTTGGATTGCAGCAATGACAAACTGGGGTTGTTTTTTTTTTTTAATGGGACCCGGATGCCTGCTGGGGCTGGCTGGGAAAACTGGGATGAGTGGGAGAATTTCAGGCTGCACCATGTGCTCAGCTCGAGAGACTCCAGGGCTGAGCTGCTGTGGTGGCTGGAGGCTTCAGGAACCAGTTTGGAGCAGGACGTGCAGAACAAGGAGCTGCGTGTGAACAGCTCCGGGTTCCTTCGGTTTGGGGGAATTGCCCACGTGTATTTGCAAATAAATTAGGGATTTAAAAGCGTCATGCAAGGGCGCTCATGATCCTTGTGCGAGGGGTTGCACAATCCTGGTGCGAGCAGCGACATGACCCCGGGGCTGCGCGGTCCCCGTGCCAGGGGATGCACGATACTCGTGCAAGGAACTGCACGATGCTGGTGCAAAGGGCTGCACGGCGCGGGCACAGCCCTGCCTTCACCCCGCTCCGGGGGTGGAAAACCCTATTTTTGGGGAGGAAAAAAAAAACAAACCCAAAACATTTTTAGGGAGGAGCCCTCCCATTCCGGGGAGGAAATCACCACCAACCCCGAACTGCCGCGGCGGCCCGGGCGGGGACTACAAGTCCCGGCAGGCGCGGGCGGCCCGGCCCCGGTGCGAACTGCAGCTCCCGGCGTGCCCGGGGCCGGCGGAGCGAGCGAGGGCAGCGGGGCGGGCGGAACGGGCCGCGCCGGGCCGGGCGGGCGCTGCTGCCCTCCCTCGGCACGGGGCCGAGCCGGGCCGGGCTGGGCTGAGCTCAACCGGGCCGAGCGCAGCCGGGCTGAGCCGGGCTGAGCCCGACTCCGCCGAACCGAGCCGGAGGGCCGAACCGAGCGGAGCCGAACCGAGCCGAGCTGAGCTGAGCCGAGCTGAGCTGAGCCGAGCCGAACCGAACCGGGCTGAGCGCAGCCGAACCACTTCGTTGCCTTCTCCGTCCTCCCCCCCGGGTGAGTGCAGGGGTGCGGGGTCCCGGGTGGTCCCGGGTGGTCCCGGGGAGGGGGTCGCTCGGCTGGGAGCCCACCTTGGTGCGGGGGTGTGGGGGGTGTTCGGGTGCCCCCCTTCTCCCCCCCGCCCCGCTCCTGCCCCATCCCGGCGCGCTTTGAACTCGTAGTTTCTTTTTTCCCCCTGTTTCGCGGTAAATAACACCGCCCCCCCCGCGCTCCCCGCGCCCCCGGCAGCGGCCCCCGCGCACGGGAGGCTCCAGCCCGGCCGGGGCCGCGGCTGCTCCCGGCGCTGCCGGGAGGGCTCGGGGGTCTCCGGCAGCTTGGCCGGGTGCCCCCTCCGACAGAATGAGGGTCCCGGGGGGCTGCGAGACCACCGGCAGCCCGAGGGGACCTGCCCCGGTCGCCTTTCCCGGCGGGACCACCCCCCGCACCCGGCACCCCACGCGTGGGGAAACCGAGGCACGGATGCTCCAGGACACCCGGGGTTCGCTGGGGGGGGGGGCCGTGCACCCCTCCACCCCCCCGGGTCAGGGCGCAAAAATCCCCCCGGTTTCGGGGACCGAGAGTGGGACCCGCCCTGTGAGTGTCCCCCCCCAAGCCCTGCTGCTTTTGGGGTCTGCAAAGGCTGGGAGGAGTGGGGGGTACCCCGTGTCACGCGGCTTTTAGGGGGTCACCAAGAAGACACCCCTCCCCGGGGAGTTTAGGGGGCATAGGAGGGGCTGCCCCGAACCTACGGCCGCCGATTAATGATATTCATGAATTAATTGCGAGGCAGGAAGGATTACGCCAGCCCCCCGTGTCCTCTGGAGCTTCAGCGAGTCAGATGATGGGGAAATTTCCTTAAAAAAAAAACCAAACCAACCAAACAGAACGACAGAGAAAATCTGGTGGTTATTGTGCTCTTCTAAGATAAATAAATAAGCCGGTGCGAGTCCGGGGAAAGCAGGGCCCGTTTCCAGGAATCCCGGTGCTCCTGCGCATTCCCGGCCCTTGGGGCACGGGGGAGTTTGTGTTTTTTATATAACAGGGAGTCCGGCAGCAGCGGAGAGGGGGACCGGCGGGGTATTTTTTCTTTCCCCCCCTCCTCTGTACTTCCCTGCCATGTTTGCTTGGCTTCATGCACGGCTGCTCTGGCCGGAGCAGGGAATGGGGCTGGTTCCTCCCGGCTGCGGGTGCCGAGCCTGCCCTTACCTGCCGCCGGGGGATCCGGCAGGGAAAACCGTGCTGGGACCGGTGGGAATTGGGGATTGGGCGGCCGGAGTCGGGAAACCGCCGGATTTGGGCTATCGGGGTGGGTGTGGTGGCGGGTCACAGCAGCACGTGCTGACCCCGCCGGGCCTGGAGGGGAGCCGGGTGTTTTCCGAGGGATGCTGGGTTTGCTTCCTGAGGGATTCTGGGTTTGCTTCCCGAGGGATGCTGGCCGCGTGTGTTTTCCATGGGATGCCGGCCTGGCCGCCCGCCCTTATCAGTAGGAAACCGCTCCGGGGTGGAGCTGGAGCTGGCTGCGGCGGGGCGATCCAGCATCCGGGTGTTTGGGATGGAGCTGTGATTCCAGCCAGCTCTTTTATTGCTTTTTCCACGCTCCGTGGCGCCGAGTTTATGGCACGTGTGTTCCTGGTCCCCCCTGCCCCGGCACCGCCTGTGCCGAGGTGAGGGTGCCCCGGTTGCCGGATTTTGGCAGTGCCGTGGGGAACGGGAAGAGCCCCGTGGGACAAAATGATGAATCATCGGAGCAGGGGGGACATTCCCAGGGCCGAGGGTGGGGTGGCTGGAGCAGCACAACCCCACAGGGAAAAAACAGCCCTGCAGGGAAACGGGGCTGGGGAGGCCATGCCGGGGGCGTCCCCCTAAAAAGCCACAAGTGCTGAGGGTAGAAACACCCTCGTGGGTCTTCCCACAACATGGGGTGCGGGAGGGGGGAGCTGGAGGCTTAATGTGATGGCACAGCAGGGATCTCATCCCTGGAGTGCTGTTTCTCCTTTCCTGAGGTGCAGACAGCTGATGGGGAGGGACGGAGCTGGCACATCCCTGTCACCTCTGTGCTCCATCCCTGGGGACAGCTGGAGTTTGTGGGTGGGTTTTTGGGGGCACCTTGAGCTGCACTTGCCCAAAGGGAGCCATTTTGTAACTCCCCTGCATGGGGTTATCCCTCTTCCCACACAAAGAGGAAGTGGCATCACCTCCATGAGCCAGGATGGCACCACTTGGGCCCTTCTGAGCCGCTGTGTGGGCCCAGGGCAGAGGTGGATGGGATGCAGCGATTCCCGGGGCGAGCCGTGGGGTTCGTCACTGGAGGGCTGAAAGGGAAGGTCCCTTCCTGAGCACACAGGAAGCACCTGCTCATCTTTTCATTCCCCCACTGGTACGTACGTGAGGAGCCCCAGTGGTTCCCCCCAGTTCAGTCCAAGGTCGTGCCCCTCCACCTGGGGCTTGGCTTTCGGTCGGAGCAGGTTTTCCATGTGGATTCCCATGCACGGGGTCCCATGCCATGGTCAGCCCAGGAATCCGGGAAGCTGAGCCCTGTGCTCCAGGATGAGGTCCGTGTCCTTCTCCTCACCTTCCAGGAAGACCCATGAGTTGGCTGGAGGTGAAGGCAATGCTTTGCTGAGGAAACAGGGAGTGGGGGATTCTCCCTTCCTGGAGGCACGGGGGTGGTTTGGGAGGTGGTTTGGGGAGGTAGGTTCTCCAGGGCTGGAGGAGGAGCATGGGATGAGCACTGTGGGATGCCCAAGGGATTTACAGTGGGTAGTGGGTGGGTTGTCCTAGATGGGCTCACCCGGGGAAGGTTCAAGGTCTTTCAGTGCCACATCCCCACGGTCCTACAGCCTTTCCAAGGAGGTTGTGCCACGTTAAAGTCTCTTCTAAGAATTGCTCCTGGGGTTTTGTCACCTTTCCTACAAGCGCATTCAGCTCCAAACAAACTCCCCACGCCCTGCGCTCTGCTTAAATCCCCTCTAGTTAAATGGGTGCAACTTTCTTTCCGGATAAACCTGAAATGCCCAGCGTGGGGACGGGCAGGGGAGTTTTGGGAGCCTCAGGGACCAGCAAGGGCAGCAGTGCTGGCTCTTTGCCAGGCTGTGTCCTCGGGATTTTGGTGGAATCGCGTTGGGTAGGGAATTTTGAGGATGAAATGAAGAGGGGGCTGCAGCCACCCGGCACACAGGGAGCTTTTCCCTGCTCCTGGATCGCACACCCCAGGGGAGGAGGGAGCTGGTGCCAGCAGGCTTGGCTACAGCTCCTGCCTTATCTGCAGCAGGGTGGGTGCCACGCTCAGCCCCGGCCCTGCGGCTCCTCGGGGAATGCTCCAGGCTCGGGGCAGGCGAAGGGCTCGCCTGGAGAAATCCCAGCCTGGTGGGAAGAACCTCCGGGCTCCTCCGTGGTCCAACCGGCACAGCGTGTGCCGGGGAGGCGGCAGCGCCCGTGGCCAGGGCCCGACCCGGCTGCAGCAGCACCGTGCCAGGGCAGGGGCTGGATTGGCAGCGGGGGCTCCCCAGAGGCCAGTTTGACCTTCACGGAGCAGGAAAGCGCCAGGCTGAGCCGGGGGGAAGGAGGGAAGAGCAGGAGCCTCTCCTCAGTGGGTAAGCGGCGGTGGCCGGGCGCTCCCCGGGCACGGGGGTGCTGTGGGGTGGGATGGCAGCAGGATGAGCCCTGGGGAGGTTTGGGAGGGCAAGTCATGGGCTGTCTCCAACTTGTTTATTCTTGGGGAATGGGAACAGCTGTGTCTCCCATGGCTGGGGCTGCCGGGCACGGTCCGGTTACATGAGCTCTGCCTCCGCCGAGCCTCTGGGCCGGGCCTCGGGGGCTGGACACGGCGTATTTATAAATATTACCTCCTTCCAGCAGCACGGGGCTCGCAGGGAGGGAGGGAGGAGGGATGGAGGCGGCGCTAGGAGTGCCTCTGGCACTGGGGGGGGCACGGGGTGGCCACTGTCACCTTGCACCTTGTGCTCGTGGCAAGTGGCACAGTGAACTTGGGGCACGTGGAGCTCAAGGGCTGCTTTGGCTGAGCACCCCAACTCGCCAGGATGGTTTCTAGGATTTTGGGATGTGTGGTGGCTCTAAATCCCAGCGCTGTGGTGGATTATCTGCCCTGCTGGATCCAAGCTGGGGGCCGGGATGTGCTGTCCTGCCAGTTCCCCTTATTGCTCATTTATGCGGTTATTTAAAAAAGCCAACACCCAAATTGCCTGGAGTCACCCCAAATTGGGGCAGGACGGGGTTTGCTTTGGGGCCCCACTCCTGGGTGTCTCCTTTGCTGAGGTGAGCAGGACGTGGAGCGGGATTGAGAGTGGGATGTGGAGCCTTTCTGTCCCCACCAGCCCCTCCAAGGTCACCCCGCTCCCCTCCTGCCTCCCCTGAAGGCGGGCGTGATATGGGGCTGATTAATCACCGAGCCCGGGGTGGTGAAGCTGCCGCTGGCTCAGCCCCGTCCTCCTGCCTCTTCACACTTTTATTTTTGATTGCTGCTGTTGGGGGGGCAGGAGGGGGGCCAGGGGCTGCCGACAGGGGCTGTGAATTCCCCGGGTGGTCATTTGGACAGTGATGTTTCAATCAGGGCTCCTGCTCTGCTCCAGCCGCTCTGTGGGAAGGGGTTTTGCTCCGGTTTGGAGGCAGGAACTGGCCCCACCGTGGTGGGGTCCCAGGGGTCCCCCTGCCTCTCCCAGCCCTGGACCTGGCCCATGGGTGCCAGTCTCCATCTGCTGTGTCTAACTGGTGTGTTGGTCTTCGTGCCATCCCTCAGCTGTGCCACGCTGGGCAGAGGGGCTTTTTGGGGTGAAAAAGAAGCTTTTTGGGGTGAAGAAGAAACACTGGAGCAAGGCTGTGTATTATTAACCCCATAACTGCTGCCACTCACAGGTGGGCTCTCGTGGACATACCTTGGCACCACCAGAACCAGGGGGCTTTTTATGGACCCCATTTATTGAGCCCTGGGAGTGACACTGTGACAAGGGACGCTCAGCCCTGTCTGATACCCAGGGTTTCTCTCCACTGGGTCCCTGCCACCTCCCCGGTGGGTCAGGCACTCTGGGGAGCCCTGTAGCTGGGGTTGTGCTGCCTTGCAGCCCGGTGTTAATGTTTTTCCTGCGCCGGATCCCTGGGCCGCTTCCAGGCGCGGTGTTTAGCGCAGGGCAGGGAAAACATTTGGCCTCTGACCCGAGGCCTGTTAACAGCGTCGCGGGCCACGTTTCTGAGATGCCGCGGCTAAAAACGGTGCCGGTGACTCAGTCCCTCGCTGGTGCTGTCAACTGACCCCGGCCGGTCTTTGCCAAGTCCCTCCGCCCGCTCCTTCTCCCTTTCAGGGCTGCGTGACCCCCGGGCGGGGAAGGAGCCTCCGGGCAGGGCTGGAGTGGCCGTGCCCATCCACCTGCCCGACACATCTCCTGCCCGCTGGGTGGGTGATGGGGAGGGCGCTGTTGCTCTCTGGGGTTGGAAATGGGGCTTTGCCCCTGCTTTCCCACCTCCCCATCCTCACCCCAGAGGGACATAGGCTGGGTGAGACCTCTGGAGCTTCTGGTGTAGACTCGGGCATGGCTAATGTTGGTGCTGGATCAGGGTCTCCAAGGATGGAGGTTGCCTTCCTTACTGCCAGACTTCCCTCCCTGTGGGGAGGAATCCCGTCCTAACACTGCAGGGCAGACCCTGTCCTGCTGCCCCTTCCTGGGGCTGCTCACCCTCCTTATTCTGATGGAGGTGGCCTGATTACTCACTCCTGTGCTGCAGTGAGAAAAACAAGCAGGTTTGGAGGTTTTTTGCAACTTCCCCCCCTGCACCCCGCGTGGCTGCTGCCACGTTAAAACCAGGGGCCTGAAAATGAGGAACACAGAGCACGGAGGAGTCCTGACCTGCTGGCCCTGGCACTGGAGGGTCCCCCAGCCCAGGTAACCCCTGCCCTGTCGTCCCCCTTCCCACACAGTGGGGTGGCAGCAGAGCCCATCCCCGGGCCGTGGGCACCTGTGGGGTGGCTTTGTGGATGCCCAGTGGGGTGGCAGCTCAGTGACGTTGGAGCGGATGCTCCTTGATCTGGAGCAAACACCACTGGGCTTGTGGCTACCTGGACCCAGCCAGCTGTGCCTGCCTGGGCTGGGTTACCCCCGGGCTCCCTCACTTGCCACCCTCGTGTCTCTCCCCACCCCCCTGGCATTTGAAAACAAAAAACGAGGAAGGAAGGAAGGGAAGGCTCAGCCGGCACCCGCTGCCAGTAGCGAGAAGCGAAGCTGTTTTCACTTCTTTCTTCTCTCTTTCCTTTTTGCTGCCCCTCAGTTACCAGCCCGGAGCGGGGGTGGGTGGGCGGATGGCCCTGGCCCCCCTCCTTCCCCGGGGGTCCCACTCCCGCCTGGAGCTGCCGATTGATTTTTCCGCTCATAAAACGGCCGCGATCGACCGGGAAATAAACACAGGCGGGCGCGGGGCTGGGCAGCGGCGCCGCCTGCACCGAGTTTGGGGGTTCTCAGCCGAGTGGGGCACCGCTCCCTCCGTTCAGAGGGGTGGGCAGTTGTGTGGCATTTGCAGGGGGGGCACCGCGGGTGCCACCTCCCCATGGCCACCCTGGGGGGGGTAACCTGATCCCTGCACTCTGCAGGGGCTAAATCTGGAAACTGCCTCAGGGCAGCTTTGATTTCTGACCCACGCCTGGGCAGGAGCCCCCGGGGGTGCTCTGGGGCCTGGGCGCGTGGCTCCAGGTGTTGTGTCCCCTCAGGTGTCTCTGGGTGCCCCCGGCTCCTCTGGGCAGCGGGTCTGTCGCCAGCCTGGCCCCTCACGTTGCGGAGCAGCAGCCGATGGAGCTCCAGCACGTCCGGCGGTTGCTGAGCAGCCGACCCCGTGCCACTGGCTGTCACTGCAGGGATGAGGGACAGCTCGGGGCTCTGTGAAGTCCTGAAGGGGATTAGGGAGGGTTGGGGCAGCTCTGGGTGCCACTGGGGATCCTCCGGCTGGAGCCACCCCCGAGTGCCATCCTGGCATGTTGGGTTCTTGATGAAATAACACCCCCCAGAGGGAAAGCAAGAAAGGTCCAGAAATAACCACGCTGCTAAGTAGCAGCAGAGATGTTTGGAAGGGAGATGCGTTCCCTGGCAGTGGGTCTGGCGGGTGGTGATGGAACACGGCTGGAGCCTGGACAGCCCTGTGTTCTGTGTCCCCCCCAGAGAGGAAAAGAGGAGTTGGGGTGTGGAGAGAGATCGTGACCTTTTTCCTCCTCCCTCCAGCTTCCCATCCCTCAGCCCCTCTTCTGCCTCTCCATCCCCCCTTCCTGTTGCTCAATCACCCACCCTGGGCCTCCCGCTGTCCTGCCTCCCTGTGAACCAGGATGAACCCTTGCTGGGCTCTCCTCCCAGTAGAGACCAGTCTGGGGCTCCCACTGGTGCAGGGACGGCTCTGGCTCAGTGGGAGAACCACAGGGCACCTTCCCAGGAATAACAGGTATCCTGGATGGAGCTGCCATCCCATGTGCTCTATGTCTGTGCCCCTGGATGGTGGGATGTGTCTCCAGGGTGGGATGTGTCCCCCAGGGTGGGGTGCCTGCACAGTGACAGCCGGGTCCCCATCCTGTCCCGCCAGGGCTGACTCAGAGCGAAAGCAGAAGCTGCTCCGTGTTTCGGGGGGTGGGGGGGAAGCCAAGCAGAACCAAGGGGGTTATTTTAAACCTGACCTAATTTCCCCCCTCTCATTATCAGGCCTGGCTCTGGCCACCCTTCCCCATCCTCATCCTGGGAGAGAGGGGATGCTTTTGATGCCCCCTACCCCTATTTTCTCTAAGGGGGTCTCACAGCCAGACGGGGCAGTGGGATGGGGGCCAGTGGGGGTGAGTGGGTGCTGTGTTGTGGGTGGCTACACCCTGGCACCCTTCACGTGACACCCTCTGCGGGCTGTCCCTGGTGTCACTGGGGTCTTTTCCATGGACCTCTGCTGTTTCCCATCTCAAACAGCCCCCTGTCCCCTCCTCTAAGGCCATTTGCAACATCAGCCTTAATGAAGCTCCAGTGGATAACTGTCCTAGGCTCTCGGCTCCCATCCCCCTTCGGACGGGCCACCATGGCTAATTAATTCCCTTCCCCTTGCCGGTCAATAGCTGCTCTTGAGCTGTGTAATCGTATTGCTGTCCGTGCTGCCTTGATTTAATTTCCCCCCAGGACAGCGCGTGGCACCGCGTCCCAGGACCAGTGTTTTGTGTCTGCCCTGGCCCCTCAGTCTGCCATCACACCTTGTATTTAAATAGCAAAGCCCCCCGGATTTGTCTGGTGATGCCCCCGGGTGTTCTGTTCCCCTGGCAGCTTTGCTTCGGGTCCTGTGCTCTGCTTCCCTCCCACCCCGCAGACGCAGATCCGGACCCCCCATCCTGTGCGGCACCTCCCGCATCCCGGCCCCGCGTGGGAAAGGCGCCCGTGGAAAGCTGCCGCGGTGGGTCGGCTCGGGCAGCTCCCCGTGCCCCGGCATCCTCTCGCCCTCCGCGGGCGCCGTCCCCTTTGTACGGGGGAACAAGGGCCGGTCTGTGCGGGGCGGGGGCCTCGCCCGCTCCCCCCGCCCCCGCGCTCGCGTGCGGGCCCCGCACAGAGCCCGCCTTGTTCATCCCACCCCGGAGCGCGGCTGTGGGACAGCCTGGGCTGGGGTTAAACCTGCCTCCGGCTCCTGGCACCCGCCGGCCTTTTCTTCCTGCTCTTGCCTTGCTTTCTCTTTCCCTTTCGCTCCCTGGCTCTGGGTTTTCCCGTCGTTCCGGTGTTTGGGAAGTTGGCGGCTCAAAGCGCTCTCCAGCCGCGGTATGTGAGTCCACGCTCACCGGGCACGGGGTCCTGGCTGCTCCCTGTCCCCCTCGGGGTCCCTGGCTGTCCCTGGGGACAGCGGTGGTGTGGTGGGAGGCTGCAGCAGGAGGACAGACCCATCCAGCTGGCGTCGGGGCGTCCGTCCCGGATCAGGGCCGGTGCGGGTTCTCCGGGGTGTCTGCTCCCTCCCTGGGGCTCAGTTTGCCTCCTGCACAATAGGCTGCTGGTGACGTGCCGTGTCCCCCTGTCAGGGTGAGCTCCGTGCCCGGTGGGTGCCCGCGTGTCCCCCCAGCACCATGGCGTCGCGCATCGGGCTGCGCATGGAGCTGATGAAGCAGCAGGCGCAGCAGGAAGCGGAGCGGGAGCGGGTGCAGCAGCAGATGATGATGAACTACATGCAGCAGCAGAGGATGCCCGTGGCCTCCACCCCGGCCATCAACACCCCCGTTCACTTCCAGTCCCCGCCACCAGTGCCCGGAGAGGTCCTCAAGGTACCGTGCTGGGGGTGTCCCCCCTGCCCAGCCATGGGGGAGCCCGCGGGGGTCCCTCACGGTTCGTCTCCTCGCAGGTCCAGTCCTACCTGGAAAACCCCACCACGTACCACCTGCAGAAGTCACGGGACAAGAAGGTTCAGGCTTATCTCTCTGAAACCTACGGGAACAAGTTCGCTGCCCACGTCAGCCCCGCCAGCCACTCTCCCAAGCCGCCCCCCGCCGCGTCCCCCGGCGTCCGGCCCGGCCACGTCCTGTCCTCCTCGGCGGGCAACAGCGCTCCCAACAGCCCCATGGCCATGCTCAACATCGGCTCCAACCCCGAGCGGGAGGTGAGGGGGTGTCACCGCGCAGCTGGGGGGGCACAGGGTGCTGGCAGGGGCAGGGAAGCCCATTGGCACCTGTGCTTTCCCTTTCAGTTCGATGAGGTCATCGATGACATCATGCGCCTGGATGACGTTCTGGGCTACATGAACCCCGAAGTCCACATGCCCAACACGGTAAGTGGGGGGTGATAGGAACGGGTCAGACCCGGGGCTGAGGGAGGGAGGGGGTTCTGGGGGCCCCACAGCCCTGTGCTTGCCAGGGACAGAGGTGGCACAGAGGGGACATTCCTCCACATGTAGGGTGCCAGCCCAAGCCAGCCCCATCCTTGCAGGCAGCAATGTCTCCCTTTTTCCAAGAGAGCCAGTTCTCCAGCTTCTTTCCCTCTAATGACAGTTGGGAATCCTTTTAAAAAGTCAGAGAGGCGGGAGAGGGGCGTGGGGAGGGACCCAGTGTCCACTGCAGCATGGGGGGATGTGAGTGCTGGGAGTAGTTTCCCAGCAAGAAGCTCCCTCAGAGCCTCCCCGTCTCCTGGGTCAGATCCTTATGGCAGCTTGTGCCTCCCAGTGGGATTCATCCTGTCGAGCCCTTCTCGGATGTGATTCATCTGCCCTATTTTAGATGTTGGCCGTGGGAGGGGATCAGCTGTGCCCTTTGAAGTCCTGTTTTCTTTGCTGCTCTGATTATTGCTGCTTTAAGGGCCATGGGAAGACAATTCCACCTGCCTGGGCTACGCACTCCCATCCCAGAGGCCGAGGGGCTGGGCTTGATCCCGATCCCCGTCCTGGATGGAGCCAACCCACCTGTCCCTCTGCTTTTCAGCTGCCCATGTCCAGCAGTCACATGAATGTCTATAGTGGGGACCCCCAGGTGACAGCCTCGCTCGTCGGTGTCACCAGCAGCTCCTGCCCTGCTGACCTCACCCAGAAGAGGGAACTCACAGGTACGTCCCCAGAGCTGGGGTGGTGACAGCGAGTGCCAAAACTGGCCGGGGCTGCTCTGTCCCCATGGGCAGGGAGGGTGGCTCTGGGGAGTCCTGGGGGGCTCTGATGCCAGCCTGGGATGCTGGTGGGGTGAGGCACAGCCTTGTCCCCTCTGGGTGACGTTGTGGGTCTCCTGCAGATGCCGAGAGCCGAGCCCTGGCCAAGGAGCGCCAGAAGAAAGACAATCACAACCTGAGTGAGTTCAGTGCTGGCTCTCCCTGTCCTGACCCCAGAGCCCTTTCTCCATCACTCTTCATCCTCATTCCTCCTTTCTCTGAGCTGTCTCCCTTCCCATCCTACCTCACTGTCAGGAGAGACCCCCAGACCCTGCATGGCTCCCTCTTTCCTGACTCTCCAAAATGCAGTGCAGGAAACACCCCGTTGTCCTTCTGGGGGAAGGTCAGACCTGCTGGGCCATGGCTGGTGTTTGGCTCCAGAGGTTTCTCATCCCGAGCCCCCCAGCTCCAGAGGCACTGGGGCACAGTGGTGGCTCCCACCCCCATGAGCTGGGAGCAGCAGCGTGGCTGGGGGGGGTGTGGGATGTGGAGCCTCCCCTGCTCCTGCTGCCCCCTCATTTCCATGCCTCTCTTCTCACCTGCAGTTGAGAGACGGCGAAGGTTCAACATCAACGACCGCATCAAAGAGCTGGGGATGCTGATCCCCAAGGCCAACGACCTGTATGTACCCGTGGCTCCTGCAGGGGGGGATGACTGTGGGTCCTGGGGGCTTGCTCAGCACACGGGGGTACCTGCAGAGGGGCTTTCGGTGCAGCAGGGGTGAGGGGACACATTGCTGGCACACAGGCCCATCTCTTTTTCCACCCTGGATGGCAGGGATGTGCGCTGGAACAAAGGGACAATCCTGAAGGCGTCTGTGGACTACATCAAGAGGATGCAGAAGGACTTGCAGAGGTCACGAGACCTGGAGAATCACTCGCGGCGCCTGGAGATGACGAACAAGCAGCTGCTGCTCCGCATCCAGGTGAGTTTCCCTGCACTCCTCCCTTCCTCTGCTCAGCTCCAGCCCCATGAGCAGCTCACTCCTGCCCTGCTAAGGGGACAGGCAGGGGCTCTCATCCCTCTTCTGGCTGGTAAGTCCTCAGGAACAAAGTCTCGGACAAACTTGATGTCTGAGGCTCAGGTCGCTGCACCCTGTTGAGTTTGGCATGGGTCACCCATTTTCCATCTTCCACCTCTCCCAGGGGCTCCTTCTCTGTGGGCTCAGTCCCTCTGTCCCTGCCACCTCCATAAATGTCCGTGTGTCCCCGTGTGTGACATCCCACCAAAGCCCTGCTGTGTCCCGTTGCAGGAGCTGGAGATGCAGGCACGTGTCCATGGGCTGCCCACCTCCTCGCCCTCGGGCGTCAACGTGGCCGAGCTGGCTCAGCAGGTGGTCAAGCAGGAGGCCAGCGGGGACGAGGGGACGCTGGAGCCACTGCTGCCACCCCCGGACCCCGAATCGCAGCCGCAGCCGGCGCTGCCCCCGCCGCCCCAGTCTCCCTTCCACCAGCTGGACTTTACCCACAGCCTGAGCTTCGACGACGGCTCCCAGGGCTTCCCGGACAGCCTGGAGCCTGGACACAGCGCTTCCTTCCCATCCCTATCCAAGAAGGAGCTGGACTTGATGCTGATGCAGGACACGATGCTGCCCCTGGCCTCTGACCCCTTGTTCTCGGCCATGTCCCCGGAGGCCTCCAAGGCCAGCAGTCGCCGGAGCAGCTTCAGCATGGAGGACACAGACATGCTGTGATGAGGAGCTGCTGCGAGGACTGGCCCGTCAAGTTTGGGGTGTGAAGTCACAGGACACGCCTGGCAGGAGGAGCCCGTCCTGCCACGCACTTGAATCTCCCCAGGAGTACCTTTCTCTATGCAACGGGGGCTCGGGTCGTGCCCGCCGGGTGCCACCGTGTCTTTCTCAGCTTGTTTTTGCCAGGGGCCTGGACCTTCCTGGCTTGCCGTGGCATTGGCCTGACTGCAGATTCCACGGCCTGGGAGCGTGGTGTCGGCTGCTTTGCCTTTCAGCGAAACCCTCCCGGCCCGACCCCCTTCCCCAGGGTGCCTCTGGGAGCCCCCAGCCCCTGGGAGCAGAGGGACGATGCTCCGAGCTTTGTGTCTGGCTTTGCTGCCTCCTCGCCCCGCTCCGGGAGCCCCCGTTCCCAAGGAGTCTGTCCAGTGTGGTGTCCGAGCCCCCGATGCCTCACGGTGCCACATCCCTTGCGGTTCCTCCTTCCTCCGAGCCACCTCTTGGGGTCACAGGGCTGGGGGCAGATCAGGGGCTTCAATTAGTTGGAGCACATTAATTAACGTGGCACCGGGGTGTTGTCTGAGTGAGATGGGCCTGAGGCTACAACTTCAGGTGGGTGTTGAAGGCATCCAGAACAGCTGGGATGGGGTGTTGGATGCTCCACCAACCCCCTGCTGTGACCCCACCTTGTGGGGGGACCCCAGCTCGGGGTTAGGCAGCACCCACCACCCCAGAACCTCGCTGGCCTCTGGACAAGGGCTGGACACGGTGTCAGGTGACCTCCAGCCTCCCTTGAGATGCCCCCAGAGAGGTGCCTCTGCCCTGTGACACGGAGCCCTGGCTCTTTGCTGGAAGCATAGAGGGGTTTCACACTGTTTTGGGGATACCTGTTGAAGGTCCTGCCCCATGTGGGCACAAAGGTCTGGGCTGTGACCAGGGAATGGTTTGTACCAGTTGCCAAACTGAGCTGCTGCTCTCTCTGCCTTGGACTCGGGGGGTTGTTTCTCTTCCAAGTGTCACCAGCTCGTTCCCCAGCCGGGATGGCTCCGTGCTGGGGATCTGCTTTGGGCTCTGCCTCTTCTGCCTTCCCAGCCTGGGAGGTGGCTGGCAGGGAGCTGGGAAGGGCAGGGGGACACTGTTCACAGGGAAAATACTGCATGGATTTATTCAGGGAGAGGAGGGAAGGCGGGGGAGAGGAGACCCCCTTGGCAACCATCACCCTCTGGGCCGTGGGTGCCCTCGGGGATGGGGCTCCCTGAGTGCCCCCCATCCTGGACCAGGGATGGGGGATGTGTGGGGTCAGGAAAGCCCAGCCAGGGTGGGACAAACATGCCCCATCGTGGCTGGGTTTGGAATTGGAAGTGGGGGACAGCCACAGTGCCCCCCTGGAGAGGTGCCTGTGGGGTGTGAGGGTGTGGGGAAGTGCAGAAGGAGGGGAGGAGAGGGGGAAGGAAGAGGGAGGAGGTGTTGGAGTGGCCCTGGAGCACTGGGACAGGGCAGGGGCCAGGAAGGAGGGTGCTGGCCGAGGGGCTCTTGGTTTGAGGAGCTGTTGGGTTTGGGGGTGTTCACAGGAGGCCTTGGCACCCTCTGTGTGCTGCCGTTAGTGCCTGTAAAGAGAATTATCCCCTGGCAGGGTGACAGCACCCGGCGCTGTGCTGGCTCCCTGGGGATGGGGGATCCCTGGATCTGTGGATCCCAGAGGGGCTGCGTGGCTGCCTCAGGGCAGGCCTATGAAATCCCGTAGGAAATTGGGATTGTGGTGGCTTTAGGGTGGTTCTGTTGGGCCCTCGGGCACCGACAGGACTCAACCAGAGCACGAGATGTGGCGTCTCCCCAGCCGTGAGTAAACAGTTGTGGATTATAATTATTATTATTTTTTTTTTAATCTTTTGGGGGTTTTGTTTGTTTTTCTCTTTTTTTTTTTTTTTTAATGCACTGTGCTCTGATTAAAAAATTTTACTACTGTTTTATAAATAAATGTATAAAAGAATGAACTGGAATGGAAGAAGAATCATTAAAATATATTTATTTACAACACCCTGGAGCATTGCAGTTTCTTCTTGTCCCAGGAGCTCACCTGTGTTTCCTACCTGTTGGGTGGCCTCTGGAGCAGGAGTGGGGGCTTTTCCCGCTGCTGGGGCTGGATTAGCATCACCCCTGGGAAAAATCTGCTTACAGAGTGTCCTGCTGAGCCCATGCCTGGCAAAACTCATCCCACGCCACATCTGCAGCCACGTGCCAGGTTCCCACTGCCCCCCGTCACTCCCCCTCTGTGATGGTGTTAAACACACACACAAGGGAAAAAAAGAAAGCAAATCCACCTTAAAATAGACTTCCCAGGATGGAAAATCACAGGGGCTAATCTTGGAAACTTTATTAAAAGAAGAAGGAGGGGAAAAAAGAGCGAGAGGAGTCCGAGGGGGGAGAGGAGGAGCGAGTGGTTCCAGACACTTTAGAGAAAAAATAAAAAAAAATCCCTGATTTGATTTATCTGGGGAGTGTGAACACTAAATAGAGAACAACGCCTGAAGTGTGAATTATTTCCTATATTAACACAGAGAAAAACTGATAGCCTTTTCATGTCAGGAGAATAGTGTGGAGGGAGGGAGGGGAGCGAATGACATTGTTCCATCTCCGGGTTTGCTCACTCTTTATCAGGCTGAGATCAAAATTTATTCCCAGGATGAGGCCTGCGGCCCGGCTGAGGCCCTAGAGATTTTTAAGGGCCTAATTAAGAAAACAGGATGAAAATGGCGAAATAAGAGGGCAATTTACTTCTTGCAGAATAGGGAGATCAAATCAACTTATGAGCAATTAATGTGCACAAGGAGAGAATAAAGGGATGCCGGGATATGGAAGAGGGCCTCATTTTAATGACATGCTCTGGTGTTGGCATAGAGGATTACTCTGAAGGTCAGATGTAGATTGAAACGACCTTGCAGATTCTTAACCCTCCTTCCAATTAACAGAACCAACTCAGAAATGCAAAAGACCCTGGCTCGGAGCACTGTCATCCCTTTATGTTCCGAAGGGAGGGGGAAAAATAAAATTACAAAGGAGAGAGAGGACGAAAGGGGGTTTCCTTGGCTTCCACAGCAGCTGCGGAGACGGGAGCTGGGGCAGGCGGGAGAGGAGGCTCTTAATTACAGTCTGAGAGCCACCCACGGAAAAAACGGTGTCAGGGCTCCGAGCGGGATATAAAAGGGAGGCAGCACCGGCTGGGGCTGTGGCGGGTGTGATGAGCTGTGGCAGGGCTCTGCCCGTGGGGATGGGATGGGATGGGATGGGATGGGATGGGATGGGACGGGACGGGACGGGATGGGATGGCATGGGATGGGATGGATGGATGGATGGATGGATGGATGGATGGATGGATGGATGGGTGCACAGAGCCGTGGGATGGGGAGCAGACGGGTGTCACCACACCGGGGTTGGGGCTGCACCCGGGGGGTCCTCGCCTCTGTCCCCCCACCCCTGCCGGGCTCTCCCAGTGGGATCGCTGGTCCCAGGCTGCCTGTGGCGCTTTTTCCCGATGTTGTGGCTGTTCCCACGGGGAGGAGGAAGGAGGGAGCGACCGGGAGGGTGGAGGCGTCGCGCGTGGCCGTGGCACCCGGGACGGGATAACCGGGATGGGATAACTGGGATGGGGTAACTGGGATGGAACAGCCGGGATGGGATAACCGGGATGGGATAACTGGGATGGAACAGCCGGGATGGGATAACCGGGATGGGTCGGGGTGGGAGCGGCGAGGCTGCACCGGGGCTGAGCAGCCACAAGAGAGAGCCAGACGGTTGCGGAGGAGCCGGGGCTCCGGCCGGGAGCCCGCCCGGCAGGACGCGCATCCCGGAGCCCGGGGCGGGTGTCTGGGAGCGGGAGCGCCCCGGGGCTCGGGGTGTGAGCGGGACACGACCCGGCGATTTGGGCTTCCAGCCCAAAATCCACCGTGCCCCGGGCTGCAGACCCGGCTGTGGGGGCAACAGGGTCGGGGCAGGTTCTCCCTCTCTGCCCCACTCAGGTGAGACCCCACCTGCCTCCAGCGCTGCCTCCAGCTGCCGGGAATCAACATCAGAAGGACCTGGAGCTGCTGGAGTGAGTCCAGAGGAGACCACGGAGGTGCTCCAGGGGCTGGAGCCAGGCTGGGAGAGCTGGGGGCGTTCACCTGGGGAAGGGAAGGGTCCAGGGAGACCCAAGAGCCCCTTCCACACCAGGAGAGCTGGAGAGGGGCTTGGGACAAGGGTTGCAGGGACAGGACAAGAGGAAATGGTTTAGATGGGATATTGGGAAGAAATTTCTCCCTGTGAGGGTGGGGAGGCCCTGGCACAGGTTGCCCAGAGAAACTGTGGCTGCCCCATCCCTGGAAGTGTCCAAGGCCGGGTTGGATGGGACTTGGAGCAACCAGGATAGTGGAAGGTGTCCCTGCCCGTGGCAGGGGGTGGGACTGGGTGAGCTTTAAGGAGCCTTCCAACCCATAACATTTTAGGATTCTAAGTGGGAATTACCCCACACAGAACCCAGGTCTCCCCAGTGGGTGATGCTGGAATTTGCCTGTTCCTGTGAGCTCGGTGTGCTGTGCTGGAGCTGACACCCTCTGGGAGCAGGAGCAGTGGGTACCATGCTCTGGGGGTTAGAACCACATCCCCTTGGACTGCTCCATGGGACAGGTCTGAGGGCTGGGTTTGGTTCTGGTGTTTTATGGTCAGATTGGATTTGTCTGAAAGCAGAGATCTGTGTGAAGAGAGCTGGGAGTTCCCAGCACTGGCCTTTGGACACATCTCCAACCCCCTCAGAAATGCCAAGTTGTTTCTCAAATCCCAGAGAATTTTCTACAAAAAAATTTTCCTGGGGAGGGGAAAAAACCTTCAAGGAAACAGAATATGGGCTTGATGCTGCAGGAAGAAAGAATGAGCACAAGCCAATCAGCACCTCTGGAGAGAGATGCTTGGCCAAGCAAGGCAGCTCTGCCCCGAAAACTGGAGCAGAAGAGCAGTGGAGAGCAGCAAGAGGAGTGGGAAGCTCGAGGCGCTTACCCTGCTTCATCCCAAACCTCACTGAATCATTCCCACGTGGCTCCATGGCATCCCTGGCACGGGGCAGAGCAGGACCTGGGATCTGGAAGGCATTCCCTGCCTCAGTGATGGATCTGGAAGGCATTCCCTGCCTCAGTGATGGGCTCTTGCTGAGTTTTCCTTCTCCCCCCGTGTCCCTTCATTTCCTTCCTGGCTCTGTCCGAGCCCTCTCTGTGGTTTGAGCACTTCAGCTGCTCCTGCTGCTCCTTCCCCACCTGAAGCCCAAACCCTTTGCCCTGCCGTCTCTCCGGGGGTTGTTGTGGCAACGGCTGGGATGAGGTCAGGGGGAAGGGATGGCTTTTTCAGGTGGGGGAACAGCCACACGTCCGCCTTGGCTTCCAGAAACCAAAACAGCTCCCTGCAAATAAATCTTTGCATGCAATAAAGAGGGAGAGACCAGAAAACCTCTGATGCCTGTCCAGAAATTTCTTCCAAAGAAAAGGGTCTCGGCTGGTCCCTGGGTGAGTCGCTGGCTCGGGAAGGTCACTCCCTGGATGTGTTTGGCCTGTTGTTTTTCCATCAGCAGCTTTTTAAGGCTGTGGGGCTGGGGAGCCCCTTGGACTGTGAGTGGAGCTCTCATGGTTTGATGGCTGTGAGGATTCCTGGAAGTGGCTGTGTGCTGTAAACCAAAGGGCTGAAGGGTTGGTGGAGTTCTGAAGAGGGCTGTGGATGTGCTGGAAAAAAGCTCTGGGAAGAGGAAAATGAGGTGCAGGTAGAATGTTGGTGCCTCAGTTTCCTCAGCAGCCGGGTGAGGATGCAGAGGCTGCTCTGGGGAAGGGACCTGGCCCTGGCCTGAGCCCCTGTGGTGCAGGTGGCAGCTCGTGTGGAGCAGTGATGCCAGAGCAGCCCCTTTCCCGTGGGATGAAAACTTCCCAGGCTCAACCCCCAGGGAGTAAACCCCCATTTCCCAGCTGGCTGTGCACAGCCCTGGCTCAGGTTTGGCTCAGACAAGCTGGGGCACTGGGAGAGTTTGAGTTCTGCCTCCTGGGTAGATCAGCAGGAGTTTGCACTCCCGAGTCTCCTCTGGAGCCAAATGGCCCAGCTCCACTGGCCCTGGCAGGGCTGGGATGTCTGCCAGGGTGAGCTTTGGCCCAGGACACCCAATGGACTCGACAGTCTACCTGGATTTTCCATGCTGGAGCTGGATTTACAGAGCTGGATGCTGCAGCAGCTGCTGCCTGGGCACTCCAGTGTGGTCGTGCTGAGCTGGGAGCAGCAGAGCCCTGTCCCTGCCTCCAGCACAGGGCACCTGGAATGCACCCTGGGGTGCTGGGACCCCGAGGAGGGCTAGGCTGAGGGGAGCTGTGCCTTGATTGTCTCGATGTTTACAAATCCTGTTGGAAAGCCAACCCTCCTGAGCCACGTGGGCACCACAAGGAGCTCCCCAGGGATGCACAGGGACTCCTTCTCCCACCAAGCTGCACCCCAAAGTCCTGGGCAATCTGCTTTCCCAAGGATGCTCTGCCTGGGAGCCACCCTGCACCCCGATCCTGGGATTTTTCTCCCAGCTGGGCAATCACAGGGACCTTGGGAATGTGGGATTCCTCATCCTGAGCCCCTTCAGGATCCCACTGTGGGTTTGTCCATCTCCTACACCACTGTGGATTCCTTTTCCCTCTTCCCCCCACACTCCAGAGCTGGTTTAATCAGCTCATAGTTTTCATTTCATGCCTTTCTCTCTCTCCTTTTTTGAGGGGGCAGTGAAATTTATACAATATTTAAGCAGCATAGTGGAGTCCTGGAAGATATTATTAATGTAAAAGGGACAGGCTGGAAATGCACTTGAACCTGGTTACAATTAGAGGGTGATTTTTCTAAAGGTCAATGAATTCAGATAATATCCACAGGGGGGAAAAGAAATTTAATACCTTTTTAGTGAATTAATTAATTATAATATTATATCGGCTTGGGGTTCTTTTCCAGAATGATTAAGGGAACGATCTGTCTTCGGAGAGGCTGGGGGAAGTCAGTGAGCAAAGGAGAGACTGACAGAGGGAAGGGAGAGAGGGGGAGACTTTAATGGGAGAATAATGGAGCCTTTTCTTTCCTTTAAAAACTTACTGTATTTTCCAGGCCACATGATCCCTGCTTGCCAGGTCCGGACCCTTCCCTTCCAGCCTCTCCCAAGGCTTCTGGAGGGATTATTTGGTATTTTTTGTCTTTCCAAAGTGTCTTTGGGTCCTTTAGCATCTCAAATGCTGGATGTGGTGCAGGGGTGGACGGACCCTCAGTGACAACCCCATCCCTGCTGCCACCAGCACCGTGCCCAGGGCTGGCAAAGGGGGTTCTTGCCAGGTGGGAGGACTTGGGGTCTCCAGGAGCCAGCGAGAGCCGTGGCCTTGTCCTGGTGCTGCTCCAGCCCCGGGGAGCCCCGAGGCCCCAGCCCTCAGCAGTGTTGGTTTATCTGCAGCCTGAGCCGAGGCTGGAATTTACACTCTCTGCTAATCCAGCCAGCCCCAGAAATTAATTACAGTCTTGTACATTAAAAATTAACATAACCTTTCTGGATATATGTTCTTATAGCACAGGAGTGGGCCAGAGTCCCTCGGCTGCCTGTAATTGGAGCTGCTTTTCTTCTAATTCTTCCCCCCCGCCCTGTTTTTTAGAGATGTGGACATTTGAACTCATTAATCACGAGCCTGGTAGCTGGTAAAGTTTAAGAGGTTTGTAATTGCGTTTGGGGCTGGCAGAGTTTGCAGGGAAGGGGGAGAGAAGGGGTCTCTCCTCTCTCCTTCGTTGTGAAGGTTTAAGCAGCACCCACAGTTTGGGGTGTCCTGGCATGGGTTGGGTACCCCAAACCTGTCAGGGAGGCTGTCAGGGCTTGGCTGGAGGAGAGATGGGCTGGAGGGGCTTTTGCTAAAGTTGCCCTGCAACCTCCCCTGTGCCCTGTGCAGACACAGTTCCAGCAGCTACTTTTACACTAAAATAGAAGCAATTTTTTTTGGTGGGAGTTATAACACCTTCCTGCTCTTCTGCTGAGTCCCTGGCTGCAAAGATCCCAGTCCAGTGGGGATAAATCCAGATAAATCTGCAGCTGGATGCCCTGTGGGTGCCTCAGTCTCCAGGGGCTGAGCTGAGCCCTGTGGAGTGAGCACTCCCACTGCTGCTCTCAGCGCTGAGTGGGAACATATGGAGCCGTGTAATGGGATTGTGGGAGATGGTTTGTGTCTCCCATTAATGGGCTCGAAGGCAGAGTGTGTGTCACAGGCACGGAGAGCATCCTCTCACAGGGATTTGCTCTCTGCTGCTGCAGCATCACAGCCCTGGGTTATGATCTCCCAGACTCTGCTTTCCCATGCTGGGAGCTGGGCTGGGAGCCTGAACCCCCTTGGTGGGGCTGGGGGAGATCTCCAGGTGAGATCTCTGGGAAAACCCCAGCCAGAGCCCAGCCCTGGGTGATGCTGCTGGGTCATGAAATCACTGAATCCCACAATGGTTTGGGCTGGAAGGGACCTTAAAGCTCATCTCAGGGACACCTTCCACTAGCCCAGGAACGCCTTCCACTAGCCCAGGTTGCTCCAGGCCCTGTCCAGCCTAGCCTTGGACACTTCCAGGGATGGGTCAGTCTCCTGAGGAAAAGAATTTGTGATGCTGGGCTGTGCTGGTGACTCAAAACTCCAAGTCTGCTGCATGTTGTGCCCTGGCAGGATCTGGCACTGGCCCTGTTCTCCCACTCCTCCTGGGAAGTGCTGCTCCCTCAGCGGGCTCCCTCCTCCTCCTCCTCCATTGCCTCCAACGGGGCAGAGCACTCACCAGGCCTTTGGGCACGTCTTCTCTTCCCTCCTTCCCCATCTCTCCTTAAAACCCCACCATCTTTTATCAAACCAGCCCTTTCATTTCTCTTTCCTCCCCCTCCAACACCACCACCTCCCTCCCTCCCACCACCTCCACCTCCCTCAGCCAGCCAGCGACTGCCGGAGAGAGCCAGCTCTCTCCCATTGTGCTATCTTTGGGTCCTAAATTAAAATTTATGACATCTTGAAATGAGCAGTGAGGGTAATTTTGCTTCTGAGCGAAGATGCTAATGAGTCCCCTTAATGGCGTGAATAAGGAGTTGACGGGTCGTGTGTCACTTTGCGCAGCCCGTGCTGGTGGTGTAATGGCCGCAGTAAGTGTCTGTAATTATACCCTGTCTCGCTGTATTTTGGCAGCCGTTGTGGGAGAGCAGCGGCTCAGCCACGAACGAGGCAGGGGGGGAGGGAGAAGGGAAGGGGGGGGAAAAAAAATCCCTGCACCTCCTGTGCGTCCTCTGTGCTCCCCGGACTCCCCGTCCCTCGGGAGCAGCTCGGGATGGTGGGATGGCTGCAGCTGGTTGAGGGTGAGCTGCTCCATCTCTCATCTCCTTTCTCTGCTTTAAAACCAGGTGATAACCCGCCTTGTCCCGCTCTGCCATGTTCCCATGGGGGGACAACAGAGACCTGTTGGAGCCGAGTGCGTGGGACAGCCCTGCTCAAAGCCATGACATGGGGTCTGTCCCCTCCAGCCCCCAAAACACGAGGTCTCAGCCCTGTCCATGGATCAGACTGGGGTCCCCTCCCAAGGCTGGCAGTGGGAGCCCCCCAGCTATTCACTCTACTGCTGTCCTGGTCCCTGCTTCCTCCCTGGCTCATTTCCTCCATGGAGTTACTCTGGGGGATTGTCCTCACCCATTTTCAGTCCCTCGGATGTTTTCCCACTATTCAACGTTGTGCTGGGAGCTTCCCACTGAGAGACAATTAGTGTGGAGGTAAGAAACCCACCCCTGTTCCTCCCCAAGGTGTAAACCCCACTGCTGTCACCTGGGCAGGAGCTGAACCCTCTGGTGAGGCAGGAAGTCCATTGCCTGGGGATGCTCCATCACCCAGGGATGGATGCTCCATTGCTTGGGAATTCTCCATCACCCAGGGATGCTCCATCACCTGGGGATGCTCCATCACCCAGGGATGCTCCATTGCTTGGGAATTCTCCATCACCCGGGGATGCTCCATCACCCAGGGATGCTCCATCACCCAGGGATGCTCCATTGCTTGGGAATTCTCCATCACCCGGGGATGCTCCATCACCCAGGGATGCTCCATCACCCAGGGATGCTCCATGCCAGCTCTGTTGGGCTCCAGGCCGGTCCCTTGGCCTGGCACAGAGCTGCTGCCTGGGGATAAGGCTTTGATTTGCTGACACTGGCTTTGCAGGAGTGCGTGCTTGGGGCTGGATTTACCCATGGAGAATTTCCTGGGACGAGGGCAGGGGTTTGTTGGAGGAGAACACAACACACAGCAGCTCCTGTGGCCACCACAGAACAGTTCCCAGGGCCTGTGGAAATGGGCTGTGAGCTCGGGAAGCCGTGTCCCCTCCCAGCTGCTCCCACGGCACATCCCAGCTCGCTCCCTGCTCAGCCCCACACCTTCCAGCTGCAAAATCACCACGTCTGGCTCTGTTCCGTCGTCTCTGGGCTCGGGAGCCTCCGAGCCGCTCACAGAGGATGATTTACAAACTGTGGAGGGTTTCCTTGGCGTGTTTGTGTAGGTGGGTTTTTGTTTATGTGTCTCTTGAAGCCTTGAGAGCCCCCGACATATTTCTTCCTTTCCTCCTCCTGCCTCAGCCCACACCCTTCCTGACATGAGGAATTCCTGGGCAATCCTGGGGACCACGGGCAGGAGCTGGGAGTGCTGCTGGTGGCCGTGGGACCCTCACCAGGGCCAAGCAGAGACAAGGGGAGGCTTTTCCCTGTGTTAATGTGGGGGTGGATGTTACTCCCCTTGGCTCTCCCCATCATTCCTCCTCCTCGCTCTGCCATCACTGCCTTTGGTTCCCAAGGCTTTTTGGGAACCTTTGTTGCCCCACCTTTGTGTCTGGAGCTGAGTGGAGCAGCTTTGGGCCCGGCACTGGTTCAAGGTGTCCCTTTGGGGACGTGCAATGTGGTCCAGCTGCTCTACTCTTTTCCAGACTGGAAGGGCATAGGTTTGTTGTTGTCACCTTTGGAGGAAGCAGGAATGATTATAAGGACCAGAGCACTTGGGTACACAAAACATCCACCCTGTGGGTGCTACACCTTGGCTTTGTAAGAGCCTGGGAGCTCCGGGGAGGAGAGGAAGCTGCCTGGGCATGGGCTTGGGTTGTGGATGATGCTGGAGAAGTCCCTGCCAGCCCTGTGCTCCCAGCAGCAGGGTCCCGCAGGGGCTGGCACCCCCAGCCCTGTGCCATGTTCTCCAGGCAGGAGATGCTCCACGCCCGCCTGGCCCATCCCTGGGGATGCTGGTGGGCAACGCCAGCCCCGTCCCGGGGGGGAGCAAAGCTCTGCCTGTCCCCAGCTGCCTGCAGAACCCATACAGGTGCCTGTTCCAGGATGCACGTGGCAGGGCTTTAAAGGACAGTATCAATAGAGGGGGGATTGCTGTTCCCAGGCTCTGCTGAGGGCTGGCAGCGGGTGCTCCCCGCGCCGCCGAGATCGTGACCATTGAAATATTGAAGTACTTGCATATAAACTGCGCTTTCAAGTATTTTTGACAAGGGTACTAATTAAATCTTAATTGACACTGCACTAATTAGCTTCTTAATTACATGGAACCACATAATTAGCAGCACACTCTGTGCTAATTGTTAATTAGGAAAACCAGGCTTCCCCCTATCCCCCCCCATCCCTCCCCTCCTGTTGTCGCTTTTAACTAAAGAGCCTCTGGTGGGAAGAGGGGGAGGAAGATGAGGGGGGTGGTTGTGCTCCCAGCACATGGCACTGGGATGGTGTGTGGCTCTGGATGGGTTTTTGGACAGGGATGGGGTGTGGGAACATCTGTGGGGGGAGTGGGAACATTCATGGGGGTCGTTAATGATACTGTTAGTGAGGAAGCACAACCCTCCTCTGGAGATGTCCCCATGGAGCCCCACTCCAGGCCCTTCCCTCCAGCTCTACCTGGGATGAGCCCAGAACTCCCTCAAGGTTTCACATGGCTGTTTGTTTGCAGGGGTGAGGGTCCATCCTCCCCAAAACTGGCACACTGGGGTGAGTGGGTGCTCTTACCTGGCTGGGGCCTCACAAGAACCACCACAGCTCCTGGGGTGGATTTCACACCTCAGAAACCCTCTCCAAAACCCTCTGATCCCGGTGGGATGGCAGCCATGGGGTGATGCTCTGTACCACAGCACACTGTGCCCAGCATCCAACATCTTCTCCAGATCTTCCATCCCCAAAGGCTGCTCCAGCATCCACCTCACCACCCTGATCAGCCCTGGGTGTCCATCCTTGCAGGGGAGCAAAGTCAAAACCCCAAGGCTGCAGTCTGGCAGGTCTCTCCCTCTCTCTTTCTCATTTATGTATTTTTTACTATTTTTTTAATAGTTCAGTTTTCCAGGAAATATTAAAAAAAACTGGCCCAACACCTGCTGCAGAGCTCGTCTTTCCCAAGAGCCTGGAGGAGCGGGATGTGGAGTGTGGTGCAGCTGGGACTGCAGCCCTGTGTTTATGGGGAAAGAGGTGGAGGGGAAAGGAAAATATCTGTATTTTCACCAGGGGGAAAAGAGGAGGCAAAGAAAGTGGGGGGAAAAAAATGAAGAGGTGAGAAAATTGTGCGCATTTGACAAATCTTTCTAATTAGGGGCCAATTATGCCCTCAGATTCCTAATTGGGATTCCGGCAGGTTTTCAGGCTTGTAGGGTAATTACAGGCTCGTAATTCTATTAAGATGGAAATTTGGGAGAAATACCTTATCATAACATTTAGATTTTGCCATCTGTGTTGACGGGCTGCAGCTCGGGCGGGAAGGGGGAGCTTCAATCCCACGCTGAGCCCGATCCTCAGCCGCTGGCAGAGCTTGGATCCAGAGGAAAAATTGGGAAAGGGAGAGTCTGAGCATTGTCTTGGTCCTTGGGGTGCTGGGAGGGCGGTTTGGGTGGAGATCACTGGGGCTGTGCTGGATGTCCCGTTCGCTGCCATCTCCCTCATCCTCATCTCTGATGTTTCCGACCAGAAATATCCATGGCAATCACTCACCATCTTCCTCCCAACCTGAAGGAAGAAAGAGCTCCCCCAGCTTCCAGACAGCCTTGGAATTCCACTGGCACCAACCTCCACCTGGCTGTGCTGGCCCTTGTCCCGCCCCGGGATGTCTGTTGGGACACTCCTGTCCCTGTCCCCCCCACAGCCCCATCCCCACAGCAAAGCCCCCACGAGCGATGCTGTGATTTGGGGGTTCCCCAGATTCCTAATGCTCACATTTTTTTTCCCCTTGGCTAATGAAACCAGCTGTGGGTAATTATTTTAATCTGCATTACCGGGCGGGAATGTGGCTTCTTCTGGATCCACAAATTTATAATAGTGCTAAAAAAAAAAAAAAAAAAAGGGGAAAGAATAAAAAAAAGCAGCAGCAAACCCTCCTCTCCATGAGAGTCTGGCTGCCTTTGATCTTTTGTGTGAGGCCTCTTATCGGGACCAGAGTAGGTTTACACGCTGGAAGATACGGGAATAATACTCCACGGAGATAAGCTGCAGCCTGACTCTCCTTTGTGTGGCAAATTTGATAGGACTGGGAAAATGTTTACTGGGAGACTTCGGCAGAGAATTAGTCCCCAGCGCAGCCGAGAAAAATAATTGCTTTGCATGATAATTAAAGGATGGTGGGCTCAGCCCCGGGATGGGGTGGGGGCAAGGGGTTGGTTTTCTGGGAAACCCCTTGGATTTTCTGGGCCAGACACGGCAGACGTGACTTGTTATCGCCACGGCCACCACAACCCCTCCCGGGGACCCAGGAAAATCCCTTTCTGAACATCTGGAGGTGTCAAATATTAAAGCATTGAATTATTTTATTGGGATGAGCAGGGAAATGGCAACACCGGCGTTAAATTGATGTCCCTGGGACGCTTTGGGGGTTTTGTCGTGGTCACAGATTTGAGGTCCCGGGTTGTACCAGGAGCCAGAGCATCACAGTGGCTCAAGAGCATCGTCCAGAGGGGAGGGAGGAGACCCGGGTGGGAACAGCTGCGGGGAGAAGCCGTGGGAAAAACCCTGCTGGATTTCTGCTGCCTCCTTCTGAAGGAGTTCCCCAACTCTTACAGGTGCCACGAGGATTTCCCCAACTCTTTCAGCATCTCCAGACGCCCCTCAGCTGCTAAGCAAGGACATCACTCCCTCCTGGGGACCATCAGGGGCCGGGTGGCTCCGGGCCCGGGGGTCACCCCGGAACAGCCCCCGCCGCCGTGTAATCGCTTTCCTATTAATCTGGCTTTTTATTATTATTATTATTGTTATTATTATTAAACATCTCTCTTCTCCCAAATCATCTCGGAGCCGTGGCGAGGTCCCTGGTAATAGCTCCATAAATTTCAGCCATAAAAAGTAATGGAGGGAGACAAATGAGATAATTAGGAATAAATCTTGGCGAGGTCTCTATTCATCAACATCCCCCAGAACCGGCCAATATTCCAAATCATTAGCAAAGCCCGTAATTAACAAAGAGCCAAGGCTTCCAACGTTAATAAAGCTCGCTCAACTCTAGATTATCAGGTAGCGGCTGACGAATCAGCCCTGTTAATATTATGGCCTTTGTTGAGGATCTTCTTTCTTTCTCTCTCTTTTTTTTAAAGCTAAAAACCCTGTGTAATTTTTTTTTTCCCCTCTTCTGCTAAATTTTAATTAGATTTTGCGTGTGCATCTGTAGAGGACAAGTGAGGGGACAAAGGGACAGGGTTTTTTCTTTTATACTTGGAGATAGTGGCAAAAGAAGAACTTGATAGATTTTTTTTTTTTCTCCCATCTTTTTTACTACTTTTATTCATTCCTCCACACTCTTCTGCAGGAAGGAGGAGTCCTCGAGGCTGGTACCAACTAACAGCCAACTTTTATTTATTCTTTCCCTAAAGCTTCAAGATTTCTGGAATACCTTTGTGGACAGAAGGTGCCAGCTCAGCTCCATGAACCTGCCACCCTCGAGCACCTCTTGGCTCATCTGGGCTAAAAGCAAAAGGAATTTGCCAAAGAGCAAGTGCAGTTATTGCCTATTTCCCCCCCATAGATTAAGAATTACTTGGATTTTTTTGAGTTTCTGAAGAGTTTTTCTGTTCCCTGTCCACCCACAAGCTCAGCCATCCCTGTCCTCCACCCTGTGCCCCAGCAAGGCTGGCACTCGGTGTCCAGATAATTCAATTTTAACTTAAGTTAAAAATTAATAACTTCAAAATAACTTAGAAACACTTCCCCAGGCGGAACAGCTCCAGAATAGCTTCATGGCTGTGCAACCCACCTCAGAGCCCAGGGAACCTCCAGTCTGGGGGTCTCACTGAGCCAGGGCAGGGGAGCTTGGAGCCAATGCAGCCTCTGTCATCCCTTTAAATCTCTCTTAGAATATATATTTTTTTTTTTTAAGAGAACTGCTGCAGATCAAGCTGTGTTAAATCTTTGCCGGTGTAATGGGTGTCTCTGCACGAGGTGCAGCCGCTGAGCACTCCCGAAATAAAAACGTGATCCTCGTGTCCAGATTTTCTGATGGAGGGACAAACCAGGGGCTCGAGGGCTGTTGGGCAACTGGGCCCAGTGCGAGCGCGGTGGGGAGACTGGGAGCGCTGGTCGTGCCTTCACTAGAGGGCAGCATCCAGCCGATAAAATTGCCGAGGATCGCAGCGATTTGGGATCAGCCAGGTGGGAGCATCCAAAGGACTTCACACCTTGGGCAAGGAGGGCGTTCAAGGGCGACAGCGTGGAGGGCCGAGGGCTGTGCTCCGGGAGCTGCCCGGAGAGCCACACTGCCCCAGCTGACAGCCGAGCTGCATGCACGGGGCGTTTTTTGGGGTCGGGATGGACCTGAGGAATGTGCCTGGGGCTCCTGAGCTCCAGCTCCTCCAGGAGCCGCTTGCTCCCAACATCTGGAAGCCATTTGTGAGCGGCTCCACTGCCCGGCGGGTGTGTGGAGAGGGGAGAGCAGCTCCCGGGAGGAGGCTGGGCACGACCACAGGGGTTTGGGAGCCCCGAGGACTCACTGCAGGGAGCAGCACACCCGGGAAACGGCCGGAGAGCCGAGGGGCCGCACACCCGGCACGTGGGTGCCACAGGAGTCCCCTCCGTGCTGCCAAAATCCTGAGCCAAACACCCAAAGCAGACACGAGGGGCACGTCTGCCCTTCGAGGGGAGTACTGAGGTGGGAAGGGGCACCACAGCCAGACACCCAGCAACCAGGGGGATTCTTTAAAGGCACTTTCTGGGGTGTCTCGTGTGATGAGGACTCAGGGGGCTTATGGATTGAGGCACTTTAAAGAGCCCTACACGAAAAAATCCTTCACTGCCCGTGGCCAGGAAGGGGCTCAGGCACTAACGAGCTTGGAAACCAACGGGGCTGGGGTGGAAATGGAGCCAGGACCTGCTGGGAGCCCCCAGGATCCCTCCAGCGGTGCCAGCAAATAACGAGCTCCACATGGCAGCTCCCGGGCCGCCGAGGGGCTGCCGAGCCCTGGAATGGGGCAGGAGGTTCAGCTTTCCACGGGAAAACCAGCCCTGGCACGGGGCACTCAGGGGAAACCCATCCACGGGGAAACGAATCCCAGAGCCCGCCCAGGGCTGGAGCCTGAGACAACAACGGAGAGCAGAGTGTCCCTGGGGCCAGGACAACAGAGATATAATAACATGTATCTTCAATTAATAACTTCAAAATAAAAATAGAAAAATAGAAAACAGTAGATAAAAATATAGATAATGCTATATGTATAATAATGGATATATAAAACATATAGTATGGATATATAAAACATATAGTACCAGCGGGCTGAGCATAAAATAAAATATATTTGTGTGAAATACTATAGAATTGTTAGAGTCATAGACTCATTAAAAAGACCTTGAAGATAATCAAGTCCAACCATACATATATATGTGCAAATCTCTCTATAAAAAATGCATATAAATACACACACACGCACACACACACACATACATACATACATACATATATATATATATATATATAGTGCCACCAGGGCAACTACAGAAAAATACATATTTGTGCAAAATATATATACATATGTGTGTATGTGTGTATGCAAATCTATATAAATAAATTTATATCTAGCACCAAAATGCAGACAGTGTCACTGGAGAAAGTATAGAAAAATAAGTATTAGTCCAAAATAGAATCATTACCATTATCAACAGTGGAAAAGACCTCTAGGATCATTAAGTACAACCATACAGCTATGTACATATATATGTATTTTTATATATATATGTACATATATATGTATTTTTATATATATATGTACATATATATGTATTTATATATATATGTACATATATATGTATTTATATATATGTACATATATATGTATTTTTATATATATATGTACATATATGTGCGTGTGTATATATATATATATAATACCACTGGGGTGAGCATAGAAAACTATTTTTTTATGCAAAATATATATTAATAAATCTATATATAAGTGTAAATATAGTACTACTAAGGTAAGTATAGAAAAGAATATATACAGAAGAATGAATGCACAAAAATATTTGTGTGTATATATGTGTGTGTATGTGTGTGTGTAGGTATGTGTCTATATACACATGCATATATATGTGTGTGTATGTGCATTTTTATATATATATATTTCAATATATATTACGTATATTGCACTTTATATATTAAACACAAATATTATATATATTACACAATATACATAATATATGAAATAATCGTGGAGAAATGGTGCCACTTTTTTCACCCCATAACTCACCGGGGCTGTTCTGTGTGGGGTTAAAGGCAGGGCCCGAATTTTTCCTCCCCAAATATCCCCGTTAATGGCTTTCAAATGTTGGCACCCCCGGCGGGTGCGTGCAGGGTGTGTGTGTTGGCTGCGGGCGCCGCAGCTCCCCCCCGGCTCCCAGATATTTCGGCGAACTCCAGCCCCTCTCCAGTTTCAGCTGCAGTTTTAAAAAAAACAACTCCCCCGACTGCAGCAGGAAATCACTATTTGGGTTTGGAGGCACCTCTTCCTGAGGAGCCGTGCAGGGAAGGCTCTGCTCGCCCCGGCGGGCAGGTACTGCTGTGCCGCGGGGTCCTGGCCAGCCCCGGGCACCTCGTGGCCAAGAGGGACCAGGTGACGCTCAAGAGCCACTCAAAAGGCTTTTGTAGCAGGAAAAAAAGGAGATGCTCGAGCTGGTGGGGTTTGTGGCAGCTCTGTAGGTGAAACAGGGAGTGTGTTAAGGCATGAGAAATGCCTTGATAGAACAATAAATGCTGTAATAAAAGCAAAATTAAGCTGATCTGTTTTCTTAGTGATGGTTCTTGGTTCAGGCCGCTGCTCTGCAGGCACAGGGGGCCCGGCACCCAGCAAGGGGCTCACAGTGTCTGTCCAGCTCTCCTGAGCCTGGGATTCCACCTCCCTTTGGGCAGGAGCTGAAGGCACAGCATTAAATCCAGTGGGTTCCCTGGATCCATGTGCCTGTTGGTGTATATGTGGGTATGGACACGGGTCCGGCTGTCCTGTGCATCCTGACTTTGTCCCTGGTGTTGTTCTGGGGACAAACCCCTCTCCTGCCCTCGTTGCCCAGGTCTCTGGCAGTGTATAAGGGTGAGGGGCTGGCTGGGCTTCTCCCCACCCCCCTCCCAGGCTCCAGGAGAGGGTTAACACGAGCACTCCTGCATTTTCCTTCTCCAACTTGGTAGCAAGGCAGAACGTGGGGATCTCTGGGCTCCGCTCGGGTCCCAGCCCCCGAGCCCGGCTGGAGGAGCCGGCGCTTCCAGGCAAATTGCCCTTTGGCAGCCAAACCCCCGGCATGTGCCAGCTCTGCACTGCTTCAGCTCTCACCGAGCCCAGGGCGCTCCTGCACCCCCTCCCCTCGAGACACCCCAGCTCTGGGTAAGCTCTGCTGGCGACAGCAGCCCCGAGCTGTCCCACCCCGCTCCCCCCACCACGAAGCGACAGCAAACCCGGGCCAAGCAAACCCTTCCTGCCCCTTCCCTCCCCTGCCGGGGTATTTTTCCCTTCCTTGGCAGTGCTGCTCTCGTGCAGGAGGCTGAGAGGTGCCAGATGGCTCAAAGCCACCTTGCAGAGCTGTTGTGACACCACACCTTGGTCCCAGCCCTGTAGGACACGCGGGATCCAGACTGGGGGCTTGTGCCAGCACAGGCACTGGATTTTTCATTCAGCAGATGCTCACGCTTCTGGCAGGTTCAGGATTAAAGAGATCAGCTCTGGCCAGAGACTGTGGGACACCAAGGAATGGAAAAAAGTGATGCTGCTGGGCCTCTGGCCTCAAGTTGGTTTTTGGGGAAGGGTGAAAGTGAGGAGAGGAGCTGGTGGACCCGAAATGTTAATTCCTTCCAGCTGTTGTCAGTCTGGCGGGTTCTCAAAGGAAGTTTAATAGACTGCAGTCGTCTCCCCTCGGCCCGTCCCCCATCCCAGCAGAACCTGGGATTACATGAGCTGCTCTGTATTCCAAAGTCCTGGTTTTATTTTTTTTCCCTTTGGCTCTGGAAGTGTTTTCTTTCGTGTGTGAGTGCGTGTGTGTGAGTGCACACGTGTGTGATGCCTTTCCCTCATCTTCCTGCTAAACCTGCCCCTTGGATTGCTGGGAATTAGAGGGGACTGTTGGGGCTGCGCAGGGCTGGGGTAGGAGCAGGAGTGGGAGCAGAAGTGGGGGCTGCAGCAACTGGGAGGAGGAGGAGGAGGAGGAAATGGCTTTGTGGGCCTCCTTGCTGGAGCGCACCCCAGTCCGCCGTGTGAACCGGGAGGAAACAGGATGAAGAAAGTATTTGGAGTGGAAAATAAAAACCCTCTCTTGCTTTATTGATCGTGATTGAGGACAGAAATAGCCCAGGCTGCTGAAAGCCGTCCCCACTGAAGGAGCAGCCAAGTGTTGGACGTGGGGCTCATCCCGTGAGCACCATCCAGCTCCTGCAGCCCTGGGATGGGCCAGCCCTGAAACCCGAGGTTTCCTCACCTGCCTGCCACGGCTCCTGCAGACTTTCCAAGCCTTGAGTGGCACATCTTGCTCTGCACTGGCTGCAGCCCTGGCAGCCCATTAGCAATTAGACAATGAGCTCCCATCATGAACACCCCCAGTGTGCCATCCATAATGAATCACCAGCAGGGGAATATGGGAGAAGGAAACACTGCTGGCCAGCTGGGATCAGGCTCTGACCATCCTGGGGAGCAGCCTTGTGGCACTGGGGGGACCCCGCACCGAGTGCTTGAAACACAGCGAGGCTAATTTAGGTGACTGGATCTTTTAAGGAATTTTAGCCCATTTCACTGAATTGTTTCACCTAAGACAGCAAACATGGGGCCAGCCAGGCTGGGGAAGGCAGGCAGGGAACCCCAGGGTGCCCAGGAAAGCCCAGCCTGCAGGGCCAGCATGTGCATGGGCACAGTGGTCCAGCCTCAGCTCTGAGAGAACCGTAAAAACCAAGTGCTGGCAGGAGAGTAATTAGTTAAACCAGAGCACATCTGTTGTTAATTAATTCCCAGGCAGGAGAGTTTAACTCTTGCCTTCCCTGATGGTTTGCAACCTGGATGGCCAACGTCAGCTTGCATTAAAGGAGGGCTTCCACTTGACTTTTCAAGCCCTTTCAGGGACTTGAGTTGCTCTGGTCCATCATTCCCTGCTCTGATCCATCATTCCCACATCCCAGGACCATCCCTGTGATTTTCAGGAGCACCTGGGACACGAGCAGAGCAACCAGCACTGCTCAGGGCAGTGGATGTGCCTCAGGTTTGGGGTCAGGGCTGAAATAAATCTGTCTTTGCCCCTTCCAACACCCAGCCCCGAAGAGCTGATGGAGAAGGCGGGACCTCTCTCAGGGTGGGTTTGCAGAGCAGCACTGCAGCGCTGAGCAGAGTTTTTGGGTAGCCCTGCACTGCTTACTGCTCTTTTATTTGCATTTTTTCAGTGCAGCAGCTCTCACTGCAGTACATTCGTAGGCGTGAGCATCACATCCATCGAGCAGAACATCACATCCATCGAGCAGAACATCACATCCATCGAGCAGAACATCATCTCTGCGACGAGCCCAGCTCTGCCCCCCACCCCCTGCTCGGGACAGGGACCTGGACCCTTGGGAGCAGCATTAGAAGGGCTGGAGCAATGAAGGGGAGCGGGGGGGCAGCTGAGTGCTTGGAGTGTACAGGGTGTGTGAGACCCCCAACCCACGTGGGCCACCAGCAGGGCCAGCCCGCAGGGCCCTCCCACACGAGGGGAATCTGTTCCCCATTAAGCGACTCCGGCAGTGCCGTGGCTGCTGGGAGCAGCCCTGCCAGCCCCAACTTCCCTAATTAGCAGCACAAGTGAGGCCAGGCTGGGGAAGGCCAGCGCCTCCATCCCTCCTTGCCAAGGATGCAAACAGTTTGGAGCAGAGCCTCAGCCAGAGCCCGTGGAAAAGCTCCCACCGACCCTGCGAGTGCTGGATGGGGCCCCGATCCTGTCCACCCCAGGGTGGGCAGCCATGTGCATCCCATCCCCTGGCCCCTCACTCCTTTGGTGAGGGATAAAGCCTCAATCCAGCACGCCGAGCCCTCCCTGGGGTGTGTGGGGTGGAGGAAGGCTGCCTGCCCCAGCCTCTTCCCCTCTGTGCACTTGCACCCTGCCGGCTCCGACCGCCCTTTGCTCACCACTAAAAATAGGTTTCCCGGCTGAGCGGCAGCGCCGGAGGGCAGAGAGCCCAGATCCCAAACCAGCCCATGTCACCGTGACCAACTGACCCATTTGGCCCTGATTTTTAAGTATTTTTCCCTCCTCGTTCAACTTCAGCCCAGGCAGCAGCTGAGCTCCCCCAGGGGCAGCGAGACCCTGGTGGGGGGCTGTGGTCCCTGACCCACATGGCCTGGCACAGCATGGCTGATGGTCCCACACTGGGCTGGGACATGATGGGTGGCAGCAGGAGTGGCCAAAGCCACCCACATTCCAAGGGCTGCCAGCTCCCATAGCCTCATGCCAACCCTGGGCAGCCTCAGCCCTTCGACCGGGAATTCATGTGATTTATTGTCTCCTTTAGGGAATTTGTGCCCTGGGTCTAGTGAAGCAGCTCAGGAGCCTGAAAGGAGCAGGGAAGGAGCAGGGAATGACAGTGGGACAACAGGGCCAGGGTTTGTCCCAGGGGAGCTGGGGCGCTCCAGGACCTCAACCTGTTCCCTGGAGTGAAGGACAGAGAGTCCTCTCACATTTTCCCTTCTGGCACAAGGACCAAAGCAGGAGCACTCTGGGGCTGTCCTGACCTGTCCCATGTCCCCATGGCCCAAGGCTCCCCTGCAGCTGGGAATAGGATGGGGCACAGATACAGAGATGGGGGACACAGAGCTGTCCCCAGGGAGTGCCCTGCAGAGCATGTGGTGGGGCAACTGTCGGTCAGAAATGAAGACAGACCTTTATTTACAGTAACAAACAAAAAGGACAACAAAAATAAAATACCGTGACAGTTCCTTCCCTGTCTCCCCAGCCCTTCAATGGGGTATCTGCCACCCCCACCCAGCCAAGATCCCTCTCCCCAGGACGGTGGGATGGGGACAACAACTGGTGGGGGTCATTGGGCACCAACTGAGCCACCCTGCCCCACCAGCCCCAGGACACAGGGGGGTCAGGAACAGCTTGGCACAGCTCCAGGGTCTCCCCAGCCCCAGCTTCAATCCCACTGCAGGAAAAGCTTCTTCCCAGAAGGGGACGGGCTGCCTGTATTGCACTTGGCTGCCAGTCTCAGCACCAAGGGGGGTTGGCAGGAGGTGTCCCCAGCACGGGACCCCGTGCCTGGCTGGAGGCTCCAGCAGCGCTGGGGGTCCCGGTGGGGAGCAGGGCTCTGTGCAGCACCAGCCCTGGAGGTGTCCTGGGGGGAAGGGGTTGCTCTGTGCCACCCCCATGTCAGCCCCCTGTGCACCTGGAGCACTGTCCTGGGGCAGCCCCGGGCGGTGGCAGCAGGACAGGCTGTCCCCAAGGCCAGGACCTGGGGTGGCACCCGGGGGCTCTGCGGGACGGGCGCTCCTGCTCTCGGCTCAGGTGGCAGGAGGTGCTTCACGAACCGGCCCGTGTGGGGAGGAGGTAGAGCATGACAGGATGCCACCACCCCTGGAGTCCCCGTGGCCCTACGGATTCACCCTTCCCCAGGCAGGATCCGGGTCCGGCTCACCAGCTCCGGGGATGAGGTTTGCAGTGGGGGACGTGCTCTCCTCCTTCACCAGGCTCTGTCCTTCAGCGTTTCCCAGCGGCTCAGGGACCCTCACCCGCTGCGGGAGGGCCTGGGGGGGTCCCCCCGCAGGTCCCCCCGCCGAGCAGCCCCTCAGGAGGAGAAGCAGAGCCCGCAGCACTCCATGCAGATCTCCAGGCAGTCGGCGGACTCGCAGCAGGCGTCGATGATGCCGCAGTCCATGTCGCAGGGCAGGTCGCAGTCCGCGCACTCGCCCGAGTTGCAGCAGCAGCAGCAGATGCAGGAGTCCTCGGAGGTGCAGGAGCCGCAGGTGGCACAGTCCAGAACGATGTTGCAGAGGGTCAGGAACTCGCAGAAGAGGCAGGAGAGGATGCAGTGGACGCAGCAATCTGGGGAGGAACGGCCAGAGAGAGGATGAGGGGATGGGCGTGGATGGATGAGGCAGCACCCGGCATGGATGGATGCCCAGGGAGCACTGTGAGGGTGGGAATCCTCCCTCAGGAATTAAAGGAAGGGATGGGAAGTAGGTCTGAGGGCCAGGCACTGCCCCAGGGTCCTCCCTCAACACCTAGGGACATGCCCAGACCTCAAGAGAGACCAATTTTGGAGGACAGGAGATGGCCCCACTCAGCACCCACCCTACAGAGGGTGCCAGGAGGGGAGCTCGGCTGGTTCCCAGCTCCAGGGGTCCCGATGGGCTGAAAGGATGCTGCACGAGAGACCCCAAGGGAAGAAGGGCTGGAAAACGGCTGGAAGGGGACCCCCCGGGGAGAGCTGGTACCTTCTTGCGCCTCAATAGGGATGTGGGAAGAGGCCGACTTGGAGCTGCCCTTGCTCTTCTTGCTGCTCTGGCTGTTGATGGAGTGGTGCGGCTGCAGCTTTCGGTGAGGTTTCGTGCTGGGGAGGGGCCGGAAGAGCCCGTTCCCCGCGTCCCCGTTGGCACCGCCCGGGTCCGGCCCCCGCCCGGCGCCGTTCTGCAGGAGGTGGGTGCAGGGGCCGGGGGGCTGCAGGGCTGGTCTCACCTGGGGCTGGCCTGGGGGGCAGAGCAGCACGTTACCCCCCCGACCCCTCCTGTAGTGCTCCACCGAGGAGAAACACGGGCCTGGTCCCCTGTCACCACACAGGAGCCTGGTCCCCAGCGTGGCTGGGAAGTGATGCTAAAAGATGGATGGTCCAAGAGGATGGAGATGGAAAAGGAGATGGAGAAGAAGAGGTGGCTGCAGGGAAGGAGGCAGAGGCTCCAAAAGAGGAAGGGATGAAGAAAGAGCAAGAAGTAGAGATTTTTTTGTGAAGGACGTGCTGCAACTGCTGAAACTCAGCAGAGCACCCGGAGGAGGAGGAGGAGGAGGTCTCCCGGGATCCCAGCACTGCCGGCACAGGCAGGAGGGATGAAGCCACCGAGGCTGCCAGACAGAGCTCCTGGCTGTCCCCACCATCCTCGGCAGAGCCGGAGGAGATGAAGCACCACTGGAGAGCTGGAGTGCTCATCTCTCCGGGGCTGCGGGAACTGGCTGCTTCATTAAAGGTCTCCCCAACCTCTGGCTGAACTTCTCTGCAGGAGGAGGAAAATAACTCTCTGCTCTGTCTGTGCCTCCCTCCAGCCTCGCACGCTGCAGCCGTGAGCGGCCACAGCCCCATGTCCTGCTGGGACACTGCCAGAGCCAGTGCCCTGTGTCCTGCCAGAGCCAGTGCTCAGCCCTTCACTCCTGCCCAGTGCTGTTTCCTTGTCCCCACAAATCCATGGGAGAGGACTGGGAACCAGCACAAGGGAGGAGGTTCCAGCATCCATCACCCCCCACAGCAATGCCAATGGAAGCCACAAATAAAATCCTGTGTGATGGTGCTTTGGCCAAACTTTGCTTTTGCTCCCTTGTGGCAGTAAACAAGGGATGATTCAGGCAAGAGGCTCGAGGGCAAAGGCACCTCTGGCACTGGGGAACAGGAGCTGCTTTTTGTGCAGGGCACAGGGGGAGGCAGGGGTGGGGTGGGCACAGACGGGCCCTGTCCTGCACCCACGAAAATAAAACAGTTGGTGGAGGTGAAAAACACAAGTGGATGGTCCTGGAGCCTGGCTCTGCCAGGCTGAGCTGGACTTGGGCTGCAGAGGGAGGTTTAACCGGGGGCTTGGTCTTTGACACACGCTGGGAAGGGAACTTAAAATAACCAGGGTGAGCGGGAAGAGTGGGTTGGAAGCAGGAGAGATGGAAGAAGAGGAGACTGGAGACATGGCAAACAGGTCTTGGATAAAATGGGAATTGTGTCCCCTCCCTAAAAAACCTCACATGGTGTTGACTTCCCATTCACCCTTCTCCAGTGCCCTCACCTGCCTGTGCCCTGGTGCTTGCACCGAGCTGGCACCAAGTGGCACCAAGGATGAACCACAGTGCCTGGGCCTGCCCAGAGCTGTGACGGGCCAGCAGGGATCCGGGCAGGGGCTGAGCCTGCAGGGACCCAGCAGCAGCAGCAGCAGCAGCAGCAGCCCAGCAGTGTCCAACAGCAGCTGGGTTCTCTGGGATTGCAGCAGGATGCAATGCGCTCGCCTTGGCGCTCCCCATTTCACTGCATTCCTCAGATTAAACTGTTTGTAAATCAAAATCACGCTCTGGCTCTGGAGAGTGGCAGCCAAAGGCAGCCAGGAATCCCCCCCCCTCTAAGTTAGGGAAAATAGCTTCCATTTTTTAGGAGAACCTTCAACTCACAGGAGCCCAAAGCTCTTCTAAAAGAGACACTTTGAACCTGAGCTCAGCAGTGTGGTGCTCCCCAGCAACATGGGTGTCAGGGCAGGAGTGGGGGGGACCAGCCCACCTGACAGCCCCCACTGCAGCCACTCACCAGCACCACGGTGGGAAATCAGGATTCTGGGCGGAACAACCTGCCTGTGGATCTTCAACGACCAAAACCCTCCTGGGTGCTCGCTTGGGGTTTCCCACCCAGGTGGTGCCTGCCAGCCCCGGGGCCCAGGGGGGTGCCCTGGAGGGGGGGGCTGGGGAGGGGGCTGTGCAGGCCCGCGGGGTGCAGCGGCTGTGGAGTGACTCAGACGTGCAGAATGTCTGTGGGCAGCCGGCCCAGCTCCCAGATGCTTCGCAAGGGCTCAAACTCTGCTGGAGGAAACGTGCGCTCTCCTCGCTCCACGTAGCCCTCGGGAGCGCCCGGATTCCGCCGTCCCCTCCCCTTCCCACCCCGCCTGCCCGCTCTTTGCGGTGTGCAACCTCCTTCCCACCCTCCCTCGTCCCGTTGGGAAGCATCCGTCCACTTTACACCCCCTGGAAGGGAAAGCTGCGCTCTCGCATCCAACAGAAGGGGACTGGCTGTGCCTACGGGGCAGCCCGGGAGCGAAACCCTCGGATCCAGGCTGGGGGCCAGGGAAAGGATGGACAGCGGGACTCCAGGAGCGCCTGGCCCGTGGTCTTCCACATCTGCCAGCTCTGCCTTCCCACCCCTGCAACGGCAAATGGATCGAGGGCCCCCAGCCCTGCCCCTTCCCCAGCGCGGTGCTTCTCATGGGGAGCGGACCGGCAGGGCTGCGGCAGCAGATTTGGGGAGGTGCTGCCTGGCCTCACATCCGCCTCCGGCAAAACCAGCTCCTCCGAGCAGCCAGCCCGGCTCGCCCGGGATTTGCACCAGCCTCACCCTTGCCCTGGACTCGCCAAGGCAAGAGCTGTCCCAGGGGGAGGCATCTCCCTTTGCTCCAGCAAAGTGGCCGCTGTGCTCCCGTCCCGCGGCAGCGCCCACGGAGCTGTTCTGCCGGGGGTCTCCTCTGTGGCTTTGGGGGATGTTCCATAGAGCAGCCAGCTCCTTCCCTGGGGGGCTGATCCCTCTTCCCACTATGGCATCCCAGGGGACCCCAACACCAGCGAGAGCTCCTCCAGCTGCCCACCCTCCTGCCCCTCTGCCTCCAGCCGGGCCCACAGGCAGGAGAGCCGGAGCCATCCCAGATGCCGCCCTTCACTTTCCCCACTCCAGCTGACTCACGCTCAGCTTAAGCCTTTTGCTTTGATGTGGGGAGGAACAAAGCGAGGAGGAGATGGATTCCCACCTCTGCCCTCCTTTTTAACGAGCCCTGCTCCTGATGAGGCAGCAGCCCAAGGCACTGGCACCTGGAGGTGGCCGGAGCTGCCACGAGGGAAACACTCACATGTCACAGCTTTGGGAGCGCCTGCAAGCTCGGCCCGGGGGCTCTTTGTCAGGACTTTTGGGGACTCCTCATCTTCCAGGGGTTTCTCCTTCCTCTGCACCGTGGGGCAGGTGGGTGTCCGGGGCTCTGCCGACGGCGCCGCTGGAATCGGCCTTGGCGAAGGGCGTGAGGGCTCCCCGGCCTCTGCAAGAGAAACGGGGCTAGAGCTGAGCCCCCTGGGGTCACCCAAACCACAGAGACCCACAGCACATCCCCACACTCTGCAATCAGCACCGGGCAGGGCGTCTGGGCTCTGACTCCCAAGCCAAATCCAGCTGCCCCCGTTGCACACAGTGGGGGGGGAAGAGCTGGAGCACCACAAGGGATTTTGGGCTGCTCGGGATGGCCGTGGAGGCTGCACCACTCTGCAGCTGCTCACCTCGTGCAGCGCCAGCAGCTCAGCAGCACCATCCCAAAAACTCTCCTGAGGTCCCACATTCCTTCTCCAAAAAGCCAAGGGATCTGGTTACACTCAGCGGTTCAAGCTGGATTTTTCATCCCCCTTCCCATGAAAGGGCCACTGTCTTCCCTGTGGGAGCTGGCTGCCACCTCCCCTCATCTTCCTGCACTCTGGGACAGGGGCAGCCACTGCAGGACCCCTTGATGGGGCAAGTACAACCCGAAAGGAGACGAGTTATTCCCCATGGGATCAATTCTGATGCCACACACCTCCTTGCAGAAACCCACAACCCCCTTCAGCAGAGCCAGTGCTGTAGGTTGGGAGCTTTCTGCCCCTCATGGGGGGTTTCCACGGGGAATGTGGGATGTCCAGGGGAACTGTGGGGTGTCCAGGGGGGCTCAGTGCAATGCTGCAGTCCCCCACCCACCCTCCTTGCTGCCCCATCCCTGTCCCCATCCCCTGGAATAGCAACCTCTTGCACAACAGGGGCTGGACCACACTTTATATAAAACTAAATTATAGCCTGGGTGAAGGGAGGGAGAGCAGAGACCCATAATTTCCTCGGCTATAACAAGAGGTCCCACACACAGGCAGGCAGGGGCGGGGGGGGCAGGGGGAGAGAGACCTGGGACACTTCATTATCCTCCATCTGACGTGGGTCCTACATGCCTGAGCCAGGGAGGAAGGTGGGCAGAGCTTACAAGGGGAATCAGGAGTATAACGAGGGAGGGAGAGGCTTCCTCTGCACCCCGGGGTCAGCAGGAGCTGCAGAGGGGCTGCAGCCAGTCTGGACCGATGCTCCACCACACCCCACACACCCCAGTTTCCCCACAGGACCACCCTCTCTGCCCTCCCCAGGGTGCTGATCCAGCCTGGGGTGCACAGCTCCTGTGACAGGGGGTTTGCTGGGAAGGAAAGCTCATCCCAGCAGAGCCCTGCTCGCAGCTCTCACAGGTGGGGTGATTTTGGGGCTCAGCCGAGGGAAATCCAGCGGCTCCACCTGAATTTCACACGGCAGTGTTGGCTGGAGAGTGTGAGCACATGAGTCCCAGACAGGAGAAAAGTCCTTCCCATGCCTCTGGGAAGCCTGGGGCAAAACAGAGAGGTGAAGAGAGCTGCCATCTACCCACAGTGTATGGGTGAGGTGTGGGGATGAATAATTCCCACAGGCTGCTGCATCCACGGCCTCTGCCATGTCCCGACCTGGACCAGCCTGAGTCAGACGTGATCTAATACCTGTTAGAGCCAGACATGGATCCCTGATGGCTGAGGAGCTCTGGATGAAGCCCTGAGCCAGAGGTGCCCAGCACAGAGCATGGAGGTGATGCTCCCCCGAGGTCCCTGGGAAGGGATCTGAGCTACTCTGGGTTCTGCTGTGAGAAGTCCAGGGCTTAAAAATCCACAGCCCAGATTCTGGGGCTGCCCAGGGCAGCCCCATCACCACCAGATCCCCTTCCCTGCAGGTCAGTGATTTTACACTAGGAAAAAGAGCTGGAAAATCAGGTGCTATGGCGGGACAGGGGCTGGCACAGGGAGAGCTCCAGCTGATCCCTGCCCCTCTCATGGCCACCCTGTGCTGCTTCCATCACATCCCTTGCTCTCTCTGTGCCTTTTCAAGGGGGATGAGGACAAGGACAGCCTGTTGAGACCCTGAGCTCTGAGGGAAAGCCCAGCACTGGCTGTCTGGATCCGTGTGGATGCCCAGTGTGCTGCTCCGGGATGGAGACAGGGCTCGTTTCTGCCGTGTCCACCTCACACATGTAATTACCCTGCACAAGGTCTCACACACAACCACAGAGATGCAGGGGGGGAGGTGGCAATTAAATTAACTCCCACGGGAACAAGGTGGCCAGGAGAGAGACAAAAATAGACAGGAAAGAAATTTGGGGAAGCTGGTCCTTCCCTGCCTTGCACAGCCTCACATCCCTGCTGCTGCAGGGCCATGGGGAGACCAAGTCTGCCTTTTGCACCCAAGAGGAGGCATCACCTCTGCTGACACAGGGAGAGATGGACAGACAGACCCCCAGCACTGGCACAGGCTCATCCCACAGCTCCTGGCTCCCTCTCCTCCTTTAAATCCCCCCCAGCCCCTTTCCAGGTGTGCCCTGCCAAGACAAGGCCCCCCTGGGGTCCCCTCTCCCAGTTTCCAACAGGGCAGGGTCTGGCTCCTTCCCTCCCCTGCTGCCACCAGAACAAGACCAGGCTTGACCTGAATCCCTCAGGTTTGAAACCAACCACAAGCCCAGGCAAAGCCCTAAGGAGAGATGGCCCTCAGGATGGGCCATCCATCCCTTTCCTCAGCTGCACCCCCAAGGCAGCTGCACCCCCAGACCCTTCCTGGGTGGGATAAATGCCCACCACAGATGAGGGTCTGGGTCTCCACTCCCCCATTCTGCACCACCTCTTGTACAACACGAGGGAGACGTGAGGGTGACGTGGCACAGGGAGGGCGACTCCGGTGTCTTGTTCATGGGAACAGAGGTAATAAGGCATTTAAAAATAATAAGCCCAGCTTCAATAAATCACAGCACTGCCCTAAGGTACAAAAGATTAGGGAAGCGATAGACATGGCACTACTTTCTTTTGCCTCCTGGTTGCCAAGCCCAGGACACACACATGGATCTGGTTTTCTGACTGTTCTCCCCATTTCCAAAGTCCAAATCCAGCTGTCATGAAAGGCCCAAGACATCAGTCAGCTCCAAAGTCCATCAAGAGGGTGAGAAAAGAGGAGGGAGGAGGGAAAGATGTAAAGCTGGAGGGTTTCATTGCTGCAATATTCCTGCAAAGTCCAAACATCCCTCTGGGAGTGATGGCTGCAGGAAGGACCCTCTCCACATGACCAGTGTCTGCAGGAGCTTCTGGGGCCACCCCCATGGTCCTGACCAGGGGAAAAAGCACTTTGTGCTTTGGGTGGGAAGCACACTGAGGTCCTGATGAGCTTGCAGGACTGAGGTAACCATTCCCAAAGAGCTGGACAAACAAAAGGCAACTGCATCGTGTCAGCAGCTGGTGGGAGCTGGGATGGGGCAGAGCATAAACAGGAGCCACACCACAGGCAGCACAGCCACAGCATCCTACAGCTCCCAGAGACCTCTGGATTCTCTTCCCCCAGCTGGTTGTGGTGCCCAGACCCCCAACTGGGAAGGCTCAGAGGACATGGGAAGATGCAAGGCCAGAGCCATGGTTTTTGGTCAAACCCCCCCAGGTTGTCCCACGGCTCCTGCTCAGTGTTCCTGAGCTGTAGCTGATGATCTGCCCAGCTCCTGGGGTCTCCTTTATCTCCCCTCTTCCTCCCAGCTGCCTTTGCCTCAAAGGGAAGAAATCTGGTGGCAGGAGATGGAGGGACACATTCCCAGCATGGCACTTTCCCCATCCCCGCTGCCCAAGGCCAGAGAGACACAGCACGGGAGGGAAAATGCCTCCGACACACGGAGCTGAAAACAGGCTGGGGAGAGCGGAAGCAAATCCCACCTCTTTGGCAAGGCAGATGTTTGCCTTAGGTGGTGTCAACCAGAAGGGAGGGAGAAGGGTCCCAGCACATCTGGATCCACGGCTGAGCTCTTGAGGAGCATCCAAGCCTGATGCCATGGGATGCGACTCCCGCCCAGGAGAGCCTCCCGTCCCCCCCTGCTCTCTCCCTTCAATCCCTTGGGAATGGCTGGACAGGGACCAGGTAATGTTGGACGGAGACACAAACAGAGACGGTCTGGGGAGGCGTTTGCCATGAACAACATGCAGCAGTATTTGGTTTGGGAGCTCTCTAATCTCTTTTATGCAGATAAAATGAGCGTGCAATCTCTCTTGGTTTTCCGTACGTGCCGCCTGGCCCAATCAGGTGCCTGTCTGACCTATGCCAGGGGTATTTTAGAGCCTGATTAAGTGGTTTCAAGTGCAGAAGAGACAGCACTGAAGCAAATCCTTCCAATCCCACGAGCCAGGATGGAGGAGAGGAAAGCAAAATTCTGGTTTGAAAGTTTGCTCAACTGGGAAAAATCCAAATGGCTTATTTACATTCAGTCTGAAATTAATGCACCGAAGCATTCTCAGATTCTAGGATACTCAGGGAAAGGAAAAGGGGGGTGGGAGGGGAAGGGGGAGAGATGCCCAGAGCACCGGAGCACAGCTGGGACAGACCCAGCACATCTTTGCTTCCCTCCCTTTGCCCCAGTGTCTCTCTGCTCACCTGGGCAGTGCTTTGGATAAACAGTTCAGTTCTGGGACAATGAGGAATTCGGTAAAAAAAAAAAAAGTGGTTTCTATGAAAAGTTACTTCCTAAATGCAAAAAAGCAAAACAAAGCAAAAGAACCCACAAACCCCCAAATAGCTCAGTAGCCTGGGAGTTGTTGTTATTTGTTATTTATAGCCCTTGGGTGGGTAGGAAGGGAGGAATTTTGGGCCAGACAGGTCAGGACCAGTGTCCATCCAGTCCATCCGTGTTCGGAGTTTGACCTCAGTGACAAAACCCCAACTCCAGGTTTGGGGCACAGACCCTGTGCCAAGGTGTCCCTACAAATTCCATCACCCAAAGGTCCTTGTTGATCCAACCAGCTCCTGCCAAGGAGGCAACAACCAAATTCATGGAAGAATTGCTCCCACTCAAGAGCTGGGTGGTGAGGGTGACCCTCGAGAAGGGATTTCAGGGAAGATAAAAAGTAAAATCACTGCAAGAAGCACTTCAGTCACCGCAGCACTGGGGAGGAACTACAACTTATGCAGTAAGAATAGATTTAACATATATATTTTATACATATTAGGGCAGCATTTGGAACTGGAGCTGCAAGGGAAGAAGGAATCTCTAAGCCTGAACTGGAGGCCAGGACAACACAACTTCCCAGGACACCAACCGGACCAGCAGGACCAGGTTTCTTTCTTGTTTTCCTCTCCCAGCATCAGGCCTGGGCTCTGCCTCATCCAAAGAGCAACACAAAACCTCACAGACTCACCGTGGGGCCAAGGAGTGGTGGGAAACGATGGGAAAACAAAAGCACGGAGACCCAGCCTGGGACTGAGACAACTTGCACTGGGTGTGAGGAGCTCTGTGCCAGCTCGGGGCTCCCTGGGGCAGGACAACCCCTCAAAGGATGGAACAACCCTATGCCACAGGAGCCTGGCATGGGGGAAGGATGCAGGAGGAAATCCTGCGACATCCTGGGTGTCCTTAAGGAAAAGCAATTATCCCTGAAGCCTGGAAAGCGGCTAAGGAGATGCCTATCACATCCAAGGAGATTCTGGGAATTACAGAGCAAGGAGCTGTGCTGGGGAAAATTATGGAGAGAGTAATTAAGGACCAAGCCAGTCCAGTAATTGTGTAACCTTCTGGGGTTAAACCAGCACAGGTCCTGCCAGGGAAAATTTGTGTCTTTCCCCCTGCTAAGAGTCCTCAAAGGAAGTTAATTGAGGAGCGGATCAACGGGAGCTGGTGGACACTGTTATTAATGAGGATAATAATTTGCACTTCTGCAGCCCCTTTCATCCCTGGCTTTAACCCAGGGCCCATCACATGTTACCTGAGCTCCAGGTATTTTCCAGGGGCTCAGCTGCAGCTCTGAGTGGAAACAACCTCGGCACAGCTCAGACTGGTGGGGAAACTGAGGCACACAAATGGGATTTGCCCAAAGAAATGTCCCCTGGAGATGGAGCCTGGCACCAAAAGCAGCCCAACCAGGTGAGCCCTGTCCTGCCCTGGGGGAAGGAGCCAGAGCTGGAGCTCCTGTGCACCCACCCCAGCAAAGGATGGGACTGGGGTGAAAACACTTCCCAGAGCTCCTGCCCACTTCCCAGTCTGCAAATCCAACAAGGCAGCTCAAGATCAGAGATGGGTGAAGACTGGAATTTTTGGGAAAAAAAATCCCAATTACCCCATCACTGCACCAACATAAAAGCTCATTTCCATTGGTACAACCTGGCACCCTGAGGGGGGAGAAATGGGAAGGGGCTGCCAGACCGGGAGGGACCGATGGGGCTCATCCCGGGGGCTGCTGTGCCCATCCCACAGGAGGCTGTGCTGGGCAAGGCAGAGCTCTGGGGAAGGTCACCAGAACTCCAGAAAACACCCCGAGGAGAGCCTGGGTTTCTGCAGCTCCCAGGCTTGAGCAGGAGCTTTCCAAGGAAATTCAATAAGGAGCTGGAGTGGGAGCAGGACGCTGGGGCGGCACAGCCCGAAGGCCCTGCTTTGTTTTGCACGAACCCAGAGACACTGAAAAAAGCCAGGAATCTGCCTTTTTCTGTTTGGCATTTGGGGCTTTTTTTGTTGTTGTTTTGTTTTGTTTTGTTTTTTTTTTGCAAAGTATTGCTGTTGTTCAAAGGAAAAACACAAACGAAGCGTTTTCACAAGCTGACAAGAATCTTTGAAAGAAAAGCAGAAACTGACCCTTTCACGCAAGAAGTTTTTATCTGGGGTTAAAAAAAAATAATTTCGTCTCTTTTAGGGCTTTTGGGGGGGGGGGATTTTTTGCACTTTGAAGGTGCCTGTGTACAACTCTGCGACCCTGCATTTAAATCAGTGTTAAGACAAGCAAAGACCCTTTTCTTTTGACCATGGAGGGGGGGCCCTATGTTCCTACCCCTGTCCCAGTGCAGGACAGTCCCAGAAATGGGTACCTGCCTGGCAGTGGCACCAGCTCCTGCCCAGCACCCCCTGCTCGGGACTCAGCCCCCTGAGGGGGTGACAGACCCTCGTGCAGGCACCCACAGCCTGGTATTTTGGGTCTGAATGCTGCATTATTAGGGCTGAGCACACAACAGCTTTTGGCCTGCTGTTACACCTCGGGGCAAAATCCTTGGGAACAGGCAGAAAGAATTAAAGGGAAAAAAGTGCGTGTGAGTGTCCCATCCCCAGCTGGCTCCGAGCAAAGACACAGGGAGCTGCCAGGGGCCAAGCTGGGACACAGGCACGGAGAGGGGGCATAGAGGGGGACATGGAGGGGCTGGGGTGGTGGTCTCATGCAGCAGATGTCCTGCTGGGAAGGGAAGGAAGGGAGGGGGGAATGAGCAGAGTCAAACCCAAGGGATAGGTTTTGCTTTTGGAAGTGGATTTGCCTTGACTGTCTACATGGGTTTGCTCCCCATGAGGAAAGACCCTCTCCTGCTGTCCCTCCTCTTCCTCCCCATGAAGGAAGGATAATCTCAGCCAAAAATCTTTATGTTTTCCTCCTGTTTTCTGCTGATTCCTCTGAAAAGTAATTACCCCCCATCCCCTCCAGGCAGACAGTCGCCTCTTCTCTCCTGGTTGCAAACTACCTGTGGCTATTTCGAGGCTTTGGTTTGCCATGTCCCTGTCCCTTCTGGGTGGGAGGAGACTGGGATGGCACCCAGCCCATCTCCAGAGATGCCAAGGAACAAACTTCGGGAAATAAGCTTCTGCTCAGGCTGGGAAAGAGCACCAAGCACAGCAAAACCAACCCGACCTGCCCATCATGTGCTAACCTGGGCCAAACCGCCCTGGCACCTCAGTTTCCCTGTTTATTCCAGAGCCTTGATGTTTCCAAATGAGCTGGTCTAGTTTGCAAAACTTCAGAAGGGGAATGGAGAGAAAATTCCCAGGCTCGGTGGTGCGTGACAGAGCCTCTGGCCGCTGCCCAAGGGATCAGGGCTCTGCACCCGACCGTCACGGGGCCCAACAGCACGGACAGCGGAGAGTCAGCCCCCCAAAAACAGAGGGGGACAAAGACAGGAGTGGTGTGAGCAAGGATTTGAGAGAGGCCACCACAGAGCTGCCCTCTGAGGCAGGACAGGATATTCTCTCGGGATGAAATTTAGCCCCTGGAGCTTGGTCAGATGGAAATTGAGGGTGTCCTGGAGACCCCCTTGTGCTCCCAACACTCCAAAGCGGGGTCTAAAGGAGACAAAGTTGGTCCAGCTCTGCCTGAGTTCATACATCAGGTCCACACTCCCCTCCAGAGGAGCTGGGGAAGGGGAGGGTGGGCTAAGGGCTGCTCTGGGATGGAAGTGCTATACCTCCAACATGGAATTGGGCGCTCGTGGATGCCCCCAGGCACCTTGGCTGGGTCCTACCACTCCTGCTCAGGACAACAGTACAACTGTACAACCACACTCTACCTACACACCACTCCTGTGCAGCCACAGGGAACATAGAAAAGCTCCAACAACATTTTAACAGATTTTTAAACTACTTTTTAAAATACCCCCCAACTGATGGCACAGCAGCCGTGCACAGCACTCCTCCTGACCTGGGCTGGAAGCAAGTTCCCGTGCAAAAGCTTTTTGCACAGGGTCTGTGCACTAACAGTTCACCACTTCCCACCTGGAAAGGAAAGGGAATGGAAGGAAATCCAGGGAAATCAGTCCCACAGAGCCCCTGCAGCTGCCTGGGCCCCGGGACGCGGCTGCAGCTCGGAGCAGCACAAGAGCCCAGCCGGGAAGCGGAGCCTGCGGCATCCAGCTGGAAGAGCAGGGGGGAAGAGAACAAGAGGATGTATTCTCCAAAACTTGGGCCCAGCCGTGCTCCGGGCCAAAGCCAACACGGGACTGGTCCAGCTGTGCTGGATCCTGCCCCTCTCCGTGCCCGGTGCTCCCGCGGCCCCTCAGCCCGGCGGCCCCTCCGGAGCACGCGGGAGCTGCTCCTGCTGCGGGTTTGGCCCCTTTTGTGTCTGGCCTGACAGACACACCACAGCGTGTCCCACCATCACCAACAGCCTCCTGCCTTTTCTCTCTCTCATTGGGACTTTTAATGCCGTTTCTGCACGTGAGCCTTGGCAGGGACTGAGCACCGACCCGGGCAGAGCCTGGAGGGGCTCCGGGGGGCTCAGCTGTGCCCCGTGGAAAATGCGGGGATTCCCCAAACTTTTCCATCCACTTCTCCATGGCCTGATCCTGCCCCCCTGCATCCCATGGCTGCAGAGCAGCCCCTCCACCCATCCCTCGGGGGGGGGGTTTGACTCGCTCCGTGTGCTTGGCCCCGCTACAGAAACTGCTGGAGAATCTGTGCTGCAAAGTCCCCGCGGGGTCGCGGCAGCTGCTGCACTCGCACAAACACGGACATGAACACACTGTCAGGGGCACCAACACACCCTCAGCTCCACGCAGCCGTGCACACTCACACTCACACACATACACTCAACTGTATGTTCTCCCTCTACAAAATGTGCTTACATGCACCCCTCCAGTCACGCACCCCCTGCTCCCCCCCACAGCCCCCCAGCCACGCACACACATCCTCCCCTCTTCTGTGCACACACACCGTCTCCAGCAATGCACCCCCCCACGGGGCACCCCATGCCGGGCACCCACACGCCCAAACCTTGCACACCCCCGATCCGTGCACACCTCTCCACGTATCTATCCCTCAGCCACACACCCCTGGCGCTGTGCAGACCCACCCGCAGCCGTTGAACCCACAGCCCCCCACCCGTGAACCCACAGCCCCCCACCCGTGCCCCCCAGCCCTGTACACACACACACACACACATATGTATTTATACATCCCCTTGTCGTGTACCCCCGGAGCTCTGCACGCACCCCCCACCCGCGCACACACCTCCACTCCCCGGGAACTCACACCCCCCCTCCCGTGAACCCACAGCCCCCCACCCGTGCACACACACACACAGAGCCCCTCTCCCCGCAGCCGCGCCCCCTCAACTCCCCCCCCGTGCCCCCCAAGGCTCCCACCCGTGTCCCCCCAGCCGCGCACCCCCTCTCTCCCCTCCGCTCCCTCCCCCCGGGCAGGACCCCCCGTACCTGGCGGCGGGACCGGCTCTGCGCGGGGCGGCTCCGGGGGGCTCGGCCGGGGGTTGCCGGGCTGGGACATCGGGGCGGGCGGTGCGAGCTCGGTGTGGGCTCAGAGCGGGCTCAGTGCGGGCTCAGTTCGGGCTCGGAGCGGGCTCAGTGCGGGGCGGCCCCGCGCCCGTCCCGCCGCGCTCACCTGGGGCCCCGCGGGGCGCCGCGCCCGCCCCCGCGCCCGCCCCGCATCCCCCGGCCCCGCCGCCCCGGCGATGGGCCGGCCGGGGCGCGGGGCTGCCTCTGGGCAGGGCTTCTGCCTTTTTGGTTTTTTTTTCTTTTCCAGTTCCTTAAAAAAAAGCCCCAAATTAAACAAAAACAACAACAAAAAAGCTGGGAGCGCAAACACGCGGCCGCCCGCGCCCGCAGCGCTCCGGGAGCTTCTGCTGGAGGCTGGAGCGGAGCCGGGAGGGGAGAGGCGCGGGGCAGGCAGAGGTGGTGGCTCCCGGGGCCAGCCTTGGATTTGGGATTTCACAGCTGCGGGGGGAGTAATGGGGCTTAGCTGTGCTCGGGCCCCTCGGGTGGGCGTTGGGACCCTTTGGGGGGTGCTCAGGTCCCTCGGGTGGGTTCTCCAGCCTGTCCGCCTTCCCCCAGGCAGGAAAGCAAAGAGGGAGCTTCTGTGCCTGACTCCATGGCCTGTCCAGGAAACGCCTCTGCCTCCCCCACCCCTCCCTGCCTCAGTTTCCCCAACAGGAAAATGGGGTTCGGCTCCTGGGGGCGATGCCTGGAGCTGCTGGGGCCGGAGGTGACGGTGTCGCTGCCCCGAGACCAGCGTGACACCCAGGTTCAAGCAGCAGCAGCACATCCCGAGAGGGCCAACCCAGAGTTCAGTGTTTGCTCCAGCACCGTGTCCCTGCAGGGCCCCACGAGAATTCGTCCCCGTGCTGAGCGTCATGTAGGACCCGGCGGGACATTTGCAAGGTTGTTTTTTCACCCCACTGCTGTGTTTTCCTGTGTTTAAAAGCCCAGACTCGCAAAGCACAACAGAGAGAGGCTGGATGGCCGTGGGCTGCGCTGGAGCCTGGAGTGTGATCCTGGAGCTGGACCAGCCGGCAGCACTGGGGGCTGCCCCCCTGCCCTCCCTGCCCTGCCAGCCCTGCCCTTGGCCACCCCTTCCCAGACACGCTGGAGTCTGGGCAGTAACTGGATTTTGCAATCCAGAGCTTCGGCTCCGGGTTCCCAGAGCAGGGCTGAACCCAGGGGACAGCCCTGGTGACTCCTCACATCCCACTGCCCTCCTGCCTGGCGATGCCACAACCCTGCTGCCATCGGGGCTGTCACCAACGCTCTGGGGCAGCATTTGGTGGGGTGAGGGATAAGGGAGACGTCACCACTGCGGTCACATGGAAAGGAAATGGGTCGGGAAGTGGGAATGAGGCAGCCTGGGGCACGAAGCGGGACTGGAGGGATCTGACTGCTCAGGATCTTTCCGAGAGCTCCATCCTGAAGGCAGAGAGCCTTCTCTGTGCATGATTGTCACTGAGGGTGAAGCAACGAGTGACACTGTGACTCCCAGTCCCTGGGAAAACCACCCTGGTGGCACAGGGAGCCAGGGCTGGGTCACTCCCCTCACCTGACACCGCTCTCAGCAGGACCCTGCCAGCTTTCCATGGCATTCATTGCCGAGCTGGCCGTGCTGGCGATGGCAAGCAGGGCCGTGGGGTGTGTCGGCATCGCCGGCTGCTGAGGCAGTGGCTGAGTCACGCCGGGATCACGCCGGGATCACACCAGCCCCATGTGCTGCCGTCGCACATTCCTCCCTGTTTACCTGCCCAGACACCCCCGGCCCGGCCCTGCCGGGGCAGAGCCGCCCTCGCTCCCCAGGGCAGCCCCGAGGGACGGCCCCACCGGACAGAGGGGCTGATGTGAGAAGGGCCCGGGAGCCCCGGGGCTGCCTGGAGCTGGGGGGAGGCAGAGGGTGGCTGCCCGAGCAGGGGGTGCTCTGCCTGGGGAAGGACAGAACTGGGAATGCAGATGCCACGTGCTCAGCTCGGGCCATGAGGATGCACGGCTGGGTGGGGATTAGCAACTCTCCTCCTCTGCACTGGCAGCTCCACCTGACAACCCAGAAAATAATTAAGGAGTAGCTGGGAAGCTGAGTCACAACTTTGGTGGTCCAGGATCAACCTCCTGTGCAGGCCTGGCTTTGGGGGGGAACAGGGCTCCCCAGGCTGGCAGACCCTGGCACAGTGGGAGCTGTGCCACTCAAGAAAGTTCTTCACAAGGTTTTTGGGGCCACAGAGCAGCAGGACTTTACCCACAGCAACACAGGGGCCACGGTGCTGCCTTCCCCGTGGGCCATCCTACTGAGCCTCCTGTACCCAAGTGGGGACACCCCAGTGCCAGTGGTGTAGCACCGCTCCCCTCCCAGTGACAGGGATCACAGGGAAGCCAAGAGCAGGATCCAACCTTGTAAAACTAGTCTGCACCCTCCTTTCACTCACCACTGGCACGGCATAATGATGCCAACAGCTTTCTGCTGCCATAATCCTAAGCAGTGTTTTCCACAAAAAACCAAAATTCTTTTCCCCCAAAGTATTGTGCCCTCTAAAGACAACTCCCCCTGAGCAGCTTGAGCAGGGGGCTGGGGGTGGGTGGGAGAGGGGCTGGGGGCACCCTGCAGTGTCCAATTTAATCCCACAGTGATTACACCCAGACTAATCCTGGGCTACACCCAGGACGGCTGTGCTCCGAGGAACGCTGTGGGAGCTGGCTGGATTTTGGAAAACAAGGCCATTTCTGTAGGTGTGTGACTGCACTGACCCACATTCACAAACTCTGGCTTCCAACTCCGCTCCCGGCTCCGCCGCCGCCAAAGTAAATCCACCCGAGCCCTCCCAGCTCCCGGCTGTGCCTCGGGGGGAGCAGGGGCTGCACCCCTTGCCCTGGCTCTGCACCCCATTGCCCTGCCTCTGCACCCCCTCACCCACAGGTCTGACCCCATCACCCCGGCTCTGGGGGTCCCCCAGCACCCCATAGCTCCCCGTCCCCCAGACTGGGGGCGGCGGCGATTTTAAACCTCCTCGACCTTCCCGTCTCCGGCGAGGATTTAGCACTAAAGCCTCGACTTTCCAGTTCAAAAGAGGGTTTTGCAACATTCCCGGCATCTATCCCTCGGCGAAACCTTTGAAAGTAAAATAAATAAATAAGAGAAAAGGCGTATGATCCGAAAACAAGGAACGAAACACCCCTGGAGCCGCAGCGTGCGGTCGAGCCGCCGCGGCCGGGGCCGGGACCCGGCACAGAGCTGGGCTGTGCAGCCCCAGCCGTGTTTGCCTGGGGTCTGAGCCATCTCCCCCTGATCTGCGGAGCAGAGTTACCCGTCCCTGTGCACACACAGAGTCTCTAAACAAAATAACCCTCTCAAGCCCTTCGGTGGGGGGAGGAGGCTCTGCCTGCCTCGCTGGGTTCGCAGTGAATGACCCCACTGTTTTACATTTGCTGCTGAAAGATTTTGATGAGTCACGAGCTATTTCTGTAAATAATTAAAAAAAAGAAAAAAGAAAAAAGAAAAAGAAGGAAATGGACATTTAATAAAAACAAAAAACAACCAACAAAAAGAGGGCCCCATGGACATTCATCTTTGGAAGATGGAAAAATTAAAGACTTCCCCCATCCCCTCTGTGCCACGCTCCACCTCAGAGGGCTGTGGGCAGGTGATGGTGTTGGGGGCAGAGGCACAGGGGCATCATGGTGTGCACGCTGGGGCAGCCCCACCACTGCCACTCGCCCTGGGGACCACTGAGGACCACAGCTTGGGGGTCTCAGTGATCTCCAGTGGTGTGAGGTGACAGGGCCCCGTCCCAGCCAGGGACTGAGCATCCCTGTGGCCTCTGCAGGGAGGGGCTGAGGTGGGAAGAGGCACGTTGAGGAGGGTAGTGTGCACCCAGGGATGGGGAGGTGCCCCTCAGGTGCCTTGCGGCTCACACTGAGCACGTTCCTGGGCAGGGTCAGCAAAGCCCCCCCATTTGGAGCCTCTCCCGGGTTCCCAACACCCCCAGAGCCCCACAGGCAGCGGGTCCTGCTGTGGGCAGGGCGTGGTGTGCTCACACCCACCAACAAGGTCCCCTTTGTCCTCCCTCCCACCCGGACCTGCAGGCCGGGGGCTGATGGCCCAGGTTTCTGCACAGTCGGGCAGGAGCCGAGGCTTTTGGAGAGGCTGGGGCGGCAAAAGCGGGTGCTACACCCATCCAGTGCCTGCTCCCCCCCTTTCTGCTCTTTTCCTTCCCACTTACTAAAGCCACAATTATTCTTCCCAACACTTTGTGAGCCCCCGGTGCAGGGCATTCACAGCAAGCCTGCTGGTAGCCCAGGGGTGGGTGGCCATCGTGTTTGGGGACCCTTTCTCAGCCCCAGTCCTGGGGTGATACAGCCACATGGACCAGCAACCCCCAAGACACCATCAACTCAGGGAAGGGCCAGACCTCAGAGCAAGAACCCTTTGGCCATTTCCCTCCTGGCTCCAATATTCCAATTTCTTAATGCTCATTTAAAAAAAAAAACCAACAAACAAACAAGCAACCCGAAGCTCTCGCTCCTTTTTTTGGCTCTTTGGAGCTCTTTGGAAGCTGTGCTGGCTCTGTGCATTCAAGGCAGTGACTCCCCCCTAGTCCTGCTGGAGGGGTGTGTGAAAATCCCATGGATCTGGAGCGCTGGAGAGAAGGGTGGTATCCATCTGGGTGCAGCTCTGGGGCACCAGGAGGGAAGAGGAGGAGAGACGTGGGTGCTTCCTGCCAGCGTTTTCTGGGTGCATGGACTTGCTCTGCACCAGGAGCTGAGGGGAGGGGCTGACTGGTCCCAGTCTCTCCCCCCCATCCACATACTGGTTTAGCAATCAACCCTGGAAAGCTTTTCATGTCAAAAAAAAAAAAAAAAAAAAGGAAAAAAGTTTCTAGTTTAAAAGTTAAAAGCTGCAAGTGTTAAATCGATCAGAGCCAGATGCTCCCCCCAGAGATGCTCCCCTGCCCTCCCCAGGGAGCTGCGGAGCCGGCAGAGGAGGGGGATACTGGGGGGGGACAGTGACATCAGCCCCCCTAACGCTGGGGCACCCATGGGTGCTGGCTCAGCTCCCTGGGTGGGTGGTGAGGGGCTGCAGAGGCACGTTCAGCACACCCCAGGAAGCCACGGGCGAGCTGGACACAGCTCAGAGCCCTGGAAAAGGGCCACTGGAAAAAAGATTAAGTGAGTTTGGCCGGGAGGGAGCGGCGGAGGGAAAGGGGATGTAACAGTCTGTTAACATTGGCAGGGGCTGCACACAGATGGGAGCAGCCATTTCGGGGGGCCGGGAGGAGGCTGGAGTCTGGAACCTCATTCCCATCCCCTCGCTGCTGAAGAGCCTACAGGGATCTGCAGGGAGAACTTCTTCAGGGAAAGGGTTGCCAGGCATTGGAAGGGGATGCCCAGGGAGGTGGTGGAGTCCCCATCCCCGGAGGTGCTCAAGGAATGACTGGATGTGGCGCTCTGTCTGTTGACAAGGTGGTGATCAGTCACAGGTTGGACTCGATGATCTCGGAGGGCTTTTCCAACCTCAATGATTCTGTAAAAACGCACATTTTTTTTAAACCAACAACCCTAAGAAGGCAGCCAGTACAGCGGCACGATAGGTAATTTATTTTATTGCATTTTATAATGCCATTGTCCATACAGATTACATGCAGCTAGACCTACTGTACAAGGGTTTACCGTCTGCCAACGCAGACACACGGAGCTCAGAGTACAAATACACAGCGAGGCTATTTCCTTTATACAGCACGAGGACGGCAGGGAGGGGAGGGGTCGCTCTTTACACATCCGCCCTCCCCTCCACCCTCCGGCCCCCTCGGACCTCGTCCCACCTCCCCAGCATCACCTTCCCACCCAGCCCAAAAGAGGATGGGAACAAAAGGGGAAAAACAGGAAAAGGTTGTGGCAGGGCTGGCGCTTCCCGGAGCAGCCGGGGGTGGGATGTGCCCGAGCCATGGGCTCCCCCGGGGCCACGGCGGGCACCTCCGGGGGTGCAGAGCCCCCCAGCCCCTGGCTCTGGCCTGTCCCGACCTTCCCCAACACTTCCAGGACAAAAACCTAGACCCAGGGAGGACCTCCGGGGCGTGAGGCTGGCCAGGGGTGTAAACAAAGCAAAGAAACCCTTTGGTTTGATGCAGGTTCAGCTGCTGCTCTCCCTTCCCCCCCCCCCGGCCTCCCCAGCAGCCCCCAGTGCTGCCAGCACCCCCTCCCTCGGAGCGCTGGTTTCTGACCCCCTCCCCTGGGTACCTGTTTGAGCTATTTGGGGGAAGACATCACTGAGGGGGAAAAAAAAAGAAAAACACATGGAAAAAGTAGTAATTCCTTCAGTGGGAGATACCAGAAAAATGCCTCTACGTACAGAGAGGTGCCCACAGCTTCCCCTCGTAGAAGCGCCCTGGGTTGGGCAAAAACAGGAAATAAAACACAAAAATACAGAAAAGCCCAAAAAGAACCATTTGTTTTGGTAGGTTTAAACCCAGAATATATATATCTCAATATATACAGACATACAATTCTGCCACACGTTGTGTTTGGTCCTTGATCCTCCCTCCCCCCCGGCCTCCGGCGTGTGTTTGAGGTAAGACACGCAGAATTCAGTAAAATTCAAACCAGCAAAAAATAAACCAGAGGGGTGAGAGGGGTGGGGGCAGTGAGGGTGGGGGGACACACACAGTACCTGGTTCAGGTGGGACCCTGCAGAGGCAGCTGGGCTGGGCAGGGGGTAAGAGAAGGAATTAAATTTACCCCTGAGTATCAAACCGGGCACGTTTCCTGTGAAATCACCCACCAGGATTCCCGGGGAAGAGGCATCACCTGGAGCCACAGGACTTTCCAAACCTGTGCATGTGTTTAAAGAAAAAAACTCCTTTATATTTATATATTTATTTATATATATATATAATATATAGAGAGAGTGCTCTTGGGAGCCGGGATGGCAGCTGAAAACCTCTGGGAATACTCAGCACAGAGGGGAAGGTGCCAGGTTTTCCTCACGGGGTCTGGGGGTGATGATGGCACACGGGGGATTTTGGCTGAATCCACGGGGATCTGGAGGCCCTGGGAGGCATTTCAGGGGTGTCTGTACCTCTGGAAAAGCTTAAAAAAAAAAAAAAAAAGTCATACCCCGAGGAAGAAGCCCTGGAGGGCTCGGCAATGCCGGGGCCACCTTGGATTTGTGCAGAATCCAGGGGGCAAAGCTGCCAAAAAATTAAAGAGCGGGAGGAAGGTGAGGGAAAAGGACCAGGAAGGGCAAAAAAAGGGGAGCAGCTACTGAAACCTCCTCCAAACAGTGAGGGGGTCTAACACTGGGTGCTGGCACTGCCCCAAGAGGCACAATGACCCCTGCCAGGGAGGTGCCAACCCAAAATCCCAAAAACCTGGATGGAGGCAGGTGATTCCCCACAGAGGGTGAACTGTGGCCGAGCAGCAGTGAGGGGCTCAGGGGCTGCACCCCAAGGTCCAGCCTGTCCATCCCTCCCCTTCGTACGAGTAAAGCAGCAATGGGTCCCCCCAGCAACGTCCCCCCGTGCCAGCTGTAAACTTGGTACTACAATAACTTAAAATGAAAAGAACTGGGAAAAAAAAAAAAGGAAAAAAAAAGGAAAAAAAAAAAGGAAAAAGAGAAAAAAGGGGGAAAAAAAGAAAAAAGGAAAATAAAAAAAGAAAAAGGGAAAAAAAAGAAAAAAGGAAAGAGGAAAAAGGAGGGGGAAGGGGAATAAAGGGAAAGAAAGAGGGGAAAAAAGAAAAAAAGGGGGAATAAAGAAACAAGGGAAAAAAGAAAAAAGGGGAAAAGGGAAAAAAAAGGAAAAAGAAGGATAAAATAAAGTAGGTGGGGAAAACTGCCGGTGCCTCCAGCCTCACAGCTCCTTTGGCAGGATGGGGGGGACAGCAAAAGGGGGGGTCGGGTGGTGCCCCCCGGCCCGGGCAGGGTCTTTGGTGTCTGGCGGAGCCCGGGGGGGCCGGGTCCGGGTCCGGAGGGGCCGGGAAGGGGCCGGGAGCCGGGGAAGGGGCCGGGCAGGGCTGTCCCTGCGCTCGGCAGCCGCGGCGCGGGAGAAGCGCGGGTGACACCTACAGGGGTGTTGGGGACCCGCGGGAGGGACGGCGGGGGGAGCAGGGAAAACCCCGGGTTTGGGAATGGGAAAGGGACCCCTGCAGCCCCAGCCGGGGGGGTGCCGGTGACCCCCGTTAACAGCCCCAGCGGGTTGTGTCACCCCCCCGCTGCCCCCCGAGGGTCTCGGCAGCCCCCGGAGGGTGACACAGGGGATGATACAGGGGGTGGCACACAGGGTGGCACAGGGGGACACGGTTGGGGTGGGGGGTTCTGCTCAACGTCCCCCCGGCTGCAGGGGGGCCCAGGGACCCCCTCACTGCAGCCACCTGGGTACTGGGGATGCTTCAGGCAGTGAAAAGGATGAGTCCAGTATGGGCTCACCCTGGGGATACCCCACAGCACCAGGAGCCCCTTGGGGAGGTCACAGAGGTGACGTGGGGACAGACAAACACAACCCCCCATGAGCCACAGCTGTGTGTTGCATTTTCAACACTGCTCCCGGGGTGTCAGCCCCATGTCCTGTGGGGTGACACAGCCCCCCAGTGTCACATCCCGGAGTACCAGGGACAGGGAGGGATGGAGCAACCCTCGGGATCGCTCTGGGGGAGCCTGGAGCTGGGCTCAAAAACGTGAGCAGCCCCACATCCATCACAGCAAGTCCCTAAAGACCCCACTGTGTGCCAGGACAGCCAGTGCCAGCCCGGCTGTGCCAGGGAAAGTGCTGCTCCCCGGGGAAGGTGATGCTCCCCAAGGAAGGTGATGCTCCCCAGGGAAGGTGATGCTCCCTGAAGCCAGCACAGGGCACTGAGGATGCCACGCTGCCTGCCAGGAGGAGGCTGGCACTGGGTACCCACATCACCGCCCCAGAAAGAAAGAGCAGGGAGAAGAGGGGTGTTTGGTTGTGTTGTTCTCATTATTATTAATATTTTTTTCTTTTGGCATTAATACCATCTGTTCACCTGAACTACGGACCTTCTGTCTCTAGAAATCTTTTGGTATCTTCCCATCTGGATGCACACAAAAGGATAAGGAAAAGAAAAGATGAAAGCGGGAGCCCCCCTGCAACGGGCTCGGCTTGGGGGCCGTGGCCAGGTTTGGCCACCACAGGGATCCATCGGGCTCAGCTTTGCTCCCAGCGGGATGGGATGACCCCCAGCTCCTCTGCAGGTGCCCCCAGGAGGAGGGTTGGTGTTGGGGGATGCTGCCCTCCTGCTCCACTGAGACCCTGCCCCGGCTCTGGAGGTGGAACGGGGCACGCAGGGGGCCGGGAGCCTTCCCCTGAAGTCGGAGTTGGGCCACTGGCCATGCCATCCCCACATAGGCTGGGAGGTGTCACCCGCTGCAGCCACGTCGAGCAGGACGGGGGGAGCCGTGTCCTCACTGCTGGCGCTGGCAGTCGGCTGTGGATGGTCAGCACTGCTGGGTGCCAGGAGCCCCCCACCAGCCCGTGGAGGGCAGAGCCTGGGGAGGCTGCTCTGCTTGCCAGGCAGCTTAGCAACTGGCCAGAGGTGACAAGGCAGAGGGGACCCCGTCCCACTGACGTGCCAGTCCTCGTCCTTCCCCAGCTTCGAGACAATGGTGCGAGCCCGACATCCAGAGCACGGCAGAGGGCTTAGCCCCGTTTCTGCTGTTTCTTCCCCCAAAGCTGGCTGGAGGCAGCACACGTGGGCAGGGTCCACGGTCCCTCCTAGTGCAAAACCCGCCGGGGGCCCGAGGGACGACAGTGGGTTCCTGCCATCGCTGCCTCGGGGCGGCCGAGCACCGCGGGAGGAGGGGACAGAGGTGCCTTCCCTGCGCCCGCCACGCACAGGGAGGGAAGGAAGGGACCATTTCGGACAGAAACAACCTACCATCCTCGTTCACCAGTCACTAACCAAGGGAGGAGGGGAGAAAAAGTCCAGCTCTTGGGTTTCTGCTTCTCGTGCCGCGGGACGTGCCCGCGGCAGGGTCGGTCAGTCACCGGCTGCAGCGCGGGGCAGTGGGAGCGCCAGGGACGCGCCGGCAGCAACGGGTTGTTGCCCCAAGGAAACCCTTTTGCTTTGTGGAAGTGCCTTTAAAGAACAGGTTAACGCCGAAGGTCACCTTGGGGAGGTGGGAGCGTCGCTTGGTCTCCGGCCGGGAGGGTGGGAAGGGTTTGCCCCTCGGTGGGGAGGAGGAAGGAGTCCTTAGGACAAGTCTTCCACTGGCAGCTCCTCCTCCAGGTCCCTGTCGTCGGGAATCGTCACATTCTGGTTGGTGGTGGCCATCAGCGACACAGGTCTGCTGTCGTCCTCCGCCTCGGCTGGTTCCTCCTTCACGTGCACTGGGTGGCTGTGGGGGGGGAAGCCTTCAGCCTTGGGGGGCTGCTCCCCCCCAGCCACAACCCCACAGAGCTCTTGGTCCAAAACCCTCCTCACCCAGGGGACAGGAGCCATAGGAAGCAACGAGCAGCTCCTGGTGCCTGATGTGTCACCATCCTTTAGCTCCAAGCCCTCCAGCACCCCAGTGCCCCCCGCCAGCGCTGTCCCTGCTGTCCCCCAGGCTGACCTGTACTGCTGCGGGGACAGGCGCGGGCTGTTGCTGCCGTTGCTGTTGACCTGCTCCACGGTGCTGCTGACATCGTCGTGGCCCACGTGCAGCATGGCACTGGCCGAGCTGGTGTTGATCATGGTGGGGCTGTTGAGCAGCGGGAAGCTGCTCTCTGCCAGCGCAGCCTGCAGGGGCATCAGAGAATCAGAATGGTCTGGGTTGGAAGGGACCTCAAAGATCACCAGCCCTTGCCATGGGCAGGCACACCTTCCACCAGACCAGGCTGCTCCAAGCCCCTCTAACTCAGCCCTGAACACTTCCAGGGATGGGGCAGCCACAGCTTCTCTGGGCAACCTGTGCCAGGGCCTCCCCACCCTCACAGGGAAGAACTTCTTTTGTATGTCTAACCTAAATTTCCCGTTTCAGTTTGAACCCACTCCCCTTGTCCCTCACTACAGTCCCTGATGAAAGAAGACCGTAGAGGACTTTAGTGCCCCTGTGTCCCAGTCAGGGACAGGACGGGGTCCTTACCTGGTAACTTGCATTAAGTGCTCCGTAACCGAGTCCTGAAATCATATTTTTGACTAAGGTCGGACTCCTGCAGAAAGAGAGAAAGCAGAAGGACGGGGGGCTGAGCGCTGCTGGCCCGGGGACAGGGACGCTGGTGGCAGGGGCAGGTGTGAGCACAGCTCCCAGGCTGTGTCCGTGGCAAAGGAGCACCCACCCTGTCATCTTTGGTGGCCTTCGCTTTTGGTACTCGTGCTCGTCCACGGTCCACACGGCTCCCTTGACGTTCTCCACGCGCACGAAGCACTTGTGCAGGCTCAGGTTGTGGCGGACGGCGTTCTGTGGGCAGAGAGGGCAGGAGCTCAGTGGCACGACCCTCATCCCACTGCCCAGACCCTCCTCTTCCTCACCATGCTCCTCCTTGGCCGGCCCCGCAGGTCCCCACAGCTCCGGGCTGTCCTGGCCACCCCAACGCTCCCCCCCAGAGCCACCCAGGCTGCTGTGAGTGCTCCCCCACTCCACCAGCACTGAGGGGGTTGAGTTGTCGAGCCCCCAAACCACACGTGGGACATGACCCCGTTCTGAGGACCTTGGCCAGATGCTGAGGAAGAGGGGACAGTATGGGACAAGTGACAGCAGCGAGGACTGGGAGCAGAACCACCCTCTCTGCTCGGCAAAGCCAGCTAATCTTTCCCTTTCTTTTCCTTTCCCCCACCCTCCCCTTTTGGTCCTTTCCCTCCCTTTCTTCTTTACATCGACCATCTTTACATTTCTAAATGTAAAATAAAGAGACACACACGTAGGCAGACAGCACAGCCCCGAGAGATACCAGCTCCCTTTTCCCCTTCCAACTCCCTGCCATTTGCTACTGCCCCTATTTCATTACCAATTTTAATTTGCCTCTAATTAAATCCTGTGTATTTTTCCGACTCACTTGCTAATCCATGAGGGAGGCAGGAGGCTGGAGTGGAATCTCTCCGAGCTATAATTACAAAGGGCCTAATCACGCCGGGGCTCTGCCTTTGAATAAATTTCCTTGCATTAAGGTTCTCAGATTCTCTGCCTTGCAAATGAGAATGACCCCAATTTCAGGAAGTTGGCCTCGGAGGGTTTTTTTTTTCCTCCCTTTTTTTTTTTTTATTTCGAGTCCTGATTCGTGATGAGAGACTAATTCGTTACGCTAAAACATTAACAGCAATTTAAAAGGTCGAGCGGGGGCTGTATAAACAAAGGAGCTGGCCAGCACAACAAGGCGAGAGGAGACACAAGGACTGAGCCCCCCCCCGCGCCGGCAAGTGCCAGAGCGCCCAGAACCTCATCAGATGGCACCATCACCCCTTCTGTTTCTCATTTAAGGAGAAAAACAAACAAAGCTGGGCTCTTCCCTTGTCCTCCATCCATCCCTTCCCCCCCAAACCCCTCCCTCCAGCCGTGCCACAGTGCCCGGTGCTGACACCACGGCCGGGTGACAGGGTGACAGGCAGCAGGGCCGGGCTCTGGCTCCTCTGGCAGTCCAAAGGGGAAACTTTGTAAGCAGCTCTCAGAGCTCCTGGGGAAGGAGATTTGGGCCCAGCCAATGCTGTCTGATGTGATTTTTGGGGGGGAACCCCTGCAGGACCCCACAGATCGGGAGCTGACCCAGCGTCTCGGGTGTGGCTGAAGCCAGGTCCTGGGGTCCCAGCTCAGAGCCACTGTCACCCAAGGGGACACGCTCCATTTGGGCCATGCCCTGCTGGGAGGCACCACTCAGCCTCAAACCCCATGCTGGCATCTCCCAGGGTCGGGCTGCACAGCGCTGTGCAGACAGACATCCCAGGGACCTGGAATTCCAAGGAGGACCCCAAAATCCATGGGGGAGCAGGACAAGCCCCTGTCCCCCACTCTGTCCTCACACCATCCCCTGCCTGGGGTCTGAAGTCCAGCCAGGGCTGGGGCCTTCCACTGCCCTTGAACCCCTGTCCCTGGTGAGCAAACACAGGACATCCCTCCCTGGTTGGATCCTGCCCACACTCCCCTTCCTCCTCCCTGTGCAGGGGGCTCCTCGTCCAAGCAATGCCCTGACTGCAGCCACGAGTGTGGCAAAGCAGAACCTTCCCTGCCCACAGAGACACAAGCCCAGCAGTGCCCACAACCCTCCCTCTCCCCGGTGACAACCCCCTGCTCTGAAGCACCCGGGTGGGGATGTGCCTGCAAAGGCTCCAGTGGAGGTAAAATAAATCCTGGCAGCGGGCAGGATGCAGCTCAGCACCCCCAGAGCCTGGGATGCCCCATCCCTGTGCTGGGTGTTGGGCAGGGTGCTGTGCCCAGGACAGGGAGGAGGTGCCAGGTGAGCCCCCCATGGCATGGGATCCACCCCCACGGTGCCTCAGCCCAACGTGGCTTTTGTGTTTCGACAGAGTGTTTGTTCAGAGCCAGAGCCGGCTGCTCTGTTTGCTTCTCATCTCTCTCCTCTAATGATGTTTGCTTTACACCCTCCACCCACTCCCTGGGCTGTGCTGGGGGCTCCCTGTGGGTCCCCCCTGCTGTGGGCATGGGGCACCCACCCTGGTCCCCAGCACCCCTGTCCCATCCCAGGGGAGCTCCAGGAGATGAGGGAGAAGCCACAGCAGAAATGGTGGTTTTCAAAGAGAGGAAATACATAATTTTTTCCTGTGTATCCCACTCCTCCAGAAGAAGCCTGACCTTGGACACTGGAAGTTATGAAGAGAAGTATCCCCCCTCCAGCTCTTTCTAACCTCCTGCCATCCCCTTTGGCGACAGAACAGGAAAAAATGAAGAAAAAAACCAATGGGAAGCAGAAGGGCTGGGAGATGCCCTTCTCCAACCCTGCCCTTGGTAACAGAGGGGAAGCTGCAAAAAACCTCCCAAAATATTTATTCCTTCCAGCTAATAAAAAGGTGGGAAAAAGACATTTCACTTGCCATTCTCTGATTCCAGAGAGGGGGAAACTGAGGCACAGAGCAGGTGAAGTGCTGCCCTGGACAGTGCTGGGAGCAGTGATGGCCACAGTGGGCTCTGCCCCAGTGCTCCCCATTGCTGCCCACCGTGTGCCCAGTGTGGGGTGTCCCCAGGCCGGGGTGGTGGCAGCAGTGGCAGTGGCTGGTGATGCTCGTGGTGCACTTGCAGTGCTGCCTGTGTGCAGCGAGGGGCACTCCAGACCGACACAGCCCGTGGCCAGCCCCAAAACTGCCCCAGCACCCGGCTGCTCCTGCCCAGCCCCATCCCAGTGCCCTCCTCCTGCCCGGCGGGCCGGGATGCTCTGGATGGGCCGTGCTGAAGGCAGGGCCCACCCAGAGTGCTGGGGAGCCAAAATCCCTGCTATTCATCCAAAAGTTTTCTGCAGATCCCAGCTTGGATCTGCCACAGCGACACACGGGGGCCCTGGGCTCCGGGAGAACCGATTCCTCCTCCTCCTCCTCAACCCTCTCAAAATGCTCCATCTCGCTTGCACCTCGCTGATTCTAATTATTTTTATTTTAAACTAACACGTGTCCCTCTGCCACTTCACTCCTTGCTGCCCTGGGCAGGAGGGAGCTGAGCTGTGCCTCGGTAAATACATGCAGCAGGAAACAATAAATACGTAAATCTTCCCTGGTCGAGGCAATAACTGAATCACAGAACTGCTCCTTCCACAACTCCCTGCTCCTCTGAGATGTGTTTTCTCAAATCTCAATTTCTAAATAACCAAGGGGGAAGCAGCCCCAGCACCCACGTGCTGCCCCCAAATTCACCTCCATCAGCCCAGGCTGGTGACAAATGGCTCCTCAGGCACAAAAACTTTCAGTACCTGCCTGTACAGCACCGGGTGGGGGGACCTGACGGGCACAGGCACCTGCTTGGGGTCTGGCAGAGAAGTTCCCCTTGCTGATGGTCCCCCTGCCATCCCCACTCTTCCTCCATCCCCCTGGCCCAGCACCTGCACCCCCAGCCAGCACTGAGGCCCAGCCACCTCATCTCTCAGAGTCACCTGCCCCCAGCTTATCATTAACCTTCTTTGTTACTTCAAGTGTCTCTCTTTTGTCTCTGCCCTTCTCCTCCAGCCTCAGCTCCACAGAAAAGCCCAGCACAGATGATGTGCCCTCACAGACCAGGGACGCATTTTGGATAGGGAAAATGGGGGATTTATCCATAAAATCATCTCCTGCACCATCTCAGAGCTGTGCAATGAACTGGTCCTTTACCAGAGGTGCCCACACAAGCTGGAGCATCTCCTGCAGCAGGGAGTCCCCAGTGGGATGGGGTGAGCCTGGGTGGGATGGGGTGAGCCTGGGTGGGATGGGGTGAGCCTGGGTGGGATGGGGTGAGCCCGGGTGGGATGGGGTGAGCCTGGGTGGGATGGGGTGAGTCCACTGTGCCAAGCAGGGCTGCTCTCACCTTCCAGGTGGCCGTGTTCCTCCGGAAGTAGGCAAACATCCGCGTGAACCAGTTATAGATTTCATTCAACGTTAGCTGCCTGTCGGGGGTCTCCAGGATGGCCTGGGGAACCAGAGAGGGGACAAGAGCGTCACTCACGATGCCCCGCTGGGGTTCGACGCCCGTCCCGCGGTGAGGCACGAGGGGCAGAACGGGGGGTTCAGTGGATGTGGGGGCTCCCCCAGGACAGAGAGGGTGGGGGAGAGCACAGCTGTGCCCGAGGTGCCCCACAGGCAGGTCTCGGGGTGCAGAGCTGGACCCCAGGGCACGGGGAGCCACTGACCTGCCGGATGAGCGAGGCGTACGTGAAGGGCGGCCGGACGTCGGCGTTCTTGTAGAACTCGTGATTCTGTGCAAGTTCTGGGGGCGACAGGAAAGGGGAGGGCGAGGGGTGAAGGGACCCGCTTTGGGAGCCAGGGACTGCAGCGTGGAGGGTGCTGAGCCCCAGCCCGGAGCTCACCTGAAGATATTGGGGTGCAGAACTTCTCCGAGTTCCTCCTGCGGATGGGCCCCACGTTGTGTAAAGTGGAAGAGCTGATGACGGAGGGGCCCTGCCGCAGGGGGGTGATGGGCGCCGTGGCTGAGGTGGGGGGATGAGGTAAACCGTCGGGAAACGTGTCGGAAGTGCTCTTGGAGAGGGTGGCACTGGAGACCAGGTTCAGCTGCACAGACAGGGGGGAGGCAGGACGGGTGGTTGGGAAGGCAGGGGCTGGGAGAGCCCCCGGCACAGCAGGAGCTTGGGAGGGCTGAGCTGGCTCGTGCCCCAGAGCAGCCAGGGAGGGGCTCGCAGGGGGGACACTTGCTGGGCTTGGCAGGGATGGGATGCAACCAAGGGATGGGGATGCAACTGCAGGAGAGGACACAACCATGGGATGGGATGCACCTACAGGCCTGGATACATCCATTCTGTCCATCCCACGGAGCCCACCCAGTGACCATGCACAGGGCAGGGGGGGAACAGCAGTGAGGGGGAAGGGGAGGAGAGGGGGCGGCTGTGGGGACGTAGAGGGCAGGAAGGGGACTCACGCTTACAGGCTGGCTGAAAGGCTTTGGCTCTGAAGGTCTCATGTGAAGATGGGCCATCATTGCTTGGAGACGCTCGCTCTCCTTGGCCAGCTGTGGGAGGCAAGGAGCAGGAGGGAGATGATCAGGCAGTGCCCAACTCACTATGGAGGTGCCTGTGGCCTGGAGGAGCTGCCAATGAGCCCCCAGCCCTGGTCTGGGTAGGCAGCCCAGACCCTCTGTGTCGCCCCAGGTGCCACCTCCTGCCTGACGCTGGTTCCTGAGAGCCCCAGTGGGGCTGTGGCTCCATAGGGGCTGCAGCACCCACTGTGGGGGGCACGGGGGCCATTCCAGCTCCATGTGTGCAGTTAGATGAAAAATCTACGGTGAAAGGGAGCCCCTTCCCATCCCTCCATGCTGCCACTCACCAGCGAGGCCACCCACCACAGCCCTCACGCTCCCTCCCGGGTGCTCTCATGCCCGTGCCCCGGTGCCTGCCATGCCTGTCCCCTTCGCCCTCCTCCTGCTCCCCAGCAGCTCCCTGTCCCCCCCCCAGCCCTCCATCCATCCCCCCGGACGCCCAACATCGCTGTAATTGCACCTCCCTCCTGTTTACTCCCCGCAGTGCGGAGGAGGGTGAAATATTCACTGTGGCACCAGGAGAGATTTTGAGCCCGGCGGAGGCGATGGGACCTGACACCCGCTCTCTCCCTGTCACCCTCCCTTTCCAGCAGGACCCTCAAAGCTCGGGGCTCGGCCACCTCCCCGCGCGCCGCCGGCTCCCACCAGCCCAGCCCAGCCCCATCCCTGGGCAGGCGCCGGGGCCGGGCGAGGAAGGAGTTAAAGGCAGGAGCCAGAGCGGAGTTTGCTGCAAGTTTGGAGCAGCTCAGATGCTTTCGTGCTGTCGTGGTGCTCATTAGAGCTGACAGGTCTCCCCTCGTGATGCAGACGCTCCGCGCCGGCACAGCGGGAGCTCCGCGCTCTAAACTTCATAATTGGTGGCTCCGTGGCAGGTTCCTCTCTGCACACACAGCTCTGCTCGCCCTTCAGCTTTTTTTTTTTTCCTTTCCTTCCCCTCCCCTCTTTAAGCCCCAGTAATTGCTTTCAACCTCTCGCTTTGGCGAGGGCTGGGGAGCAGGATGGATTGCAGGGATCACCCAGGAGGCTGCAGCCTCTCCTCGATCCCACAGCTCCCCCCGAGCTGCTGTGACTCAGGGTGGAGGCTCCCAAGGGTGCCCCACATCACATCCCACTGTCCCCTGGGCCAGTGTACCCTGAGATGTCATGCACACACTGCCCTGAGCTCCTGCCAGCCCCAGCCGGGCACCCAGGCACTGCCACACCACGGGGGTCTTGGTGACTGACCCCCTGACAGACCCCTGCCCCGTCCCTCTTTCAAGTCCTGAGATGAAAACTCCCCATTTCCTCCCCTCTTCCCCCCCTCCCTTCTCCATTAACCGAATTATGCACAGCACGTTGGGGAGCCAGAGATGCTGAGAGAGGCTCTATTTAAAGAACTTGCCTTTCCAAAAATAGCACCCTGAAGTTGGGCTCCACAGACCACGCTCAGCCACCAAAATAAGTGGCCTGATTTCCAAGGACCCCAGTGGCCCGGCAGCTCCCACGGAGGTGGCACAGCTCATGTCCCACCTGTGGGCATGAACCCTCCTGGCAGCACGTGCCTTCCACATCTGTGGCATCTCCCTGTACCCACAGGGACACTTTGGGCAGGAGGGATGGCTTGTCCTTTCCTCCAGCCCCATCACAGGGATGCTGGTATGGGGGGAACCAGATTGAGATTTGCCCAGGGCTTGATTTCCACCCAGATGCAGCCCAGGGCCAGCACTGCTGTTTGGGAAGGATGTTTGAAACGAGTCCCCAGGTGGGTGGTTACGGTCCCAAACCTCCCTGCTCCCCCCGAGGAGAGCAGCCAAGGCATGGAGTGCAGAGGGGGAAGGAGATGGCTTTTTACACCCGTGTCCATGGAGGCAGGGGCAGCACCCACCTGTATCTCCAGCTGCTGTACCACTTGCATCTGGACTCGACACTGGGCCGTGCTTCGGTCATCAAGTGCATGTTCTGTGTTGAGGTGTCTGGGGAGGAGAACACAGAGGGTTATGCCTGGACATGCCCAAAATGCTCCCCCTCAGCTGGGGCCACACCTGGGATCAGCCCTGACCTGCAAATTGCTCAGGGATGCTCTGGCACCGGTGCCCCAAGTGGGATGAGCAGAAAGGAAACCAAGGCATGCAAGAGACTGAGCAAACCAGGCTGTGCCATCTCCCCAGACCTGGGCTGGAAGGGGGCCATACCCACCCAGCCCTGCCTGTGGCAGCCACACGGTGTTTAGGAGCAGCCACTGCCTGATGGAAAGCCCACGGATTTTCCTGGAGAAGGCTGCTGGCAGGAGGTGCCAGGAAGACCTGAGAAGCAGGTTTCCAGGACAAAGGTGTGATTATGGAGGTTGACTTACACCCTCTAAGGAAACCCCCGAAGGCAGAAGGTGGCATTTCCAGGGTGTTCCTCATCCTACCACTTTCATGCCTCGTGTTTATGAGGTGCTTTGTGTTTATGAAGCAGAAGGACCTTTGGTCCTTACTGCTCTCCCTCCTCCTCGGGGAGGGGTAGGACTCCTGGGGACGTCACTTGCTGCAGAGGCAGGGACATCCCAGCAGCCCCTTGTGGGGGTCCTCACCCCCAAAACCAGCAGAGCAGCAGCCTGGGGATACCCCCAGAAGGTGCCACAGGAGCAGGGCAGGAGTCTCACCCGGCTGTTTGCGAGAGACTTCCAGCCCCAACTTGCACAAACAAGGCAGGTAACTGGGACCAGCTGCCAAGCCTGTAGGTGAGCAAACCCCCCTGTGCCTGAGCCCCCCTCCTCTCCCTGCACAGCAGAGCAAGGGCACGGCTGCTTCTCCAGGGAAAAGGCTGCCAGAGCCCAGGCTGTGCCAAGCAGGAATGGAGACATCTCCCACTGACCCTCTCCCTCATAAATCACTGCTCAAAGGCCATGCTGCCCCTTTCCACCCCAACCCTGGGGCTCTCTGAGCTGCTCCACGGAGGTGATGCTCAGAGCAGGCTCAAAGCTGGTGCTCAGACTCAAGGCCAGGCCCACTCTCCAGCTGGGCTCGGCCTTTGGGAGCTGGAAGTTTTCTATCTGCCTGTCCCACAGCCTGACATGTCCCCACATTAGCAGAGAGGGGATAGAAGCCCTTCACCAGTGTTTTTGGGAGGCTGTCCCTTGGGAAGGGGGACAGGCAGGTGGGATGCAGGGATCCCACAGCCCTGGCTGGCACAGCACAGCTCTCCTGACACTGTCACCCAGCCCTGGCCATTCCCTGCCAACTCCAGCTCCAGCTTCCAAACCAGAGCTCGCTCATCTGCCCTGTGCCATTCAAACATGCCCTGCAAGGTGGGAGGAGATGCCTCATCTGGGTTCACCCCATGAGTCAGAGGCAGAGGAAGGAGGACACAGGAGCCTGAATCACTCACTCACTCACCACCCCAACCTCCCCAGGCTGCCTTCACACCTCCTCATCCTCCCGTGTAAGGCCTCTGCCCAGCTCCTTCCCTGGGAATGAGGAGGTATCCAAGGGATGCTCCCACTGGAGCCAGAGGCGTGGCAGAGGGCAGGGTCAGTCTGTAAAACCCCAAAACCTGGCTGATGGAGAGCCCGGCGCCTCGGCCGAGCAGACAGCCGGGGAGGCGGGGGAAGCAGCGAGCGAGCCCGTCAGTTCCTTCTGATGTCTTTGCTAAAAATCCTGGCTACAAAGAGATCTAATTGCAAATGAACTAATTAAGTAAACCTCTGACGAAGCGTGAAAACAATTTGTTTGACCCTGACGCTGGCAGAGGGCTCTGCGACAGCAGAGTTAATCAGTCAGCGCCGGAGCCCACAAGCGGTGTCAGCGGGGCTCCCGCGCTGCCATCTGCTCCCCCCGCGCCCCCCAGGAGGGAGCTGGGAGCCCCCCGCGCCTGCTGCCGGCGCCTGCCCCCTCCTGCCTCCTGCACGGGGGCTCTCCTTCTCCAGAGTCATCGACTCATCGAATGGTTTGGGTTGGAAGGGACCTTAAAGCCCATCCAGTTCCACCCCCCTGCCATGGGCAGGGACACCTTCCACTAGCCCAGGCTGCCCCAAGCCCCATCCAACCTGGCCTTGGACACTTCCAGGGATGGGGGAACTCCAGCAGCAACCCCTGGTGCGTTTTCTCCTTCTGCATGGGGTCCTCCAGCTCTGGGCAGACACTTTGGGGTGCCTGGACCTACTTCCAGAGTCTTCCCCTCCACCAGCTCCATTCTGTCCCAGCCTCAGAGTGTGGGTTGTCCCCTTGTCCAAAAAAAAAACAAACCTCCCCCAAAAAGGGGACACTTACTTGACAAACTGTCCCAAGTCCTCACAGAGGGTTTCGCAGCCAGGCCACTTGCACTCTCCGTGGCCGTAGAGCGGGTGGGAGCCGGGGGTCTCTTCGTGGGAAGAGCTGCAGAAGAGGGGAAGGGGCCATGAGACAGGGCAGCTGGGATGCTCCAGCATTCCCACGCAGGGGACAGCCCTCAGGCACCCACAGGAGACCCCCAGTGACGGCTCACTGTCCTCCATGGGCACACGGGTGCAGCAAAACAGCGACAGGACTCCATTATGGGGCAGGCAGAATCTCCCCTCACCCACTCCAGCCCTGCTGCCAACCCCACAGCCGACAGACCCCGGCCCCTTCCACCTCTCCAGGAATAAAAACACAAAGTGCCAGGGCCCGACCCGGCTCTACCTGTCCCTTCTGGGCGTGTGCATGGTGCTCTGTCCATTGGGCAGAGGGTGATGGGAAATGGGAGGCGAGACCTTGGCGGCCGAAAACGAGGTAGAGTTGGAGGTGTTGGTGGTGAGGTCAAGACCTTCTTGCTTAATGCTGTCCTCGACGGGCTGGGCAGCCGTGACCTCCTTCCAGAGCTGCTGGAGGTCCGAGGGGCACACGGCTACGGCAGGAGAGAGCCCGGGGTCAGCAGGGGCACGGGGCAGAACCCACAGCACCCACAGGGTCCTTCCCTGCCCCCTGGCACAGCTCAGCTCCCCAGACCTCGCCCAGCACTGGGAAACCATCACCTAAAGCCAGGCCCAGCCCACAACACCAGCAGTGGTAAAAGGAGGCTGCACAGCCCCATCAGGGAACCCAAAACAAGGCGCTCTCAGCACCCAGGGAGGCACACAGAGCTGTTCCCAGAGGGGAGGAGACCCCTTCTCCCCACACCCTGGCACCCCTATGCCAGAGGAAGAGGTGCCCCAGTCCTGCATTCCTCTGCCAAAGGAACCCAGAGCCCAACCCTGCACCAGCTCTGACCGCTGATGCCATCGGACCCCAACTTCGGGGGCATTAGAAAAAGCAACAGCACAGCCCCTCCCCAGCCCCCCTCACCCAGAGCAGGGCAATCTGCAGCCATGGTCCCCCCCCGTGCGGGGCACCCCGGGTGGGGGTCCTTACCTTGGGGCAGGGTCTGCAGGGGCACCGTGCCCTGCCCTGGAGGGAGGCTCACCAGGCCCTGGCGCTGCAGGTTTAACAGGTGCTGCTGCTGGAGCTGCTGCATCTGCAGGAGCTGCTGCTGGAAGGCCAGCTGCTTGTTCCCCAACGGCTGCCGAGACAAAAGGGACAAATCCAGGCGCCTTATTCCCAGCCCCGCAGGGGAGGCAGGGGCTGGGGGCCGCGGGGAGGGGTGCTGGCAGCCAGGGGTGCCCGCGGTGGGGGCACTGGGGCTGCCCCTGTCCCCATCCTGCTGCCGGGCCTGCTCGGCTCACGGCTGAGCCGGACGGAGGCTTTGATCTATCGGAAGAGGAGGGGAAGGAAAGGAAAAGGGGAAGGGAAAAATAAAGCACTGGAAAGAGAGGGAGTGAGCGGAGCTGGGAGTTGCTCGGAGCAAAGAACCAGCTGTGCTGGGAGGTGGGTGTGAACCCCAACTGTGGGGTCCCACGGGGGAGGCTCAGCTGCAACGTCGTTGTAAAAAAAGAGGGCTCCCAGCACCCTGGATGCACAGGACCCTCCTTTAAGCCAGAAAATTATCCCTATTTGCCAAAAACGACCACTACGAGCTCCTCCGTGGTGAGGGGCTGAAACCAACTGTCTGCAGGGGAGGGGGTGCCCAGTGCCAGTACCGGTGCCCCCATCCCAGCCACAGGCACCCCCCGAGTAGGGGACTCTCCCCCCGTCCCCAGGAGCCAGCCGTGCTCTGACCAGCATCGCTGGCCCTAAACTAGTTAGGCAGGACGGGTCCCTGGGGAGGCGCCGAGAAATCCATGAGAATTAAGTGAAGGGGAGAGAATTCAATTAGGGCTGGGGACAGGCAGCTGCTAATCTGAGCCGGGCAGGAGAGGGGAGCTGCCCCGGGGCTGCCCGGCCTCATTAGCGGGGCAGGCGGCTCCGTGACCCCGTGAACCCCCCGAACCCCCCTGTTTGGGCAGACGGTGCCGGCAGGGAGCGAGGAGCTGGAGAGCACCGGCCAAGCCCATGCTGGAGCACATCCCCCACCTCACTGCACCCGGGAGTGGGGGCACTTTGCAGCCCCCCAAAGATGTATTTTCATGTCCATGTCCTTACTGATGAACACAAGAGCTGTGCTACGGGAAATGTCCTTGTTTTTCCTGAGTGTTACAGGGATTCAGGCCCCGATGCACGGGGAATGCCAGGGACCTGGCACATCTCCTGATGATCCCCGAGGCTACATCAGCAGGGAACAGCAGACAGACTCTCCATGGCAATCCCAGTCCATGACTGAGTTTGGAATGAGCACGTGCTGCTGTACCCAGGGCAGCACTCTGGGCCCATGGGATGCAGGCGGATCCCTGTGGATGCTCAGCCGTGGCTGTGGCTTTGTGAATCGGAGGGAGAGGACGAGATCCAGACACTGCCCTACAAACCCCTACGCTCTGCAAAGTCAGGCACAACCATGAATCCTATCTAGGGCACAGAGACAGTTTAATTCCAGTTTCTTCAGCCTCAGAGGGATATGCAGACCCTCCCTGACCTGTCCACCTCTGGGGCCACGGTGGAATTGTCCCCCCCAGCGTCAGGTCTAGATCCTCCCTGGCTCTGCCTCAGCCCTGCACCTCTGAGGCTTAAAGATTAAGGCACAAATCAAAGTGATTTCTGCTCAGTGAAGAGAAATCCCTGTGCTCACCCTCGCTCCTGAGCCAGGAGGGCTTCAGGCCATGGGATCAGCAGGATACAGGAAAACAAGGCAGGACCAGGCTGCAGCCAGAGGGCTTCAACAGAGGCAGCTCTGTCCCCCACAGTGTCCCCTCCCGGCAAGAGAAAGCTCTGCCACCACGTGTGTCCCTGCCTTGGTTAGAAACAGCAGCTGGGATGGGATGGGACAGGATGGGATTCTCCTCCTCTTCCTGGCTCTGCCACCGCCCTCCCCGGGGGCCCCGGGGCAAGCCCGAGCTCTGCTCCAGCACAGCCTCATTCACGTCACTTCCAGACTGTGGAGCAGGAGGAACTGGGAGTGGATGAAGAGATGAAGTCATGAAGATCCCTGCACATGTCCCTGAGCCCCACAGCCTGGCTGGGCTCTCCCAGCCCAGCCTGACCAGAGCTGTGGCTGGTGGAGTTGGATGCCCCAAGCCCCTGAGCAGCCCTGACCCACACACGGTCTGGCAGGGATGGTGTTGTCCAGGTTGAACCTGGACCTTGACACACTTCAAATCCACATGTGCATCCCTCCAGCTTCACCAGACCACAAACACAGGGACCAGCCCCAGGAATACGAGTCCTGGTGCTGCTCTGAGTCAAACCAAGGACCGCCTCCCCCCGGGGAAGCCAATTTGCCATCACTGGGGAACAACTGTGGCACCACAGACCTCTAAACCCCCGAGTGATGGCTGAGGAGGTGCACCCACCTGCAGACCCACCCACCAGCCTGCAGGCCCCAAGCCAAGTTCTCCCTGGAGAAGGCGGGGCAGGGAGAGCCTGGATTACAGCCCCAGCCTTACGGAAAACCTCACGTGCCAGTCCTCACCCCACGAGCTCTGCTCCCCTCGGAAAAGCCACCCGAGTCCCCCCCAGAGGGGACCCCCAGCACCCACCAGAGGAGCTGGCTCTGTGTAAGGGCCAAATCCTGCGCTGGGCCCCCCCAGCCCGTTCCCAGCCCCCGTCCCAGTGCAGGGCCGGGGTCCCGAGCGCTGCCGTGCATTAGACGCAGCTGAGCGGGTGCAGCTACGGGGTAAGAGCCGCCGTCACTTTGATTTATGAGCACATCAGGAGGAGTTTCGCCGTGACACGCGGGACTGACAGGAGCAGTTCATTAAGCTGACACTGGGGTGAGGCGCCAGCAGCCCCCCCGCGCCACCCCCTCCCCAACCCCGCCTGCCTCGGCAGAGGGACAGACCCCCGCCCCCAGCAGCTCTGGGGGCACACAGAGACCCTCTGGCCTCATCCTCAGGGAATACTGGGGCCTCTGCAGCCGGATGCCCCTTGCAGCACTGGGCTTGGAGAAGCCAAGTGTTCAGGGAAGAGCAGGATATGAGGGTGAGGGGCTGCCTGGAGCTTCCCAGCCCTGCACCACAGCTCCTTGTTCCCCCCACACCCAGGATGCCGCTGGGGGTGGGGGTTCACCATCGCACCCTAGCACAGGAAAATGCTCCAGGAGGACTGGGATGTGCTGCAGCTCAGCCCCAGCCCAGTGGGATTCATGGATTCATGGATCAGCTGCCTTGCTTGGCCCCTTCCTCATGCCCCCACTGTGGCACAGCTCCCCCCAGCCCAGACACACACAGCACCCCCCAGGACGGGATGCTGCTGACAGGCTCTTCCGACACATTTCCATCCTCCTTTCCTGTTCTCCCCTTCCCCTTCCCTGCTGGGGGACCCCCAGCTGTGCTGCTCCCGAGGAGATCTGAGCTGCTCCTCCAGGAGATGCTGCTCCTCCAGGAGATGCTGCTCCTCCAGGAGATGCTGCTCCTTGCTCCCGGCACCTTCCCGGTTGCTGCTCCCGCAGCCGAGCCGCTGGCTCACAGTTACAGCGAGAGGAGCCCTGGGAACGGGGCAGAGGGGAAGCAGCAGGCGCTGGGTTTACAAACCTCGCAGCGGGGCTGTAATGAAATACGGCCGCGGGTTTCCAGGAAGGAGCCGACGCCGGCCAAGAGCGGCTCTCCGGCGGCATCCCAGACACGCCAGCTATTCCCTGTGCCATCGGGGCAGCCACGGCAGGCAAAGCAGAGCACGGGCTTTATGAACAGCAGCTGCCCACATTCTTGGGGTGAACCCGACCCCACAAAGCCCGTCTGGGGGGTCTGGGGAGGGGAAACACTGACATCCACTTGCTGGGACCCCCTCGGTGCTTTTCCTAGCCATGATGCTGCCAGGAGCCAGATACACACCCCTCCAGCAGCATTTGATGCCCCTTCCCCCCCCCCAGCCTCTCTTTCTTAGTGGATGAATTTCCCGTTTCCTCTGTACCATTTAATTAAAAGTTAACACGCGCTTTTTAAACCGGAGCCCGCTAAGCAAGTGCTTTGTTAGAGCTTAATTATATCCCCGCTCAGAGCTGCAACAGAACATCGCCACGGCCAAGAGGAAAGTCCTTGAGGAAGCTCAGATTTATGCCTCCCCCGTTCCTGGAGCACCAGCAGCCACTCCAGCTCCTGCAGATGGCTCTGATAAACCTGACCCCTAAATACGCCACCACCCCGCAGTGAAAGCCCAGGTCAGTCTGCAGAGACTGGAGTAGGTGCCAACCCGACCCTGAGCCACTCCAGCCACCCTGGTCCCCTGTGTGACTGGCACATCCCCAAAATACAGCCACAACACCAGGCAGGGCATCACTGTGGGAAAGGACAGCAAAAACTGTTGTGTAAAGGGAGTTATACAACACTGATGGAATCACATGGGCATGAAATGCTTCTCCACCAGGCACCCACCTCCCCAGCACAGGGCCCACTGCTGCCAACACGGTGCCAGCAGGGGCTGAGAGCATCCCCTGGCTGAGTGTCTCCTGTTGGAAAAGCCCTTTGCTGGCATCACTGCTACTCCACACAGTGCTGGGGTTTTGGAAAACCGCCCTTCCTGGCAGGAAAAGCCCTGCTTTGAGTTCCCATCTGACCAGCCCTGCCTACTTGCCAGGGTGCTGCTGTGCCAGCTCAGCCAAGACTGGGCTGCCCAACTCGAGCTGTGCCAGGCAAGGGCTGAGCTGAGCCTCCTCTGCCCCCACCCCAGGGGGAACTGGGGAGCCTTGCTCTGTGCTGGGGGCAGTGACCTGCCCCTGCCCCTGGAGAGGGTCCAGCAGCCCCCAGCCCTGACCTCACTGCTCCCCACACACCCCACAGCCCCTGGACACGCTGCTGAGAACGATGCAGCTCAGTGCATGTGCCAGATCACAGACAGGAGGAGGAAGAACAACAACCCCCAGCACCTGGACTGGCCATCCAACCCCCCCCAGAGCAGGATGCCCCCGTGCCCCATCCCTGCTGGCTCCCAGCTGCCCGGGGTGCTGGGGTTCCTGCACACCTTGTTGTGCTCCGCTCCTCCTTTAATTTGCCGCCAGATCTGATGGCCCAGCGCCCTCCACGTGAGCTCACCTCTTTGGGTTGCTGCTTTCCAGCTTGCTGCTGTGTCAATAGCTGCAGGTGAAGCTGCTCCTGTTGCTTCTTGTAGTATTCCTGCAGCTGGGAGGGGAGAGAGCAACCGGATTAGCAGCAGAAACACCCCAAGCCCAGTACCAGGCTTTGCCACAGCCACGTCAGCTCCTGGCACTGTGTCATTAGGGCAGGCTCCTGGCTACAGGGTGGAGGAAAAGGACCCACCAGAGGAGTCAGGGCACCAGAAGAACCCTGGGCACATGTTCCCAAAGGCTCTGGATCCCCACAGCAAGTGAAATCTCCCAACACCAGCAGTGCCAAACCCGCTGCTTGTTTTATTGTCCCTTAGAAGCAGCCCTGGGTGCTCTGGCAGCAGGGTGTTTCAGCAGTGGGGAAATCCCATTTTCAGTACAGTGGGACCCCAAAACCCCCCTGGCAATCGCAGTGAGAGCCAGGGGGACTCCCAGCTGGGAAGGGGTCAGAAGCAGCCACAGCCCCTGGTCTGGCTGGTGCAACCCTACGAGTGCTGGGGGCTCAGCCCTGCACCCCCTCCATGGGCAGCCCAGCCCCTCGCAGCCCCCTGGCCAAAGCAGAGAGCTTTGCTGGTCCAGGAACACAGGGACAAACCCCCAGCCCCACAATGAACCACCAGAGAGGGTCCCAGTGTCTGCAGGCAGCTCCCCCCCCGGCCCTAAATAAACTGTGGGTGATGGATTTGGTGTGTGCAGGGGGGGCAGAGCACGGGGAGGTCAGCGAGACCCCGCAGCCCCCTCCCACCCGCCCGTACCCCGTGCAGGGGCTCAGGAATGCCCCTGTGGATGCCGGGAATCCTTTATCAGCTCGGGGCTGACAGCGCTGACAGCAGCAACCTCGCCGTTTCTGCCGGAGAACAGGTTTGGAGGGGCTGGGTGTTTACCCCAGAGCCAGCCGGAGCCAGGGCTGCAGCGGGGCCGAGCAGGCGCAGGAACATTGGGTCAGGGGTGAGAGGTGTGATGTTTGGTTTTCTGCCGGTGGAGAATGCGAGCTATTCCGGCCTGGGTTGTTTAATTTGCAGTCAAACGTGTTTCTTTATCCGGCTCCAAAGAGGCTTGTGGAAGGACCCACCCAGGGTAGTGTTTACCCTTTGTTCTTTCCCTGGGGCCAACCTTGAATCCTTATCAGCCTGTTTGGAGTAAACAGGTACTGGAGGCAGGAGGAAGGGTGTGGAAGATGCTTGTGGGGTTTCTCCCTCTCTCCCTCCCGCTGGCGAGAGGTGTTTACCCAAGCAGACCTGTTTTGTTTCGGAGTTGAGGTTTGTTATTTTTCTTCTCCTTTTTCTTCCCTCCTCATCTGACTGAACACTCCGGAAAAGCTGAGCAGGCCATGAGAAACAAACCCACGTGCTCAGGTCTGGAGCTGGACACAGGCACATGCCCAAGGCCCAGCAGCAGCCACGGGGGCTCTGCTTGGGGTGCATCGAGCCAAGAGCACCCACTCGGACCACAGCTCCTCCCAGGAGCTGGGCAGCCCCAAACCAGACCTCGTGCAGGAATTTTCTGGGCTTTGAGCAGCAGCATCCAGCTTTGCCAGCACTGTCAGCACCTGCAGCTGTTTTTGTCCCTGAACGTGCTGGGAATCCCCAAGGAAATATGTGGAGAACGCGAGAACCCAGGGAGGAAGGGACCCATCTGCCTGCCCACAGTGAGCTCCAGCATTCCCAGACCCAGTGGGAATTGCTTGGCTGGATGCAGCCCAGGTGCAGCGTTACCTGTTGCAGCATTATCGCCTGCTGCTGCTGCAGGAGGGCCTGGAGCTGGGGCGGAGAGAGGATCTGCTGCATCTGCTGCGGCGTGATCATCTGTGGGGACATCATGGCCACGGACACGGGCACCTGTGAGAGCAAGGACACGTCACCACTCCCCATTCCAACCCTGGCAAACCCTCCCCAAGTGCCAACAGCCTACAGGTGCCTCCCACCTCTCCTGGAACATCTTTCACGCCCCCCCAATCCCTGCCTCACCTTCAGGTGAAGCCCTCGGCCCCTGGTCCATCCTGGCACGCCAAGGCTACTGCCAGGACATGGCAATGGCAGGGAGGTGCCCTGTGGTGCAGCTGGCACTGGGGTGAAGCTTCCTAAACCGTGAGCTCCCCCACCCTGAGGGCAGGGTGCTCTTCTTTAAATGCAGCTGAGATGGGGGAACTGGGCACCAAACCACAGCTCCTTCCCTTGAGGTGCCGGAGCATGCAGGGCAGAGGGAAACACAAGGGAAGTGGGAAGATACTGATCACCCAAATAACTCTGCAAAGCAGAGCACGGAGGAAGAGGTTACCAGGTTCTCCACAGACACATCAAAGCTTTACCTCCAGCTGACACCGGTAACCCACGTAATTACCATGCCAAGAGGAGGGAGGGCTGAGAGAACCTGCCAGCCCCTGCCTTTGGTTATCAAAATATGGGTCCACACCCCCAGCAGTGCTCCAGAGAAGGTGTCAGTGATGGATTCCAGCCCTACTGGGTCCTGCCCAGGTGGAGCAACGATGCCTTCCCAATCACAGCCATTGACAGCTGCCTCGTCCCAGTCTTCCACTGATCACACCAGCCCAAAGCCTTTCCCAAAGCTTTGGGCAAAGTCATGGCTTTGCTGCAATTTAATAACCCTTCCTGGGTGCCCCCCTTTTCCTTGGAAAGCAGATGGCTGCTGCCTCCCCCTCCAGCCAGCCCAGTGGGATGGGACCACAGGGTAGCCCCGTGCAGTCCCTCCCACCCGTGGTGGGTGTTGGGAGCGCTCTGACCTTCAAGGGAGGCTGCCAAGGCTTATCTATTTACTCAGGCATTCTGCTGGAGGGAGGTGTGGGACACGGGTCGAGCTCCATTTGTGATCCCCCCTCCAGCCGCGTCACGTCGCAGTTATTGATTAATTGCTGCGAGTTCCCACCCAAGGGCTGGGGCTGCTCCCACTGCTCCGGCCGTGGAGGGCTCGGAGGCTGGGGAGCATCCTCAGGGATGAGCCACAGCGCCCTGGAAGGGCTCCAGCACCCACCAGAGAGCCCCAAGAGCCCCCCGCAGCAGCAGCAGCAGGGAAGAGCTGCTGTTTGGGTGCTCAGGTGCTCCCAGCCAGCTGTGCAAAGCCCTCGGCGAACATCTGGGAAGGAGGGGAGCTGGCGAGGAGGGCGAGACGGGCGGGGTGCGCGCCCGCTCCCGGGAGCTGAGCATCCTGCTAATTTCCCTTTGCCAATTCATCAGCTGGCAACGTGCTCGGAATGAGAGCCCCTAATTAATTGCTCATCCGCATCCCCCATCCGGGCGGCCTCCCCGCCCCCACCGCGCGGCCCCTCCAACACGTTTGCTGGCATTTTCAAATCGGAGGCATCCTAATTACCGGAGAGTTATAACACCTTCCATTTCTCGCCCAGCGGACTGACACCCTGTCAAGAGCAAAGAGAATTGCCAGAGGTTTTGACAACACTAATTGCCCCTATAATCTAAAAACACAAAGGAGAGGCGATTAGTCGAGAGGGCCCCAGCTCTCGATCCGACACGAGGTTTTCACAATGTTACAAGAAAACAAAAGTGACGCTTTTTAGAGTTTGATGGCTGCTAACAAAAGCAGAATTATATTTTCATACAACCTTTGTCTGCATTAAATGGCTTTTTCTTCCGTGCTCGGATGCGGAGCTGACACGGGGAAATGGTGGTGGCTTCGTGCGGGGCTGAGGTGGGAACGGGGCGAACCAGCGCTGCTGTTTGTGAGGGTCATCCGGGCTCTGCTGCCTCCTCGAGCCCCAGGGGATGCCAAAGCCACATGAAGAATTTCCCCACAGCACGGAAAACATCCCTCTCCCAGTGAAGGTTTCCAGGGAGAGCAGGAACTTTCTTTAGTAAAAGGGGAAATTCCCACTTACAGCCAGTTTTGCTCCCACTGCAGCCACTCGTCCCAGACACCTCTGTTGGGAGGTGACAGCTGCTGCCCTGGCAAAACAAGAGGGGGATGGAAATGTCCATCCCAACCTGGCCAAACGCCCCACAGGGGCACCCACAGGCAGGTGAGGGCACAGTGTGGCCCTGGGACACCCCTTCACCTGCAGCCACGGCACTCGGTGACCACCGGTGTGCCAGATTCCCTACGGCAGGAATGGAGGCCAGCCTGGCATCCCTGGAGAACGGGGGGCTCTGGGCAACAATCACCTCAAAAGCTGAGACCCAGACAGACAGAGTGGTCAACAAGGCGAGCGAGAGCCAAAGGGCACCAGGGGTGGTACGAGGGGTGAGTGTCACCCAGCTGCCTCCTCCACACCCCCTCCACCCCCGGGCACCGGAGCAGCCGGGGAATGTCCTCACAGCCGGCACATCCCTCGGGAAGCAGGTCCCAGCAGCGGCTGGTCCCCGGCCGACGCGTCACGAGCTGGCATCTGCCAGACACCGAGTCAGGAAGGGTTTGACTCATGCCTTGGCCGGCTGCCACTCCGCAGAACTGCTTACTAACAGCTCCGGCTGCTCCCAGAAACACCCGGCGCTGCTCCGGCCGGCCAGCGGCATCTCCGGGGCTGATTTTCCAGGCGGTCCCGGTCGTAATCCCTGCGTGCCAGAGGACGGGCGGGCACGGATCAGCAGGCAGTGGGTGGAAAACAAGGCAGGTATTCCAGGGAAGCTCGGCGGGAGCCTGGAGCAGCGCTGCCAAAGCCGGCTGAGGGAACCAGGATTTGGTTGGGTGGAACGCGGCAGGAGAGGGAGCGAGGCTCTTAAGGGAAATTTTTCTTGGATTTTTTTTTTTTATGGGAAGCAGACTGAACTCCCAGGCACGAGGCAGAGCAGGGAAAGCCACGGCCCGACAGCTGCTCCTGGCTCAGCACGGCGGGGCTGCCAGAGGGACAGTGCCCTCCTGACCCCAGGGACAGCTGGCTTGGCACGGCGTGGGGACATCCTCCGTCAGCCCACGGTTTGCTCAGCCTCAAAGCATCCCTGCTCCGACCATCACCTCCCAGCTGTGCCGTCACCCATGCCAGGAGGTCACCACAGGAGCCACGATGTCCCCAGGGAGCCGGGGGCAGCACGTCACCAGTGCTACGGGAAGGAGCATCTCCTGGTCCACACCTAAACCACACCTAAACCACACAGCCCAGCTCCCTCGCCAGGGCAGGCACAGCCCAGACCTCGTCCCCAAGCCCTGCTGACCTGAGGAGGGCTCTGGGACCACCAGGATGAACACACCTCTCCCTGTGCACAGCAGCTGCCTGGAGTGTTCCGGGCTTCCCACGGAGCCCAAGGCTGCACATCCTCACTATGATCTAATCTTGGAGTTTAAGTCCCCATTAGAAACAACAGAAAACATGTTTGTGCTCTTTTTTCCTAATTTTAAACACCCTTTTCAAATCCAAACCCAACAGAAACAAACTGAGGAGATCACGAATAGAAGGGGGGAAACAAATACCAGGAGCAGCTTCAAGTTCTGCTGTTTTAGGGGCAGGGGGTGAGCAAATCCCCACCCCAGAGCACCCACTCCTCACAGGAGAAGAGCAAACCAAATCCTCCAGGCACATCCAGACGTCCTCTCCTGCACTCTCGTCCCTGGGAGAGCTCCAACACCCAGCTGGCTCAGACCGTCTGCGAGAGCTCCGAGCGCCCGGGGCCAGGCACTGATGCCAGTGACACCAATGTGATCCCAGCCATGGTCTATAAACCCTGAGGGTGGCACAGGGCCACCCAAACATTGCTCTGCCATCCCTCCACTCAGGAGGACACACCACACTGTGTCTGAACCTCACCAGGGCGGGACAGAGACAACGGACTAAAATCTACCCGGGGTCAGAGGGGAAACTGAGCTCAGCTCCATGTGGTTTTGAGGCTGTGGTTTGTTTTATCAACCCTCTGAACAGCCTCAGCACCAAAGGACTGATTGCCCTCGGTGGGGGTGGCAGCAGGAGGGCAAGGGAACAGGAACCAGCGTAGAGGACACCAGGCTCTGATGTTCAGCTCCATGTAAAGAAAAGGAGGAATCAATCCCTAGCGTGTTCAGCCCAACGTGCATCCTCATTAGTGCATCCTCGTTAGCATGGTGTTCCCACCAGGGAGGCACTAATGGCACGTGGCTGGGCTCCAGGAAGCTGGAAGGAGCTGGCTGGGGATACTGGCAGCAGAGGTGACAGTGCTGGAGTGCCCACAGCCCCCTCCTCGGTGAGCCCCTGCCCTCAGCATCACCCAGGCAGCGTCCCTGGGGGGACACCACGGGCACGGGGTGCTGGCACAGCTCATCACACTGACCAATCTACAGGGACTGAAGTGACTTTGCTCCTCTGTTTATCCAAAATGCCAATCCCAGAGCAGGATGGTGGCGGGGGCTCCGGGAAGCAGGAGTGGGAGCAGGGACAGACAGTGATGCTGCAAGTTCAAATGGAAAAACCTAACGCCGCACGAGCCGAGCCGGACGGGCTGCTGGGTCTGTTCCTGGAGAGGGAACGCAGAAGGGCTGCTATTGATCTGTCTTCATTACCCATTTCACTCAAGTTTCAAATCAACAAAATACACTTTTCCGCTCCGCTGCCCTCCCCGCGCAGCAGACAAAAGAAAAGCAATTTCCCGCAGTTTGCTCCAAACTCCTCTCCCTTCCCCTGGTGCCCTTCAGCCCCCCTCCCCTTTCAGCGAGGGGAGACCCCCCAGCTCCAAGGGCTGAGCCAGGGAGGGACCCCAAAAGGGCACCCCATGATTCCAAGGAGTCTACAAGCCAGCACTGAGAACACGGGTGCTGCCTTTCCAGCACTTCATTCCACTTCCCAGACCCCAGATCCCAGCAGGATCCCAGGGGGATACATTGCTTCCACCAGCCCCATGCAGGATGGGAACACCCTGCGGTCCATCAGCACCAAAAGTCCTCAAATGCAACACTCTGTCAGCACCCACCAAGTTTCCAAGAGTTTTAAAGTTGCAGAGAAATAAAACCATTTTTACATTTTTTAAAACACCCAAAGGTGGAGGGTTTTTTGCCTTTTTTTTAGCTGCAGCTGTAACTCGAGTGTCAGCGTGAAGCTCTCCACACACACCTCCAGGCATCTGGGGAGAGAGAGGGTCCATACTCCAAAAAAAACCAACTCCAGGATGCTCCGGAGCCCAGCAGCTCCCTGGTTGTTTTTAAGTGCACGCCATCGGGAATGTCATTAATATTCCCACTGGCTTGGTGCCCCGAAAATGTCCCGTCCCCATCAGGGGGTGACAGGGAGAGTGCACAGTGTGGGCAAGCACGGGGGTCTGTGGTGCTGCTGGGTGTGGGGGCTCCTGCTCTCCCTGCCAGCACCAGGACCCTCCTGCTCCCTCCCCCTGGGATCGGGGGCCAGGAGCCGGCTGGCACAGAGCTGAGGGGAGGCCACGGACACAACTTCTACCCCCTCCCCAAAATACCCCACCGGTGTGAAAATCCATTCCCCAGCCTGCACATCCACAGGCAAAGCCCGTAGGACCCCAGGCTGGTACCCCAAGGACACCCCAGTTCCCAAACACTTCCACGACCCTCCCATCCTGCCACACTCCCTCCCCAGCCAGGGGCTGCTGCGCTGGGACCCAGCCTTCCTCCTCCTCCTCCTCCTCCTCCTCCCGCCGTCCTGGCCAGTCTCATCCACACCACTCTGCCGTTAGATAAACTTCCTTTCAAAGGAGTCTGCTTAATCCTCTATCTCCCCTCGGTCAGATCCCGCTCCAGCTGCCGGCGGGGCCGCGGGGGGAGGAAGAGCCGGTCGCTGCTGAGTTATGAGCTATTTCTGACTCACGTCTACAACTTTCACAAGTCCTTTTGCAACACAGAAAGGGAGGAGGGGAGAGGAAGGAGATCCAGTTCGCTCCGGCGAAGCCGCTGGCCAGATGGGCAGGGAGGGGAGGCTGGAGAGCAGCAGGGAAGGGAAGGACGGGATGTCCAAGCAGCAGCACGTGTATCCAGCCGGGAACACGGTGGGGAGAGCACCGAGGGATAGGCAGGAGGAGTGCAGGGACACACACCCACGGAGGGGAGCGAGGCGCCAGTTACCGGAATCTGACTTCACCCTCGCTGCCTTTGTCCTCTGCAGACATTTTCCATGCAGTGACTGCATTTCCTTCCTGCGAGCACCGCTGGAAAAAGCCGCCTGTTTGTGCCGCAGGAGCCCTGACTAATTCCCACTGCTCGTACCCAGCTGCTGCTCCCCAACCCGGAGGGGCAGCCGGGGGTCCCGGGCTCTCCTGACCCCCGGGAGCCCCAGGACCTGCTGCCGGCTGGCTCAGCCGTGCCCTGGCTCTCCAAGTTGGGAGAGGAGCTCGGGATTGCCCATCCCAGCCCGGCTCCCGCTGCCCTCCCACTGCCACACGGCTCAGCCTGGCACAGGCAGGACCTCCAGCTCCGAGAGCGCTTGTGCTAATTACTTTCCTTTGTTAATTAAACCCACGTGGCTCTAATAAGGTAACCTGCTGTTCTCCGATAAATTTAATTAGCCTGAAGGGAGAGCCCCTCCACACAGCTATTTAAATTGTCACTTTCCATCGCTTGGGCTTTGCTTCTTCCTGCCTCCTCCTCTCTCCAGATTTCACCCCTCTTCTGCTCCTTCTCTTCCCATTTTCAGCCCCTTTCCTTTGGCAGAGCAGTGGAGCAAAGGGTGGTCCCCCCATCCCTGTGCCCACCCAAAGCCCCGCTTCCCTGCCGGTGCTACAAATCCCACCTCAGCCAGGCCTCTGTCCCAGCAGCTGTCCCACGTGGGAGGACTTGCCCTGTGCAGGGGCTCCAGCCCCTGTGCCACACTCACTGCACCCAGCATTGAATCCTGGGAAACTCTGTGCCTCCCAATCTGAAATGTGTCCCATGGTAAGGTGGCACATGGTCACCTTCCCCCCCCACACACTCCTTTCTCCTCTGGAGCCAACCCTTCCCTGGCATCCCCCTTTCCCACCACATCAGCACAAAATGGGGACCACCCCCATCCCCCCAGAAAAAAAAACTCCCAAGAAATTTCAGGAACTTTACAGAGGATTTAACTCTCTGTGTGCTCCAGCCATCCCGAGCAGGGAGGTGACCCGTGGCCTGTCCCACGCCTGCAGCCGAGCCCTTCCCACCCAGGGGGTGACGGGGGACACGTGCTGGGGGCTCACCTGCACTGCTGGCTGCTTGCCCTCGTTGCTGCTGGGGGAGCTCAGCCCCGTGGCCTGCTGCAGCAGGAACTGGCGTGCCACCTGGAGAGCCTGCAAGAGAGACACAGCACCGTGGGCAGGAGGAAGGCTGCCCTCTTCCTCCTCCTCCTCCTCCTCCGGGCACACTGCCCCTCCAGCTCTGGTTCTCCATGGCTTTGATTCACGGGGTGTGAGGGATGCACGAGGAGGGCAGCGTTCCCTGCCACACCAGTATGACCAGTACACACCATTACAGACCACCTATTCCTACCCCCCAGAGCCATGGAAGGCCAGGGGAAGCTGGGAGCAACTCCATCCTCTTCCAGAACCCCCCACCCCATCTTTAGCAGTCACCAGGTCCAGCAGCCCCGTGCCACTGGCAGACTGTCCTGAGGGTCATTCCCAGACTCCAGCCCTGGCACAGGTGTCCCCTGGCCAGGCACAACCAGTTCCTGACCAAAGCTCCAGCTCCTGGCTGGTTTATTCCACCCTTGCACGGAGCCACCACCACAGTTCTGCTGCCACTGATGTCCCTCGTGTCTAAAGCACTGTGCATATTTAATTTTACATCTGATTGTTACATTGGAGCACCAGAAAGTTCCAGCCACCACCCAGACTTGGGTGAGGCCAAGTGCAGGATCACACCCTGAATCAATCCATGAATGTGTCTGCACGGAGTTGATGGTGATGCAGGAGATGTCCAGCAACTCCCACAAGCAACTCCCACTAAACCTGCTTATTGCTGGGGGTGTTTGCCTAGAAAAAGTGATGGGTTTCCTTAAGCTGTTTACAGGGATGAAGGCATTTCGCTGGGAATCACACCACAGGCAAAAGAGGGAGAAACCAACATAAATCAATCAAATACACTTGTGAAACACACCCAGGCACAACTGAGCCGTGCACAGCACTGTGGACAGCTGGAGAAAGCAGGGGAAATGAAGGAAAATTCTGTGAAAAGACAAGAAGGAGAGAGGAGCAAGTGTGAGCTGAGAAAAGGAGCTTCACTGAGGAGCTGGGAGCCAGAAGAAGGAATAAAGCTCTGAGGAAAACAACCCGCTGCTCCCAGATCTGCTTCCCCCTTTGCTCCTTATTTCTGCTTTTAAAGAATTCTTTTCCTTCCTTCTGGTTTTTTTTGGGCACGTTTCTGAACAAGCAGGATATTGTGGCCCTGCCTGCAGGACAGGGCTGCATTAGGGCCAGTGCAGGGGCAGAGCCCGGCGGGTCCCTGCCTGTCATCCCCCATAAATCCCTGCCTGGCTTCCAGGAGCAGCCCTGCACCCCGAGGAAGGGCTGCTTGCTAAATCCCTGTGTTTCCAGCTAAAAAGAATAAAGCCCAGCCTTGTGCACTGCCTCTCCATCCCTCCCTCCCAAACCCACTGGCACATGGAGCAGCACTGCCCGTGGCACCCGAGGATGCACCTCAGCACAGAGCTCACCCCGTGACTGAAACCAAGGAGCAGCCACAGCACCCCAAGACAGGGCCACTCCTCAAATGGAACATCCAAGAAAACTCATTCCCTGCATTTTAGGTCCCCCCCGTGCTCCTTTGCACAGGGGTTTTTGGGAAGAGCATATGAACAGATCTAAAGCAAAGGATGCCTGAGCTGTACCATGTTATTTTTTGGTGGATAAATCCACCCAACCTGCTCCGTGCAGGAGGACAGGCACTACAAGAGCACTTGCAAAATGAGAGGGAATTTAAAGTTGCTGCTGAATCTGGAGGCTGAGTAAAGGGTTTAACAGATACAGTCTCAGTTATATCATTAAAAAAATTATAATTTCATAGCAAGGGGCCCAAACCCAACAGCTGTGCCCCAGACGCAGCACTGGGCACCCTCTGCCCTGCCTGGCTGTGTTTGTCACCATCATACGAACCAAACAGCCCCAAGAAAGTAAAAAAAACAAGGAGTTCCAAAAGCAGATGGATCCTAATTTTATATTCCTATGATGAATTACCAGGGCTGCATCCCAGGATTGCCCCCAGCTTGGTGTGCCCAGCACGGGAACACCCAGAGCTGCCCCACGGCCACTGAGCACCCCTGGGGGTGCTCAAAAGCTACACAACCACTAACCTGCAAACTCACTTCATCCAAACAATTAAAAACTAAAATCCTGGAGGACAAACACGGCGATTCACTGCTGGGAATCACCGATGGAACGAGCCCGTGGTCCAGCTCGCGGAGCCGCCGCAGCCCCAGCGCGTCTCTCCACGGGCACGTCACTTCCCTGCTATTAACAGGAATAGATGTGCATCGGTAATGCGAACACAAAAACCATGTGACAGTTATGACAGCTCAAGGTCTGATATTTTAATTACTTTTTGAAACGAAAACAGTAATTCCAGTTAAAAGCCAAGGGTGGAGGAATTCAACCGGCGGCTGCTCAGCGCCGACGCGCGGCACGTCCAAGGCGCCCACCAGGATGGGTGCTGGACTGTGGCTGCACCCTGTGTCCGTGCACCAACTGCCTCAGCTTATCTGCTTTTCCACCTGTCCTTTAACAGAGGTTTGCACGGATTTGGTTTCTCCACGCACGCCACGTGGAATTCCTGCGGTGTTCGTAAGGGCCATCTCACAGAGTGACCCGGCGAGGCAGGTCCCTGCCCCAGCCCAGCAAAAATCAGTGCAACAGGGACAGAAGAAACAGCAAAGAGGGGAAAAGCAGAAGGGACAGAATTCCAGCACCAAGTGCCACGCAGGACTTCTCCCAGAATTTCTCTTTCTAAACCCAAACAGTGGCTGGTGCCACCGAGCCCCCAGCGCCCGCCCGGCTCGGCCCCACCGCGCCGCCTCTCAGGGGGGAATTTAATTCACTCCCCGCTGGCTCTCTCACTTTGTTGTGCTCTGAAGCACGAAATTACAAGATTTAGAGGAAAAAAAAATGACATGGCCTTACAATTGCACACAGGGGCCTCTCCACCAGCGCCCCAGAGCTGCCCCCTCCCTCCCTCACCACCCGGCAGCGATTCCCACTCCAGCCTAAGCTGAGCTCAGCCTGCAAACAAGGGATGAAAACCTGTTGCACGGCTGCACAAAGCACGTGGAGCACCAAGGATGGAATTTTGGGATGCAGAGCCCCTGGTTATCTGCACTTGTTGCCCTCCCAGGGCAGGAGGAGCAGCCCAGATACTGGGAGACAAAGCCTTTCCGTAGGCAGGAGCAGGGAAGGCATCATCCACAGGCTCTCCTCGTCATCCACAGGCTCTCCTCGGGGCTGAGGAGATGGGAAAGCAGAAGGAAGAGTCCCCTCGTGGGAGTGGATGGGCTTTCACCTCCCAGCTCTGGGAACCAGAGAAAAAGTGACTGTTTTAGAAAAGCCCCTCTCCTGCTGCACGGTGTCATCCAGCAGTGGTAATTGGGAACGAATGGGTTGTGTCAGCTCCTGGATGGCTCCCTTTGATCAGCAAATTATCCCATAAAAAGTTTGTAATGTCTCAGGCACATCCAGAGCTGATGTGGTTTGGCTTTGCCCTCCCCAAGAGCAGCAGCAGCAGCACATTCCAGGGCTGAGGAAGAGGAAGGTGACCCAGGCTGGGGAAGGCCCACAACTCCCTCTGGCTGTGCAGGGACATGGAACACACCAGGGATTGCAGGGAGAGATGGGAGATGCTGGAAGGTGTGTGCTGGGGTGGGGAGGAGGTCAATAAATAAACTCTGCTGGGATTAATCCTTAATTCTTCCCCCACAGGCTTGTGCTCCAGCCTGTGAGGCTCCATAAATTCACTCCTGCACATGATGGAGGCTCCTCCAGACACCAAGAGGGGCAGATTTTGGCTGCCTTCCTCATGGCAAACACCACAAACTTCCCTTTCTCCCACAGGGAACACCAGGTCCCACTTGGTCCCAGCCCTGGAAAAGCGCAGGTTGAGGAGACAGTGGCTCCCATCCAGGATCCCACCCTACAGCCTGGATAACGTTGGATTAACCCCTCATCCCTGCCTGGTTGCCCTTTTCTCCTCAAAACCTGCCCGAGCAGAGCCTCTCCAGGGCCTCCCAATTGGGAAGAAACAGGTCAAGAGGTTCAAAAAAGTTTGGAGAGGGTGGAGACATCCACAAGTCTTCCTAAAAGCACAAGCCCCAGCCTCCCAAAAAAAACCCCCAAAAACCACCCAAACAAACCCAATCAAAAAATCATAGTACAATGGAAAATCTTGCCCGGGATATTTTAAATTCCCTTATTTACCAGGTATTTCACTTTATGATGACAGAGTTTTTAATTCCACCCAGCAGTGCCCGGACGCTCCAGCTGCCGGAGCCAGGAGCAGGGTCACCACCATGGAAACTGCTGCCCAAAATTAGCTGAGGGATTTTCTACCTGGATCAAAGCTTTACATGGGGTTTTACTCTCCAACGAGTGAAAAACCACCTGAACATGACATCAGACCGAGAATTTTGCAGGGAAAGAGGACCTGTAAGAGAGTTTGTATCTTCCCTTTTCCCTCCGATTCTTGCAGAGGGTGGAAAGGGGTTGGGAAGGGATGAAAAAAATGGCAAAAAAGAAAAAGGAAGATTTTTTACACTAACCTCATAAAAATGACATCGTCACATTCCAGAATTAGAGCCGTTAAAACAACACACAGGGATATTTTTAGCTGGGTATTAACAGTAAATGATGCCATATTGAGGAGCACTTCCACCAGCCCAGCCCGGCCCCGCTTAACCAGAACCAAATGACTCCAAGAGATCCAAATTAACAAAAATGACACAATTCTTCACAGGGAAATTAAAAAAAAAAAGTAGTTTTTACACCCAACTCCATGTCTGTGTCCCAGCCCCAGCTGTGCTCCCCTGCTCTAACGCTCCTGGACTTTATTAATCTGCTCTTGCCTCCTCGGTCCTCGCAGGCGAGGGGTTAAACCCATCCCCACTAATGAAGAACACAAGGAACATGCTCCTGACAATCCCATTCCACGGAAAAAAAGGGGAAAAAAGAGTAAAAAAAAAAGGTTCCTGCATTTGTCCTCAGTAAAATATGAAATATGAATCAGGGAAGCAAATAGAGAGATGAGTTTCACTTAAGTGCTCCAGCCTCGTTTTTATCTTAAATACCCTAATAATAGCAGATTACACAATATATTTGAGATGTGATCACATGTTTTATGGAATGGTATCTCTCTGAGGGCAGCAAAGTGCCTCTCCTCCCCCCTCCACACCCTTCCTCAACTCCCAAAAAGGTCCCATTTGCTTCTTTTCAAAAACAAGACTTATTTTTGTTTATTATTCCCCATTTCTTTGACGTCTGTCTGCAATAAACTGCACTTTTTAATGTACTTTTTGCATAATAAAATAACACCAAACAACGCTAGAGCAGCTGGATTTTCCAGATGGCTCCTTTTCCAAGGACTGCAAGCTGGAAGAAGCTCCCGTGCGGTGCCGGACTCGGGGATTTTCCCCACGATTCTCCCAGGACATCCTTGCACGAGCACCTCCACGCTTTTCACCCCAAAGCTGCAATGACCCCCGAGCCCCAGGCTCTCTGCACACCATGGATTTAAACTCCAGCTCCAGGATAAGAGCTGGAAACTCAGGGTTTTTTTAGGAATCAAGGAAACCCTGGAGAACCCAAAACCATGGAGAGCAGCACCCGTTGCCTGTGCAAAGCCCACCCCTGGGTCTCCCCTCGCTCCATCACTCCTGATACCCAAACCAGAGGATCTCCCTCCTGCTCCCAGCCCAGGGATGTGACTCCCCCATCACCCCACTGCCCCCGTTTCCTGCCCATCCCTCCTCCGCCGGGAATCCCGGGGGGGCCTGGCATGGCAGGAGGGGCCAGCGGGGCCCTCTGGAGCCCGGCAGTGCCAGAGGTCCCACCACGTTCCCACAGCAACGGCGGGGGGGGTCCCGGGCCCTCCCGTGCCCCCGGCCGACCTCTCCCCTCCGCCAACCCCGGCACAAAGCGGGCGGGAGCTATTCAGGCTTTTCAGCCCAATCCCACCATTGAAATCCAGGGATTTACCCGAGAGCCAGCCCCCGGGCTGGGGAGAGCGAGGCAGGGGAGGGGGATGCTCCTTCCCCACCCCATCCCACTCTCCTTTCGGATCTGCCCCTCTTCCTCTCCTGCTCTCCCTTCAGACACTCCGGACCACGGGATGCTCTGCAGTCGCACGGATAGGGAAGGACAGACGGACAAGGATGATGATGGAACGTTGTGCTCCGTGGGGGAGCAGAGCTGGAACCGAGCTGGGAGCCCCTGTCTCAGCAAACCAGGCTGGTGCTGCCAGACACCCACGGCCTCTTGCTCTGGGGACATCCCAGAAGCCACAAAACAGCCTCGGGGGTCCCTGAGCACCCAATGACACACCCCTCTCCCCTCAAGATCCCACCCAGGGCACCCATCTCCAGCAGCACCCTCAGAGAGGAGCCTGAACCCACAAAGTCCCTGCAAAGAGCTGTCTGGGTTCACCCCTTGAAGGGGGTGAAAGCAGAGGGGCCACGGGCACTGGAAAAGGTCCAAACCAGACAAAAACAGGGGCAGAGCACGAGCCCCCGGGAGCTGCATCGCCCAAACAAACCCCCACCCCTCCAGGCTTCCAAATGCTTCTTGGGCATTTCATAAAGTTCAGTAAGAATAAGGATTGAGTGCCGACATTTCGGGAGCCGGGATGGATTCGCCATCAGCCGGGAATAGCCCAGTGGTGCGAGAACCCGGGCGAACGCTGGGATGCTCCCGAGGATGGCGCACAGCCTCCATAAAGCACCTAATTGTCCAAAACTCCCGATATGGGGACATTTATTCCTGACCCCAGCTGGTGCTCAGCCTGCTCCCTGAAGCAGGAAGATTGATAGTCCTGGGGATGGGTCCTCCCCCTTCCCAAGGCGCTGGCACTGCAGATGCCATTTGGTTTGGGAAGTTTACCAAACCCTCTGCCTTAATAATTCCATGTGCCAACAAGCTTCCCAGGGTGATCACACCAGGAACCCGAGAGAAGAAATGCAAAAGGGTGAAATTAAACATCAGCCCTGCTTTGGGCAGGGCAGGATCCACCGGGAGAGCCCGGGGAGCATCCCCAGGGATGAGCCGCCAGCACAGCGCTCTGCTTCGGAAAAGCCCTTTTTAATGCTGATTTTCTGGAGGAGATACCCTGTTTCACACCCACGATTTGCATCATTTTGGCTGTGTGGGATCACGGGTCTCCCGTTCCAACCCACCCCCACCCCCCCCCCCGGCTCCGGGTGTCTCCCAGCGAAATTTGGGGAGGGGAAATTCGGGGAGGGGAGCGCGGGCGGCTCCTCGGCGGGCACTGGCAGGAGCATTACACGCATGATTACCCCTCGGATCCGGGGAACAGGGGCTTAACTGCGTGCGAAACGGCTGTTATCCAGGTAATGGATTTACAGCACTCACTACTAAAGTATCAGACACAGCAATTTTTTACAGCTTTCACGCTGGAATTTATGGCTCAGGGAGGCGATCTCCGTACGAGGCAGGGATCATTGCCTTATTTAGTAGCCGAGGAGGAAAATTTATGTTTTTGCCAAAGTTTGTTTTGAAAGGTAACCTGCAGGCATGGCCCCCCCTCCCCGTGGCTGCCCAAGGGGACGTGTGTGCCAGGGGCCCCCCGAGGGGCACACACGTGTGCCCAGGGACAGAGCTGCTGCACACACATGTCATGGTCACACGTGTTCTCAGCCATGTGTGTGAGGTTAATTCTTCAGCTGAAGGCACCAGGAGCCCCAAGGAAAGGGGGACCAGCTCAGCTCACCCACCTGGACAACCAAATACAGACTTGGAGAACACCTGCTCTTGTGCTACAGCCAAGGGCTTTGGCCTCACATTCCTCCTCTTCCTCACCGCTTTCCCAGGCCGATGGGGGACAGAGCAGGCAGGATCTCCCCCCTCAAAACACAGCCATCTCTGGGGCACCGGGAACGCCAGGGGTAGATGGGCTCCATCTCCCGAGGGACGTGCACCCCAAGGACAGGTACCTGCTTTTTGGGGCAGCATCTGCACCCCGGCCTCAACAGGGACGACCAAGCCTGGTGGAACCCACGGGACGAGGAGGGGTAAAACCAAGTGTTGCCCCCAAACCACACCCTCGAAAGACCCAGTTCTGTGCTGCCTCGTGTAAGGCTGGCAAGAAGGAACGGGGGTGTCCGTCCTACCTGCTGCTGCTGGAAGTGCAGGAGCTCCACGGGGCTCATCTCTCCGTTGGCCTCGCCGGCGGCTCCGTCGCGCCCGCCGCCCCCCGCGCCGCCCCCGCCGCCATCGGGCTGCTGGCTCAGGCTGCTCACCCCGTTCTGGGCAGAGGGAGTGGAACGTATCGTCTCCGAGGCAGATTCAACCATCATGACTCGCTAGCAGGACCTGGGGAGGAGGAGGAAGGGAGAGCAGAGGCTGAGAACGGAGAGCGGGATCCCTGGCTGGCATCCCCATTCCGCCTGCCCTGCCCCTGATCCCCGTGACATCCTGCAGGGGTGGGATGTCAAACCCTGTCCAGTTTGAGCTGCGTTCAATTTACCCCCAAAAATAAACATGCAGCAGCGCGAGGCGCCACAGACACTCTGTCGGCCCTGCACATCCCTGGGCAAGGCAAGTGCAACCCGTTCCTCAGGAAAACCCATGATTCCAGCTTTCTCTGAGCCTGATGCAAGACACAAAGCCCCAGGAATCCGGGTATTTTCACTGAATCCCAAAATATTTCACTTTGAGATGCTGGAGACAGCACAGCTGGAGTCCCAGCAAGGCTGCACACGGAGTGTGAGGAGCCTGTGCCACAGATCTCACTGTGAAAATCCCAGCAAAGTTGAAACACTTCCTCAAAGTGCTTCAGCTCCCAGCAAACCAGCACTTCCCAGCAGGAAAAACCAGCTGGCAGAAGGTTTGCTGGCAGGCTGAGGAAGCCCAAAGCTTCGGCAGAGCTGGGACACGGCAACGAGAACACAGTGATACATCAGCTGGAAAATCCTCCCTCCCTCCCAGCCTTTGCTCAGTTGGCTTGGATTAATGGGCAAGTTGTTGGTCATGAACCTGAGGGTCCCCATTTCTGGGAGAAACTCCTGGATCTGGGCTGGCACTGGAGGAAACAGAACCACCGCATCCAACATCAATTCCTGCCACTCCGACAGCATCCACAGAACCCCTGGGGCCACATCCAGCCCTGACACACACACAGAGCGATCAGGGGCGAGGGACCCCCCCAGAGCGAGGGGCTCTCCCTCCTTCCAGCACACTTTCCTCTGTGGAAAAGCAGCGGACAGTTTTATCCCATTCCATCCCTCTCCATCCCCGCCGGCGGGTGCCGGTGTGGGATCAGCCTCACCCAGCGCCGCTCGCAGAGTTTGAAACAAGAGGGGAATAAAGAGGACAGGGAGAAGCAACACTGCCTCTCCCTTTTTTTTCTCCCCCTCTTTTTTTCCCCATTTCCTCCCCCCCGCCCCAAAAGCCGGAGAGACAAACCACGAACAACATAATTGCTGAAATGTGGCGTGTAATAATCGCTATTCAGGGCTGATCATTCATATTAAACAGGGTGCAGCGAGCTGCTCATTTGCATGTTTGAGATTATATGCATTTCAAAAGTCATTTCCGCAGGGTATATGACTGACATTAATTCCCATGGGGAGCTGCTGGTTCCCTCCCACTGTCCCGGTGCTCCCAAATCCACACAGGGTGACACACCAGGAGCTGCGGGACAGTTCAAGGTTAACGGGATTACTGGGATTTGGGTTTGGTTGAAGCACAGGAGAAGGAATGAGAGCATGGCATGGTTGGAGCAGCTTCCCAAGGTTGAGAAAGGATGAGGTGTTCACAGGATGCTGCGTTAGCAGTAAAAATCTAGAAGAAAGACAACACTTTTTGCCTTAAAAACTACATTTGTTCCTTCCCCCTTTTCAATTTCAAACAAATGCCTGCAGAAATAATAAATTATTGCTGTTCCTATTCCCATTTTCCTTCCGAAATCCACTGCCTGCTCCGTGTTTTGACCAGGCACCACAGGGAGTGCCGGGCTCTGCCCATGCCCAGCAGTCACACGGCATCACCACGGCCAGAAACTCGTCGGGATTCAAACAGGGATTTGACTTTTATACGGAGAACAAGAATATCCAGAGTTACAACAGGAAGTATTAAAAAAGGGAAAAAAAAAAAAAAAGGTTTTGGAAAGGATATAAAACTTTCCTGGCTTCGGGCATAAACTGAAGCTTAACTATTGGGAATTAGGAGGAAATCTCTTCTGGTGGAGGAGCTGTGGGCTCGTTCCGGCGGCCCCGGCCCTGCCAGAGGCGGGATGCTGGAGCAGATTCCCGCAGGCCGGGTGATTCCCGGAGCCGGGGACACTGGGCCAGTTGGGTTCCCTCTCCAAGTCTAGTAAAACTCGACTTCCCGTTCCCAAACCCTACGGGATGCTGGAGCGTCTGGGATCCCAACGCTGCAAGGGAAGTCATAAAAGAAAGTCATAATAATAATAATAATGAAAATATTTCCATTCCTATAAAAGTTTTACAAAACCTTAAAGAAAAAAAAAATGAAGCCAGTGTCCGCACCGTTATAAAGTGGATTTAAACTAGGAATGAGCACTTTTCCAGCCAGGACTGATCTGGGATGTCTGAGGCTACACTGGGAAGAGTGAAACTCAGCCTCGCGAGCGGCTGCGATGCCAAGCACACGTGCAGCCCTGCACACAGCCAGGGGGGATCCACAGCATCCCAGCTCCTGCTTCTCATCTACTGCAGTTCAAACACAGCCAGGATTTCAGGGATTCTCCATACGCTGGTATCCGGAGGGTCTAATCAGGATCAGACCTTCCCCCAGGCAGAAAGGCAGGGACCGCGTCCACACAGTCAGCGGGAAGATGCAACACCCGGATAAAGTGGGAAAGGGTGGGTTTAGTTAAAAGGGGAGGGAGGGAGGAGCCCCCTCCAATGGCAACAGCAACAGAAGCTGCGCCAGTGGATCGTTAATTACCATTAATTACCATTTCAGACTCAAAATCTCCTCGCTGAACCACCGCTCTGCCTTTTTTTTCTTCCCTTTTACTCAACCACGCACCTTCCGTAGGACAAAGAAAAGGAAGCGGAGATTACAAACGGAGCAACGAATCCCCCTGCCTTCAGCGGGACCATATGGCAACGAGGGTGTTTCAATTACCCTTGCTTTTAATTAACAATTGCTTCGTCTGAGCAGTAACATTTCCTTGACATCCCCCGACTCGCCGCGAACCTGCGCGGTGCACGTGCCACTCCGAGTCATCAATCCCGCTTTATTGACATCCATCCCTCCCGCAAACAGGCACGATCCCAGGGTTTTCCAATTAACACCTCCACACTCTCTAATTAGCGCAATTAACAGGCTGATGGATGCCCGGAGCTTCCCTGCGAGGGAGGGGGCGGATCAGCTGCCGGGATGTTGGACACGGCTCCCGCCGCATGCGAGCGACACGCGTGTGCCACGCTTCCCGTGGGAGCACCACGTGTGTGCCGTGCCACGGAGCCTGGCACTACCACGGAGCCTTCTGGAGTACCGGGAGAAAGGGAAGGATGGACACAGAGGCAAGAGAGAGACGACGGACTCGGAACAAACACTTGCACCAAAGGATGTGGGATCTTCAGGAGCAGGAATAGCAGATGAAACATTTACAGTGATTTCTCCCCAAAAGCTCCCAAGGAATTTTGGGGTGTCCAGACCCACCCAAAGCGATGCCACTTCTTCACCTGATTCTGCTCCACGGACACGAAAATTAAATGGCACCTCTTGGCCCCTGGGACGCGCAGGAACAGGTACAGCCCCACCACGAGCTCCTCAGAAGCAATTGCCTCAACACCTATTTTAGCAGCTTTCCCTATTTTTAATTATCCTCGATACCATGATCCTCAGGGGCTCTGTAACTTTGGGCTGCCCTTCACGGGCTGCCAGAGGGACCAGTGCCACGTATGGGCCCAGTGCCACAGGCACCTCCTCCCCACTGCCCCTGTCCTCGAGTCCCTGTCTCTAAACCCCTGTCCCCAACCACTGGGGATGCCCCTCGGCCTCAGTTTCCCCAGATCCAAACTCAAAGAGCTCAAAACCGTCACCCAAGGAGGGGTGAGGAAGAATGGTGGGAAACACCAGTGGGAAAATGCTCCCACATCTCCACGAGCTCAGCAAGGCCCTGGTGATGAACCAGCACGGGACAGCAGAGGTGACACCACACACTGACACACAGCACAGCACTGAGATGCTCCAGAGGCTATTTCCGCCCTTCCCACCACATCCCAGCCCCAACGTGCGTTTTCCAGACCCTTCCTTCCAGCTCCAGCCTGTCCAGGACGTGGAGGGGAGCTGAGGCTGCACGCTGGGGGTCCTCCCTCCAGCAGCTGCTCCCACAGGTACCAGCAAATCCTGGAGGTGCAATGGACCCAGCAAATCCCCCCAGAGCTCTCGGAAGTCCGCGGGATGCTCCTCTGCACAGCTGGGAGAAGAGGACTCGGGGAGGATGGATCCCAGGCACCAGATCTGCTCCGAGCTATGGAAAGTTGAGCAGCCTGCCCGTCCTGCTCCGGCACCGCCGGCTTTAGGAAGCGGCTCCTAATCTTGAAAGGCTTCGGCTGGAAGAGAAGCAGCAGCCGGGATTGCTCCGAGAGTGGCTTTTTACCCTTTAATTAACACATAAACACATGGAAATGTGGAAAGGGGATTAAAATAAAAGTCTAGGGGAGCCGAGACGAATCTAGAGCATTACTGTAAATTAGAAGATATTTAAGGAACCAGGGACTGGCTAAGCCCAGTCACTGCTTTAATGGGATCTCACCTCCGGGCACTTTCATCTCCCACTTTCATCTCGCTCCCAGCAACTTCTTTGGGAAGAGCCAGCCTTCGGCGCTCACCTTCACCCCCCGGCTCTCCTCACCTGTCTGGTGCCATCACACCTGGCCACGCTCACGGGATCACCATCAGGCAGCAGAGAGTGTCCGCTGCTCCACAGAAACCAAGCAAGAATGACCCCAGCGAGGTTCCTCTCCCCAGGAAGGGGGGTCAGATCAGCTGGAAGCACGAGCACCTCCGGCAGGGAAGCCCTGGGACTGTGCTTGTGAGTGGGACATGGCACTGCCCCACCTGCCTCTCCAAACCATATCACTCTCCGAGCATCCTTTGCTCTCCAGAGCTCACACCAGACACCCCAACCACAGCCAACCCCACGGCAGATCCCGGTGCCCATCCCAGCGAACCATCCCACGCAGGGCATTCCCAGAGACACCAAGGGCTGGCTGGCACCTCTCCCAAGCCCTGCCAAGCTTCAAGGAATATCAAATCCCTCCCAGAGCGGACATGGGACTGGTTGAACACAGCCAGGCTGGTGTCAGGCACCGGGGCTGCTGCTCCATCCTGGCTTCCCTGGGCACGTGCCAGGCACCGGGGCCGCTGCTCCATCCTGCTCCATCCTGGCTTCCCTCGCTGTGCTCTTGAAAAGATTAAAAAAAAGAGCCCCACTCCATCTCATTAAGAAAGTAAACACAAGAGCCGTCTAAGTGTCTAATTAAGCTTCTAATTAGTCCCTGCTTGTTACTAATGCAAATTAGATTACGCCGCTTAACTACAGCATGTCCACAACACCCTTGTTAATTGCGGCCTTTTGAAATTAAATTACTCCCTAATTAGCATATCAAAGCCATTGATTCGGAGCCAGGAAAGATGAGGGCAGGAGGAAGCCGAACGCCAAGTTTTGTTAATCAGGGACGTCTAATTAAATAGTGACGTGGAGCATGGGGGGCTCCCGGCTCGCTGCTCCCGAGCCACACGTGGGGGGCCAGGGGACCCCGGGCAGGGCAGCCCCTCGATGGGTGCTGCTGGTCTGCACCCACCATGGACCATCTCTGCAGTGCTGGAGCATCCCGGGGGGTCGGGATGCAGGTCTGGTTCCTGTGTCCCATCAGGTTGGGATGCAGGTCTGGTTCCTGTGTCCCATCAGGTCGGGATGCAGGTCTGGTTCCTGTGTCCCATCAGGTTGGGATGCAGGTCTGGTTCCCGTGTCCCATCAGGTTGGGATGCAGGTCTGGTTCCTGTGTCCCATCAGGTTGGGATGCAGGTCTGGTTCCTGTGTCCCATCAGGTCGGGATGCAGGTCTGGTTCCCATGTCCCATCAGGTCGGGATGCAGGTCTGGTTCCTGTGTCCCATCAGGTCGGGATGCAGGTCTGGTTCCTGTGTCCCATCAGGTCAGGGATGCAGGTCTGGTTCCCATGTCCCATCAGGTTGGGATGCAGGTCTGGTTCCTGTGTCCCATCAGGTCAGGATGCAGGTCTGGTTCCCATGTCCCACACTGGGAGCAAGGCCGGGCTCAAGCTCTGGGAAGTCCCTGTGGAGCTACACCAGCCACTGCAGTGCCAGGTCCAGCCCTGGTACCAGGGAGGGAGCTTAAAGCAGCTTTCAATTCCTCATCTCCAAAAAAAACTTGCTTTCCCTCTGCCCAGTGTGTTCCAAGTGGGAATTCAAAGGCAAAACATCCCAAAATGCAGACGTGGCCCTCTGTGCCCATGGAAGCAGGGTCACCTCCCGAGAACATCCCTAAAATCCTTGGTGACCCTCCCAGGAGCAGAAGAGGCACCTCAGTGAGGACAGGAAGAGGCAAAGGCACCTCTCACCTGTAGGATCCCAGATCCAGCTCAGCACAAAACCCCTCATGGCACAGGGAATGCCTCCACCGGGGGTCTTGGCACCAAATAACCCCTTGCCCAGAGCACTGGACTGGGGGGACACGTCCCCTCACCAGCCCTGAGGAGTCCACGGATGGGACACTCCCACCTACATCCCCATCCCAGCAGGAATCAACCAGTGTCTGGCACAGACCTGTCCTCTGGAGAAAACCAAACCACCTCTCAGCTCTCACTCAAGTTATCCCCAAACTCCTCCAAAACCTTCAATCCCAAATTCCCAACAGGACATAAATAATGGAGCCACCAGGGAAGGGTCTGAATCCAACAGCAACCAGGGAAAATGACTCCAAGGAGAGTGAAAATGAAGTGAACGCCTAATTTTTAAGTTATTTCAATAACTTCCTGAATGACCCAGTTCTTCACGTTTTATAACTTTTCCTCTTTCTCTGTTGGTTTTTTTTGGGGGGTTTTGTTTTTCTTTTTTTTGTTTAAAGAGGTGGGAAGGGAAAAAAAAATGAAGGGACGAAGATTGGAAAAGTTTAATAGAGGGAGAAAAAGTCTATTAAAAAAAAAAAAATAAGGCAGGCAGCCCGTCTCGGGGGAAGAGCTGAAATATTAAAGAAAGGAAAATCGCTTCTCCGGCTGCCGAGCCAGAGGAGGAGAATAGAGAGGCTGGAAGAGAAGGAGCCGGGCACTTTTAATTGAAAAAAAGGAGATTCAAATGAAATATCCAATATCCCCCGTTAAAGAAAGGAAGAAAGACGGACCCTGGCCGCTTTGCTACGCCGAGAAATTGCTAAAGCCCCAACTTTTCTTTCTCTCCCCCTTCCTCGGAAGTTATAGGAAAGAGGGATGAGAGAAAAGAAGGGGAAAAAAAGGGTCTTTCATACGAGAGGAACTCAAGGGAATGGGGGAGGAGGGCGGGGAGAGAGACCAAGTTTTATTCATTTATTTTATTTTATGAGATGACTAAAAATAATATATTTTAAAAAAAAAGAAAAAAAAAAGGCAGAGTTTTATAATGTCACAGTGTTTGGAAGCAGCAGAGGGAGCAGAGAGGGGGGAAAGCAACTAAGAACAGAAGGGCCAGCTCCAACCACCCGCCGCACGAGCCTCTCTCCCAACGAGATTCAATTAATTGATAACAAGAGGCATCAAATTAATTTTTCAAGGATGTTAGATTTTGATGAAGGAAAAAATCTCTCTGATTTTAATCGGGGCGGCGTTTAAAAGGCATAAATGAATATCCCTTTCTAATCATCTGAGGCGCCGAGGAAGCACCAAGCGGTTAACGTGAAAATTCAAATCGTTTAATTAGGGGGGGGGCGAGGGGAGGTGGCCGTGGTGGGGGAAGGGGACCTGGGGTTCTCTTTTTAAAGAGCTTTATGAAGAAATTATTTTAAAAATTATTTCTTTCAAGCATCTTTGCTCTCCCCCCTTCTCCCGCCCCGAAACGCAGACGCACTTGTAAAAACCCATCTCGGAGGTTTTTCTTTTGAATAGAGACCGTTCCCCAGCACAATCTAATTAACAAAAATGATAATGAAGAGGGTGGGGGGAAAAAAAAAATCATAGGGAACAAAAAAAACCCTCCAAACTCCCAGGGAGAAAAAAAAAACATACCACGGGATGGAGAAGGTGCAGTTCCCACCACGTACAACTCGCGGCCAAGAGCCGCTCTGCGCTTCCACGTGGGACGAGGGGTTTAGGACATGGGACAAGGTTTTCAGCACAGTCACCCCCCGAATCCTATTAAAATAATTAACAGCAGCTCCCATCGCTGGCGTGGGATGGGATGCAGATGCCACCAACGCGGCCATCATCCCAAATGAATTTTCCAAAGGTTTCTCCCCAAAAATCCCAACTCTGTCCAAGCCTCTGCCCACATGCCCAGTGCCCAGCTCACACTATTTTTTACCCCATCGGCCACAGGCACAGTGGGGACACACAGCCCTGGTTTACATCCCACCCTGCATTCCTGCTGCAGCATCCCAGCGGTGCCGGAGCCCTCACCCCACCCGGAGCACATGGAACACTCCACACACCCCCAAAATCACCTCCGTGCCTCCTGCACGCAGCCAGCCTGGATGGCCCCACACTCACGGGTGTCCCCACGGAGGCTCCCGCCTACCAGAGCCTGGGGAACCCCTGGGAGAGGAGAGATCTTCCTCTTGGATAGAGGCACGAAGGACATTGCAAGCTGAGAAAGAGGAGGGCCACGGGAAAGCATCCCAACTTCCCTGGGAGAAAGGTGTGAGGCAGCACGAGAGCAGCACCCGGCACCCCTGGGAAGGGCGAAGGTTCCCAGCAAGGGGCAGTGATGGGGGAAGATCTTACATCGAAATTAACTCCAAACCGCAGGAGCTGCCCCAGCCCCAGCCCCTGGGGAGAGGCTGCAAAGGGCAAGGAAAGAGCCAGGGAGGAAGAAAATGACCTGGAGCAGGTGAGGGACACACCGGAGCAGGACGAGGAGCGATGGCAGGGCCATCCCCAGGAGAGACCCGGCGCTGGGACTCGAGTTCCCATGGCACACCCCGGCGAAACTTCCCAGCCGAGTCGTGTGAAGTCAGACCGGAGGTTGCTAAAAGTCTCTTCTGGCCTTTAAATAATCCAGAGGGAAGGAAAAAACAGTCACGGTGCCTATTGAGCAGGAGGGAGGAACTCAGATGCCACAAGTTTTCCCAGACTCCGTCATGTTTGTGCAGAAATTCATCCAGAAAACGCTCTGGTTAAACGCTCCCTGCCACATGCCGATGCTTTCCACTGCGAGTCCCATTCCTGTGCAGGAAGAGGCCTGGTTTCCATCCAGAAATTAAGCTGCTCATGAGGAGGGAGAAGAAAAAGGCAGTGCGGGGGAGAACTATCCTTGGGCATTTTCAAACTCCTGGTCTGAAGTCCTTTTTTTTTTTTGCATCCCAATCGGAGGCACCGTGACCCGAGGCCGGCTCCATCTCGCAGCCCTGCCAGAGCCCGTCTCCGCGCTCCCAAACAACTTCCCTGATTTCATTTCTGCACAGCTCGGCTCCTCCATGCACAGACTCAACATCTCCTGGTCTCCCTGGGCACCTGGCACCCTCTTAGAGCAAACCCAGCCCCGCAGACGAACACAGTTCCCGACAGCCCCGACAGCTCAGCTTGGAGCTGGCACAGGAATAACACCAGACATTTCTCCAGTGCTTTCTTAAAAGCTGGGAAGCAGCGTGCTCGGCAGAGGCTGTGCTGGGATCCTGCACTGGGAATGGTGCTGGGTGGCCACGGGGCCACACTGCCCACAGAGGGGAGCGGGAAGGTGCACTTAACATTTGGGGTGCTCGGGAACAGAGCAAGGCTCAGCGGAGCATCCCTCCGGCTGCGGGAAGTGTTTCCCCACACAGACCCTGTGCTGAAGTCAAAAGGTCACCAAGGGTGCCCCGTGTTCCTTCTCTCTGTCACCCGGATGAGCCACGTTCATGGGAAGGCGATCTGGTCCCATGGCATCACTCCAATATCACCCTCAGCATTCCCAGGTCACGCCAATCCATCCACACTCCTGAGCCCTGTGCACCCCCACGGCTCAGCCCGTACCAGTCAGCACATCAGGACACAGCATCTCCCCAAATCCAGGCAGCAGATCCCTGCTTTGTTTGGGACAGGTGCTGTGCACCTCCCAAATCCCTGCTCATCCCAAGAACAGCGAGAACCCAAACAAGCCCAGCTTCAGGAACCAGCCACGGCCCAGGAGCAGCATCCAGGTGGCTGCTGATTCTCCAGGCTCAGCAGCCATGGAAGGCGTGGGACAGACAGCACTGTGCAAATCTGGGGGGTTATTCCATTAACTGTGCTCCCTCCACCCCTCCTGAAAATAACCCTCAGCCTTTAAAATGTCAGTCAATGATTCACCAACTGCAGTAACACCCCACACTTCACCTCAGCTCTTGCTGCCCAGTCCGGGGGCCCTACAAGCACCTCTGGGTGCTGGGGCAGAAAGGGGTTCAAGGTACCTGGTGCCCCCCCGGCTCCCACTGTGTCCCCTGGAGAGGGCAAGACTCCCTCCTGGCCGATGGGAAGCACAGCAAGGCACAAACTGCTCTCTTTAGGGGGGAACCCAGAAACCCCCAGCCCAGGGCTCTCCCATGGGGTCACAGATGAGGGTGCCCACCTCGGGCTGGGTGCCCACAGGAAGCTTTGCCCTTGGCAGCTGTACCACAGCTCCCGGCTCCCCGCAGCCCCACTCCCCCACAACCAGATCACAGCACACACAGCTCTCTCCCCTGTCCCCAGAGCACATGGCCCTGGGCAGGCAGCGAGAGCTGGGATCACCCATCATAGGACACGGTGCCACGGGGGCTGTCACAAACCCAGGGGACAGCCCTCATCCTCCCTGGACCAAAAATCATCACATCATAGTGAGGGAAGGCAACAACATCAGGATACAGCATCAGGCAAGACATGAAGAGGACACAGTTTGGATCACCAAGTCCCCCAGGGACACAACCCACCTCCCTGCCCGAGCCACCAGTACCTGTGCACTCCAGCCCCAACACAGTCCACGGCTCCTGCCCACTGCCAGGAGCTTTCAATCACCAATTATTACTTAAAACCTCCCTCTAAAACCAGCAACTTGTGCTTGTTCCCAGAGTGACTCCCAGAGCATCTGTACCCGTAACAGCGAGGACCAGTGGAGACCTCCACGGTGGTCAGAAAGAACCAACCCTGCCATGGAAGGACATGCACAGTCCTTCTGAGGGCAGGGGACAGGGGTCTGTCCTTCTGCACCTTTCCCAGAAGAAGGGGCACAGCCACTGTCTCCTCCTGCATCATCCCAAATCTACAGCTGGAAATTCAGCAGCACCAACGCTCCCCACCGCGGCACCCGCTGCTCCGGCACGGCAGGGACACGAGGGACCAGACGGCACCAACCCTCCCCAAAGCCAGTAACAACCCCCAAATGACCCCTTCACCTGCTAAACTCCATCCCATTGCACTCCTAAATGGACCAGACTCATCATCAGGGAGTATTCTAAACCCACCAGAGGGGAATCGCCCTGGGTGCTCCCGCCCAGCCGCAGCCCGCGCTGCCGGCACCGCTGTCGGCACTGGGGTAACTCCTGCGTGGAGCAGGGACGAGGTGGGGTCTGATCCATGGACGGGGCTGCTCCGACAGCTCCAAAGTCTGACCCAGTTTTGGAGCTGCGGCTCCACTTCCAGAGAAAAAGACATTTGTTCAGGGCTCGAGCCCACCAGCATCAAGGGAAAGACTTCAAGGGATTTCGGAACAGGCCACGCTGGGTATAAATAAAAACCCGGGTTCAAAGGAGAAGTGTGAATAACCCGAACAGAGCCGTGCTGACCCCGACCTGCCACCGCAGCCGGAGGGTCCCGAGCATCCTTCAGGGCAGGCAGAGCCCGGCCCTGGGATCCATCCTGTGCAAAGGAGCTGAGCTGGACCCTGCAGCCCCAGAGCTGCAGCCACGGAGCAGAGGAGCCGGGAAAACTCAGACCCAAATTTCAGCACAAATCTTCCGCCTGTCACTGCGGCACAGGGGGGATGAAATGAACACCGTGTCACGCCACGGGAGCGGAGCTCGGCCAGGAATCCCTTCCCAGGGTTCCTCCGGCATGCTCGCACCCCCACCCCCCACAGGATGGATTTTAGGACGTTTTCCTTAACCTGTTTCTCTCAGGAGTGCATTGACTGGGCATCTCCCCTCCCCAACACTCACAACAAACCTAAAACTGGGGAGAGCTTCCCCGAGACCGCACAGATGCCTCCGCAGGCTTTATCCCCATCCATCAGGGGCTCCTGTGGAAACCAGGACAGCTCTGACCCCGTCAGGATCGGGTCCCATGCAAAGCCTGCCTGTCCCTTTCCTTCACCTCTGCATGGGGTGCAAGCAGCACCCTACAAACCCACCCCCCAGTGCTGGAGCTGGGCTGCAGGGATGGGAATGGACCCGACTGGAGGTGCTGAGAAGCTGAGACAAATTGGGAGCGATGGGATGAACAGCAGCACCCTCCTCCTTCTCCCCCAGCCCCAGATTTACCCCCTCAGCAGGTGACAAGGATCCCTTTTGTTTTCCAAATGAGAAATCCTGCCGATTTTGAGGGTTTAATTTACTAACAGTGAACATCTGTGGCAGCCTGGCTCCCCAAACCCTGCTCTGGCAGAGCTGGAGCCGAGCACGGGACACAGCAGCACACAGGACACAGCAGCAGGAGTGTCTGCCCACAAAACAAACCACATCCCACCAGGACCCTGCTGCAGAAATGCAGAACAGAGGTGGGATTGCTCCATCTGGGAAGAGACTTCACTGCAGGGAAAGCAGGTTGGGGTGTGAAAGAGAAAGTGTAAATTCTTGGGAAACAATCCCAGGGAAAGGCAAAGCTGGAGACAGCACTTTATAAACCCTCGGCTTTGCCCCCACCTGAATCCTCCTTGGCAAAAATCAGGGGTTTTGCAGCTCTGCCTGGCACAGCACATTTCCAAAATTCACATTTCCTGCCACAAAAGTTATGGGGCACTTCTCCCCACGCCTTTATTTTCTCTTCTTCTTCCATTTCTTAATAGGCCCGTATTTCTATTCCAGACCTGAGTTATCCCATGTTCCAGGGAATTTCCCTCCTGCTGTCAGGTCTGGCAGCATCCCACAGGGATCAGCTGGGACACTGTGGAGGAAGGACCAACCTGCTGGGTGATGGTGACCCACTAGGAAATCCTCCTGGTGGCACAGAGCACCTCAGCACCTCCTCCTGTCCCAGCTGCAGGGACAGAGCCTGACAAGTGGCACCCAGAGGGGACACAACACCCCAGGTCACAGGAGAGCACTTCTCCCTCTCCAGTACAAAGTCTCTGCCCAACATTCCCAACCCTGACCCTGGTCCAGTTCAGCCAAAAACTCCCAATGCTCAACAAGAAACTTCATCTCTGCCAGGTATTTCCTGCCACAAGTTGTCCCCTCACCCTGGGCAGCTCCTCCAACACACTCGTGACACCCCAAGACATGGCAAGACATTCCCACATGGCCACTCTCTGCCATCCCAGCCAGGCCCTTCCTTCCCCAGGAGCTGGAGGTGAAGCCATCCAGGAGCTGAGGTACCCCCAAAGCCCCCCATCCCTGCAGTGTTTGGGGACAGTCCTGCACCAGCAGCATCCTCCCAGCAGACCCAGGATTCCACGGTCAAAGCAGGATCCCCCATGCTGGAACCGCCATCCCATGGTGGCCAAACCCATGGATATGCCGTGATCCTGGCACGGGATGGGCGGCACCGACCGAGCCACGAGCCCAGTGCCAGCCCCAGGACATGAGTGAGCTGTCCCTGGGCCACGAGCACCAGCAGAAGGTCACTGGGCAAACACATCCCCACCAACAGGCACAGCAGACCCCTGGGAGGCAGGAATCCAAACCCCAGGGGCCACCAGGCGAAGGAGATGCTCCCGGGATCACGGAATCCCAGCACATCCTTCGCTCTCGAGCACAAGTCCCAGCCTTGTATTCTGCATTAAGTCACCAACCTCAAGCACTCCTCCGCTGTCCCTCTTTTCCAAGGATGAAGGCATCTTTTCCCAGTCCATGACAGCTTCTCCCAGGTGGTCCCATCCACATCTCGCTACAGGCAAACAAATAAAGGCCAGTCCCTGGCTCACAGACTCACAGTAGGCAGCAAAATGAAAATCACTCACCTAAAATCTACAGCTTGTGGAATAAACCAAGGCTTGGAAAAAGCAAGTGAAGGGAGGGTTCGGGACCCGAGCTGACAGATCCCAAGGGAAGCTGGCAGTGGGATGCTCAGCCAGTCCTGCCCAGGTCCCGGGAGCTGCCCCAGGTGGCACCGCTGCTGTTCTGTGCCTTTATCAGCCTCGGAGCAGTTAAGTCCCACTGGATAAACCCGGCTCTGCAGCAACCTGGCAAAGGTGTGTTGAAATAAGTTGTTTCATCACCACCTGCTCCGGGGGAGCGGCTCATCCCGGCCCATCCCGGCCAGGGATCCATGTTTGTTTAAATGGGAGCAGCATCTCCCTGAGCCTCAGAGCTGCCAAACGCCCTGCACGGCACCCAGAGCACAGACCCACCACACTGGGGCTTCCTCCTCCTCCTCCTCCCGGGGGCTGCAGCTCCCCTGCTCCCACCAGGACCATCCCAGTGCTGCCCAGCCCCATCCGCCCAGTTCCAGCTCCCCACCAGAGCCGGTCACATGGAGAAGGTTTGCAAACAAGGCAGAACAAACAGCTTTCAAATCACCTCCAAATCAGGGCCCCCCACGAGATGTTTTTCCTCCTCTACCACCTTAAGTGTTTTTTTCCCCATCTTTCCACAGTTTTGCAAGTAACCTTCCATACAATAATTTTATTACCCTAACTTTTGCCTCTGATAAACACACCGGGAGCCCCGAGCAGAGCTGGGGCCGGGTGAAATTTCCTCCAGAGCAACCCTCCGCTCCCTATTTTACTCTGAACGCCGTGTGTTTGCTGCCAGCCTGGCTGCACGGCCCGGGAGGAGGGACAGCTTCCGCCGGAACGCGCTGCCAGGGGCTGCTGCCAACTTGCCAGGGCAGGAGAGCCGGCGGGAAGTGTCACCCAGGGCCGGGGAACGCCGGCACCCGCTCGCTCCACCCCGGGGAAGGCTCGGCAGCACACCCTGCAAACACAGCACTGCTTTTTCCTCAAAAAAAAAAAAAAAAAAAAAAAAAAAAAAAAAAAAAAAAAAATAGGAGAAAGGATCCCGACTCCCCAGGCCGAGCACTCTGCTCCTGCCAGGCTCCTTTCCCTGGGCACCCCGGGACCGTTACAGGCTGCCCCGTGCCCACGGCGTGTAATCCCTTAATGACTTCCCTCCACTTCCCTCCAGCTCTGTCCCAGATCTAATCTCTGCTCCAGCAGGATCTCTACCAAATAAATCACGGGATGGACGGACGCCTGTCCTTGCCTCTTCCTCGCTGGCCTCCGAAGGGAGCAGCTCTCCTCTGCTGCTCCTGCCTCCCCGTTCTCCCCTCTCCCCCATGCCATTCCACTTGCAAACACATTTTTGTCACGGGCAGCCGGATCACCAGCAACGTGTTTTATCGTGGAGACTCGTCTGCGCGATGCCAAAAGCAGTTTGAATTAGGAAAAGTTTAAAAAAACAAAAACCCTCGAGCAGCATCTTGGCTGGATTTTATACAACAAACACTCGTTGGGGGGGGGGAAGGAAAAAATTAGGAAGTTTTTCCAGCTGTGCCCAGCCCCATCTTGATCTACAAGTTCTATTTGACTTTAAAAGGTGCAGCACAGTGAGCAGGGGAGGTTTTGCAAGGCGATAAAATGGGTGCGAGCCCAGGAGCCAGCACTGGCCACAACCCCACGGCGGCTCAAGGGGCCAGGGGCCACCCCGAGGGTCACCAGCCGGTGATGGCCCAGCTCCTGGGGTTAGTGTTGAGCCAGCACCTACCCTCGAGTTTCAATCAGGTGCATCGGGAGCTCCAGAAGTGGCTCACGGAGGATTTCTACACCTTCCGAGGCAAACCCATGGAATTCCAAGCTCTGAGTGCATTCACGGTTTTGTTCTCCCCCTTTTTCCTTTCCTCTCCCACTAACAGAGCTCATCCCTCCACGGGGAAGATGCCCACGGAACACCCCTCTGGGGCAGGGCCGAGCCCCCCAGCCCATGGAGTCCCAGTGCCCGCGCTGGAGGAGCTGGGAATCAAAGAGGACGGGACAGGAAATTTCAAGTTTCCACTTCCAGAAGTGGCAGGTGACGCCGAGGCGGCCGCAGGGCCACTTCAGGAGTGCAGGATAAACCCAGGGTGGCCCCCCGGGAGGAGATGGGAGCCCCCCCTGCATCCAGGGAGACGCTGAGATGCCAGGAACAGGGAGCATCCCCTCAAGACCCCCACAAACCACCTGCCAGCCACAATGCAGGGCTCTCCCGGGCTTCAAACCCACCACGGGGAACAGGGATGGAGCAGCAAAACCACCCCAGCTCTCCCTTCTAGCAATAAGGGAATTTTCCCAAATACTTCGGGCTCCCAAAGCCGCCTGTGCAGCGGGAAACGCGGCGCAAAGAGCCACAAACGTGTATTAATTCTGACCGCGGGGACCTCCGGGCTCTCCCGCCTTTCTCCAGAGGGAAGAATGAGCCGGTTCCCGGCCGGGGGCACCGCCTGCCCCCCACCTTGCTGCTACAAAGGCCAGCCCAGCACCGCACCTCTCCTCCTCCGGCCCCGCTCCCCCCGGCCCCGCTCCCCGCCGGACCGACAAGAAAAGAGAAAGGGAAGGGGGAAAAAAATAAAATAAAAGGAGAGAAAACCCTGAAAGCCCGAGCCCTGGCCCCCCCTCCCAGCCCCACAGCGAGACACAAACATCAGCAGACTCAAAGCATCCCCCTCGCCAGCGGCGGAAAAGAAAAGCTCCCGGGCTCTCCGGGCAGCAACTTCACAACTGAGTGCACTCGCATTCCTGCCGGGTTATTAGGAGAGAAAGGCCGAGGGCCCGAGGAGATATTTTAGTGTCACTTGATTTTATACATTGCACAGATTTTTTTTTCCCCCTCAAACGCTCCCTGCTCTTCCCTTTCCGAAGGGGACGCAAAACCTACGGCCGCCCAGCTTCCAGGGAGGAGAGCAGGGCTGGACACGGCATTTACAGATATTTTCAATATTATCTTTTTCCAGGGCTGAGAGTAGCCCCTTCCCCACCTCCCCCAGCAGCAACTTTAATCCGTTTTATTTCATTTCACTCTGTTTGCTCAGCCTTCCCCCCTCCGCCCGCAGACCCCCGCCCTCCCCTCGCCTTCCCTGACCCCGCTGGGCGACACATCCCGGGCTGCACCGGTTCAGGGGGGGCTTTTCCACGCCGATCCCGTCCTCCTGCACTTTTCCCCCCCACCAAACCCAACTTCGTGCTGTGCGACGGGGCCGCCTTGGCTTTTATCAGCGGAGCGATGCTCGGTCCGGCTGGGAGCGGAGCCACCCCCGTCCCCACCCCGAGCACATCAGGAAGAGGGGCTTGGGATGGGGGGGGACCCACAACAACTAATAAATTAAAATTTAAAAATAAAAACGAACAGGGGCCATCTCAAACCGGGCGCTCCCGAGCGTTATTTCGGAGCAGAGGCAGCGGGAGGGCTCCAGGCTCTTCCCCACAGCCCCCAGCCCCGCTCCACAAAGGGCAGGAGAAAGGCAGGAGCCAGAGCCTCTCAGGGCTCCAAGACCTGACAAAGCTCCCAGGCTCGGCACAGGGAATTCTGTCCCTTCTCCCCCACATTTTCCCCCTTCCCAGTTTGATTTAAGCGACCTGAAAGGGGAAAAAAAAATTAATAAATAAAAAGGGGGAGAATGAGGTAATTTTTCCAAATCTGATTATTTTCTCCATCCACCCACCCCCGGAGCCTGTTAATTTTTATTTTTTTGGATGGACTTTAAGGTGGGGTGGAAATTAAAAAAAATTAACAACACCTAATTTAGAGTTAAATCTCACAAACCCCTGAGACTTTGCTATGTTTAATTGAGGATACAGGGAGGTATGGAAGGGAACACGTCCCCGCCGACACCCGGGACCGGGTCACACCGCCCGCGCCAGACACATGTTGGGTTGATTTAACATCAAATCCCTGCTCTCCACAGAACGTATTTCTCGTGTAAATTTTTAACACACCAGAAGAAATTTGTAAAAGTAAATCCTCCTTCTGGTTTGGGTTAAAAACAACCCAACCTTTTAATACAGAAACTAATAACAGTTTTATTGTCTGCCCCACAGCTTTACAATGCTTGTGGAAAAGTGAGGTCTCAATCCAATGGAAGTTGGTTTGGAGGGTGGGGAAAGGCAAATCTTGGGGTATCAACCGATGGGGAGGGAAGAGCTGCCTGAAGCCAAGGAGCAATCCCGGGCAGGAATTTGGACACAAATTCCTCCAGGACTATATTAAGAGCAGTAAAGAAAAAAAATAACCCCAGCACAAGTTTTCCAAGCGGGCACTTCCCGACCACGACTCCCAGCAAAGTGGGGTTCGCAGGCGCCTGTGAATTATTCCTGCTTTCTCCTCCACACATTTTTCATTTGTATTAAAAAGTGCACAGGAGGGAGACAGGGAGAGACTCGGCCCTTGGCTTGTTTCTGTTTTAAAAGGGGAAAGAAAAAAAAAACAGAATCACTCCCAAATGGAAAAAGAAAACCCAATTACGCTCCACTTGTTCTCTCCCATCCACACCTCCGAACGCGCCTGCCAACTCAAACCAGATTTCCTACACCAAAAGAAATATCCAGAGCCATCCGCTGCGAGCGAGGCACTTCCCCAAGTGCCTTTTCTCCTTGAGAGGGGGAGAGGGGAGAGGAGACAGAGGCGCGTTTGTTTATCCCACGGACCGGGGAGAGGGAGCTGGGAAGAATAGAAATATCTGAACTTTGCCAGCGCCGGGAGAGCATCTCAAAACGACGGCGGACACCGGGGCGGGAAGGGGATGGAAGAGGCTGCTCTGGGGCTCCAGGTGACCCACCACCAGCTCTGCCACATGCTATTTGCCCGGGAATTTCTGAACTCCCAGAAGACGACGCTCCGTAATAAAAACTCCATCCGAGCCCATTATTGTTGCCGACACCACGAGCAGCCGCTGCCGGCGGCGTCCCAGCCAGCCCGCCCCGAGCTCCCGCGGCACCGGGTTCGGTGTCCGGTTAGAGGGACCCCCCAGGGCCCTGGAAAACCCCCCCAGCCTCGCTCCCTGTCCAAACAAAGACACACCGAACCCTCGCAAACTTTGCAAGTGGGTGAAACACAGGCACGGGTGAACCGCGGGGCAGCCGGCTGCCGTCACCCCCTCCGGAATCCAAACCTGCGGGGATTTCTCGGGAATATTCTCCAGCTCCATCCGAAGCCGTGCCTTGTCCTCCTCTCCCTCACCTTGCAGTCTGGGTTACGCTTTTGGACACGGCGATGGATTTTCCCAGGGCGCTGCGGGAGCGACGGCCGGGCTGGCTGCAGGTTGTCGGGGACGGCGGCGGCTCCTTCTCCCAGGAATTGCAAAACTTGGGGCAGACTTAAGGATTTCTCTCCAAAGGAGGGAATCGCACCCCCTGGCCCGAGGAGCGGCGGGTTGACGCTGAGTTAAAATGCGATGGGGGGGGGGGGGGAAAGAGGGGAAAAAAAACCCAGCCGAGCCCTCCGGCAGCCGGAATTAAACCAAAACTGCCCGAGAGAAAGGAAAGACGGGGGGAAAATGGGAAGCACCAACAAAGGGAGCGCCGGGGCGGCCGCAGGGCAGGGGCAGCCGGACCCCCCCGGCGCGCAGCCCCCTCGGGGGGTGCGAGACCCCCAAAGCGCCGGAGCGGAGGCGGGTCTGGATCCGGCACCGGCGGCGCGGCTCTGCCGCCGGCAGCGCAAGTTTCCCGGTGCCCGACCCCCCCTCGCCGAGGGGGCTGCGACCCCCCCCTCCCCTCCGCCGGCCGCCCAAACGCCTCGGGGGCGGCGGCGACCCCCGCGCCCGCCCCGAGCCGGGGCCGCAGCGGGGACCCCGCGGGCCCCGGGACCCCCGCGCACCCCGGGGCGCGCCGAGCCCGGGGACCCCCGGGGACCCCTCCGGGGACCGCCCCCAGCCCGGGGCGCTCCGAGCCCCGGCCCCTCCGCGCCCCGGCCCCCCCGGCTCGCCCAGCGCCGGCCCCGCTCCCTTTGTCCGGGCGCCGCAACAAACTTCCGAGCGCGGCGCGGCCGAGCGCGGGGACGGACCCGCCGGGCGGGCGGGCTGGGGGGGACACGGGGCACGGCCGGAGCCCCCCGCACCTGCCCGGGGGGGCCCGTCCCGCGGCCCCACCGCCGGCAGCCGCGCGGGGACACGCGGGGGACACGCGCGGACCCTCCCGCGCCGCTCGCACCCACCTGGTCGCGCCGAGCGCCGCGCTCCGGGGCGGGCATGAGCCGCGCTTCTCCTCCTCCTCCTCCTCCTCCTCTTCCCCCCCGCACCGGCACCTTCCCCAAACTTCGACGGGGCGGGCGCGGCGCGGCCGGAGCTCAGGAGCGGCGCGGCATGGCGGGGGGCTCCGTGCGGCGCGGGGGCCGTGCTGCGGAGCGGGGCCGTGCTGCGGAGCGGGGCCGTGCTGCGGAGCGGGGCCGTGCGGGGGGCGCGGGCGGCGGGGCCGTGGCCGCGCTCAGGTCCCGCTCGGCGCGGCGGCGGCGCGGGCGCGGCGGCGCGGGGCGGGCGCCGGCCGCCCTACCATAGTTCCTCTAAAGCAGGTGCAGCCGCTTTCCCCGCCCGGCCCCCCCCCGCCCGAGCCTCCTCCCCCGCCCGGGAGGGAGGGGGGAGCGCACCCCCCGCTCGCTGGTTTTGGGGGGGGGGGGGTAGGAGGTGTCATCACCGCCTAGAGCCCCCTTCCCCCCCCCCGCGCCGTTCTCTGCCCCCCCCGCCGCGTTTTGCTCATTAATGACTGCGCTAATTGGTTTCTGCTGCGTTTGGTCCCCGGCGCGCAGCGGAGCCCCGGCCCGGGCGGGGGGTTCGCTGGAGGGAAACTGAGGCACGGGCGAGTGGGGTGCGGGGGGTCCCGGGGCGGGGGGAGGACCGGCCTCCACCCGCAGGGTGGAATCTCAGAATCGTTTAGGTGGGAAAACACCTGAGAGATCATCGAGTCCAACACACGTGGCAGAGCCGGGACAGACTCGCCGACCCCATTTTACAGATGGGAAGAGCGAGGCGCTGAGCTGGTGACCCCAACAGCCCCCGCCCGGCCCTGTGACACCCCAACGCCCAACCCACAGCAGGGAGAGGGTCCTCAGAGCCCCTGGGGGGGGCAGAGCCATGTCAGGGTGCTGGACCCAAACCAGCACCCAAATGCTGAGTACAAACCATCACCCAGGTGCTGGTCCCAAACCCTTGCCCAGCGCTGGGGCCGCCCCTGTGCAGGTCAGGGTGGCACAGCCAGGGCACAGCAGGGAGCAGCACTCCAGCCCTGCCCCTGTGCCTGGCTCCGAGCAGTTTGGGAGCCGAATTCCCACCTGCCACAGGCACCTGCATGTGCTGGGGACAGATGGTGCCCCTCCCACGGGGAAGGAGTGGAATGGAGTTTTCCAAAGCCAGTTACATTTCAATGGCACCAAAGTGTGGCCACTCTGCGTTCTCATGTTTTCATTTAAAAAGTAACTCTCTTGAAATTTCCATTTTACGGGCAGATAAAATAGTTTTAGAAGATGAAATTGGAATGAAAAATATTTCAACCCACCTGGATTTTTTTTTTCACTTATAATTTAATTTTTTACAGGAAGACCGCTTGCTTTTTTCTTTGCTTTTTTTTTTTTTTTTAATCTATTAGTGAATGAAAAATTTGGGGATTTCTGTGAGATGGAAAAGCTGGTTTTCCCCAACTGTGAGATCTGGTGGCCCCAGCAAAGACCCCATTGGCTTTGCCCCCCAAAAAGCCTTCACCCAAGGGGACAAACAGGATGAGGGCGAGCACCAGGCTGGCTCTCAGGCTGTGCCGAGCCTTAAACTCAGGTCTTAACCCGGTCCTGTTGGAGGTCCAGGATTTTCTGGAGGGGCGGCCCCTCTGGAGCCCCCACTGGGGAGTCTCTGCTGCACCCACTTATGCAGAACCAGGTCCTGGTGGCAGAGGCCCGACCTTCTTGGAAGGGGGCCCCAGGCCCGTTTCCCGGAATCGCGGTGCCCGGCGCTGAGGCTCCGCTTCCTGCCACCACCTTCTTCTGGGGAGGGACAGCATTCCCCCCTCCCTTGACAAAAAAAAACAGATGAGAACCTCTTTAGCCACCCCCAGCCCTGATTCCAGGTGACCCCCTGGATTTGTGGCCGGGATGGTGGAGCAGGGCTGGCTCTGCAACCCAGAGCATCACCCCTGGGACACCTTCCACTAGACCAGGTCACCCCAAGCCCTGTCCAACCTGGCCTTGAGCTTCCAGGGATGGAGCAGCCCCTTCCTGTCACTCCAGGCCCCTGTCCAAAGTCCCTCTCCAGCTCTCTTGGAGCCCCTTTACACACTGGAAGGGGGTCTAAGGTCTCCCCAGAGCCTTCCCTTCTCCAGGATGGACACCCCCAGCTCTCCCAGTCTGTCTCCAGGGCAGAGGGGCTCCAGCCCTCAGATCAATCCTTTTTGGCTCAATCCTTTCTGTGCTCAGGATTCGGAGATACAGGACACCCCAACCCATTTTAGGGGGTTCCCACGTGGGAAGCACAGAGGCTTCAATCCCCCAGTTCAGCCCAGATGCCTCCTGGCACGTTACAAACCCGGGGAGGGTTGGAAGCTCCGAGACCTTTATGAGTTATCCACCCACATATCAGTCTATGAAAAACAGAATATATATTTTTTTAAATCCCAAACTGGCACTTTTCTGAGCGAAAAAATAGCTTTGAGTGCCGAGCCTCGTCCAACCTGCGCTTGCCCTCTTTTCCTGACATAAGAAGAGCCCCTTTGAAGACATCAAATATCATCTGAGCGGGAAGGATCCGCACAAAAGGACGTGGGCAGCCTTCCACCGAGGGGAGTTGGTGAAACGAGCGTGGCCCAAAGATCCCTCTTTGTTCATCTGTGTCAGTCTGGAAATGAAACAGAGGAGGGAGGAGGAAACGGGGTGAGGAGACTGGGATGGAGCAGGTTCAGTCAGGGTTTGTACAGCACTTTGCTCAGTGGGGTCTGGTCTCCGAGGATCCACCTTGCTCCTGGAGAGCCCCCAGGGCCATCAGGGATGCTGCAGGGAGGAGGAGGAGATTCCCGGGAAGGCACCAGCAAGAGAGACTAAGGTGCTCCTGCAGCAGTGCTGAGGTCCCAAAAGAGAGAGAAAGAGAGGGAAAGGGAAGGGAAAAAAACTTCCTTTTGTTCTCCACCAGGCAAAGCCTCGGGCATGGATCACTTCCAAAGGGTCCAAGGAGGCAGGAGGATTTACAGCTCTGGGATTATACACTTTGCATAGATATAAAGCACTGGGCCACGTGGCCAGAGCAGCAGAGTCAGGGTGGGGTGAGGGATGAGTCCCAAACACAGTGTCCTTCAGCTCTTCTAGGAAAACTCCACCTTCCTCCTCCCACCTCTTCCCAGCTCATCCTCACTCTGTGCCTCTGCGATCTACCCCCAAACTCTGAACTGTGGGAAACTGTTTTTTTTCTAACAAAGCTGGTTTTCTTCCTCCTCCAGAAAGTGTCTGATCTTGCAACCAAAATATTGAAAACCTTTAAAAAGTGAAAATTTTCAGCTAAAGGATTGTGATCCCATGTTTGCCTTGACTGGGAACAATCCCATTTTGGCATAAGGTTGACAGAAACATGAAATCTTCCACAGAAAAGGTCAGTTTGGGTTTGTCCTGAATCCCATCCAAGGCAAAGCAGCTCTGAATCAGGCAACATCCTCATCCTTCCAGGAAAGTCCTCTCCAAGATGAATCCAAAGCCCGTTACCACAGGTTATGAATTGGCATTTCTGGCAAATGGGTGGTGGAGAACATCTCCTTTGGTTTCTATTTTTTCCTCTATGGAAAGAGCAACTTCAGAAACAAAATCTGACTTCTCTGAAGATGCTCATCTGAAAAATCTGTATTTGATGATGGGAACAAGTCCCCTGAATTCCTCTGCTTCCCGCCTTGTCTCGGATTCTCTCTCTCCTTCTTTCAAGGCAAAACAAGGAAAAGAAGCAAGTGGAAAGATGAGAAAGAGGGGAATTTGGGATAGGAAATGATGGAGAAAATGAGTAGGAAGGAAGTACCTTTTCCCTTTCAGAGCAGTGTTTTGGGCATGGAGCTCTGCGTTGACACAGCTAAACCCCAGAGTCCCATCCTTTCCAAGGTGGGAATTCCAAGAGATGGGCAGCAAAGCTGGGTTTCCACCCAAATTACTCCAGCAATTGTCATTCCTGTGGAGCTGCGGTGCCCAGCAGTGCCCACGGCGCAGCCCCGTGCCCGCTCCCTGCCCTGCCCGGGGGTCCGGGGCTCCCCCCGGGGCTCCTCCCGGGAGCGGGACCAGCCCCTCCCGGGGCAAACCCGCAGCTCTGGGCGCCGCATCCCCCCCCCGGCACGGGGCCGGCGAGCCCGGGGGTCCCGCGCAGACCCTCGAGGGGGGTCCGAGGCTCGCGGGCTGCCGAGCACACGGAGCGATCCGGCTCTGCCCGGACGCGCTGGCGGGGCCGCGGCCGCTGCGGAGCTCTTGGACCCCGCTCGCCTCTTGCGTAAAGCCAAGCGATGATGCACCGAGTTCCTGTAAGTGATGAGCGGCTCCTGGCTCCCTGCGAAAGCCACAGGCCGCTGCCTGCCCGGGGGCTGGCACCGCTCCCCCTGCCCTGGCCAACGGGGCCCCCGCAGCTCGGCCAGAAATCCCTCGGGGATTCTCCCGGAGGGGATCCCGACACCCCGGGAGCTGCACACAGAGAGGGGGACATGGGGAAATATTGTGGGGGGTGCAGCAATTTGGGCTCAGCCTCAGCCCTAACCTTAACCCCGGCCCTTGGCAGCCCCCCGGCCGGCAGCTGGGCCGTGCCTCAGTTTCCCCGCATTGCACGGGCAGCCCGGGCTCAGCTGGATTTTAGGGAGCCGAAGGTGATGGATAAAGGAGAGGCAGCTGTGAGGCAAAACCCCCGGTGCCTGGAAGTGCTGCTCCCACACAGGGAGAGGAGGATGTGGCGAGGGGGGGTCTCCAGACAGTGACCGATTTCCCTCTGTGCCTGCAAAGCCTCAGCCGGGGGGAGGAGGGAGCTGCGAGCGGAGGAGCTGCAGGTCTCCCAGCCCCGATGGAGCCGGACCCCCCCCTCAGAACCCTGCGAGCCGTGTCGAGCCAAGCTGTGCCACCAGCACAGACACACGGACACAGGACACCTGGCTCCCCTCTCCCCATGGGCGTGTGCCACCGTGTGGGGGGGTATTTTTTTCCCTCTCCTCATTTTTTTTTCGTTTCTCTGCTTTTCCAATAACGTTACTCATCTGGAGCAGGACCCGGCACCCACCACTCCCGTCTGCACTCCCTGCTCCCGGTGTTTGTCTGCCTTGTTTCCTTTGAGGAGATGCTCACTCGCACGTGGTGGCTGCTTGTCTGAGCCATCACGGTGCCGAGCGGGAATTACTCATTGGCGTAAGGTTTGAGGAAGGAGGGGGAAGGCCAGATTCGGTGCTTTGTCTGCAGTTGTTCATTTCTCACTCTTTGATATATTTTTTTCCCCCTCCTCTCTTTCTTCTCCTGCCAATGTTCTCCATCCTGGCTCCCTGAGCTCCCTCCTCCTTGATCTTACACTGGGGCTGGAGAGTCTGGCTAAGTCCCTGTGGGATGTAAAATGTCCTTTGCTGCACTGTCCCATGGGTGCAAAATGGCCCCTGTTCCCTCATATCCAGCTGGAAGAACTCATCCCTCCTCTTGGGACCCCCTCTTCCCACTCTGCCCCCTTCCACCGCTCCACAGTTGCCCAACTTTCCCCTGTCTCTGCCATGACATCCCCCCATGGCACCGGCCACCACAGCACCAACACTCTGCCCAAGGGGGACCAGAGCCCACCTCAACATCCCTCCGAGGGCCGAGGGCCTGGTGTGAGACACCTCAGCCATCATGAGGCAGAACAGCAGGATAGAGGTGGGGAAAACAAACCTGGAAAGCCCCAGATCCTTGTTCCAGGCTGAGGGCTCAGCCAGGCTCCCCAGAGGGTCCCTGCCAAGGGTCGCTGTGGAAATTCCCATGTTGGCAATGCCAGGGCACAACCCAGTGTGTGCCTGGGAAGACTCACCAGAGAAGCACTCGGGACACACGGTCCTTCCCCTGCTCCGCGCAAACCCGCGGCAGATCAATGAATATTTTAACAAAGAAATATTTCATTAAAAGGGTTGATTGCTTAATGAACTGCCCCCGTGAGCCATCAAAACGCGATGGGTTTTTTTTCCTGCCTTTAACGAAGGCGAAGATTCATATCACGAAGAACTGGCTTATCAAATTACCGTAATAGCCTGTGTAGACCCAGCCCGTGGAGCAGCACGGGGAGCCCGGGGGCTGCTCCCCCCCGGGGTGAGGCCCCACGGACCCCACGGGTGTGTTCAGGTGGCACCAAACAAAGTGGGACCGGAGCAGAGTCCCTGGGCACTGCTGCAGTGGGATCCCTAAATCCCATGGCTGGGATGGCAGGAGGCAGGCCTGCTTTCGTTTGGGCTGCCAATATTTGAGGAGAAAGGAAATTATCTTCTTTTATTTTTCACAATCCAAGAACATTGTGGTAAAGGGACATTCTGATGTCTGAGGCCACGAATCCAGCACAGCTCTGCTGGGTTTGCACCAGGACTCCAGACTCCTCTGCCTGGCTCTCGTCTTGGAACCACAGAATCAGAGAATGGTTTGGGTTGGAAGGGACCTCAAAGATCACCCAGTTCCAACCCCCTGGGGTGATTAAAACAGACAGGCATCCAAAACTGTAATCTCTCTCTCTCTTATCCATACTGGGTGCTTGTTTGTGTGCCCTGATGAAACCACCGATGCTGCTGCCACTTCCCCAGAGCTGCCAGGCAGGATGCCAGCTCTTCTTCCTCGCTCCTTTTGGAAGTTCCCACTGCATTGCCTTTTTAAAGTTTATTAATGAAAATATTCCTCTTCATCCCAGGTTTCCTAACAGCTCCGCTCAGGGTGAGAGCTGCCAGGGGCTCCGCAGGGCTCCGGGCTGGGCACGGCTGGCGGGATCGAGTCATTAACAGGCGGGAAATGAACAATAACCTGACAAGAAACGACCAATTTTCCATCAATTAGAGCGAAGCCTCTTTTTGTCTTTTAGTAAAATTAAGTTTTGCTGACTGGTGATTACTTTGGTCTGATGACAATTCATTAACATTTACACGGGGAGGATGCTAATGGCATGGCAGGAGGAGGAGGAGGGGGAAAGGTGGCGAAGCAGACTGTGCACTTGGATAGAAATGTGGGTTTGGAGGAGGTCTGGAGGTCAGGGTCTAGCCTGGTCTGTGCTCCAGCAGCAGGACAGGACGAGGAGGAAGGGGGAAGCAGCCCCAGAGCAGGGCAGCAGGAAGCCATCCCGCTCCTTGCAGCAGGAGCACAAAAGCGCTTTGTTTGGGCTGGAGTGCAGCCCCTCGAGCCACTGCCCCCACCCAGGGCTCCTTGGTTTAACAACACTGCTGCATCCCTGGGTCTGGCACCAGATCCAGGGCCTGGCCAGAGCCACTGAGTTGCTCTCAGGAGCGAGGGGACAGCAGGGACACGTGCAGCCCATGCCTGTGCTCACTGTGCTCTTGTACCAGCTCCAGCCCCTGCAGGATGGGAACGGGGTGGCAGCAGGGCTCTGAACCTGGCATGAGCAAGAGCAGGGATGGGCAGTGGCAGGAGTGAGCTGGTCCTGCAAGACCAGCCAGGGAAGTCCCCACCAACACCTTGAGCCACTGCCTAAAGCAGACAATGGAGCCCAAACTTCTGTCAGAGAGTACAGAACACTGAGTCCTGTCCTGCAGACACGAATATATGTGAATATGAACCTGCAAAAATCAAGTCATTCAATGGATCAGAGCTGCCTCTGTTGGTGGATTAGGCCTCCTCATCCTGTAACTCAACCAAAGGCAGGAGTTTCTCAGGCTGCTGCTCCATTGGCACACACCCGTGGATCAGAGGTGTCTGTACCTGAGCCGGTTTGGAGGGGCCCTCACCTCACAGGAGCCCCCTCAACCATCCTCTGCTCTTCTGAAAACTTTCTCGGGCAAACCCAACCCCAAACTTCCGCTTGTATTTTCTTATTTGTACAAGCTCCCCAGTGATTCCAACTCTGGCACTCATCCGCTCCGGGGTTCTGCAGAAAGGAGCTGCCTGTGCAATCCCTTCCCAGGGAAACGGGCAGGGATTAGATCATCCCAAGGCGATTGTGAAAGCAGAGGGAGTATTTACTGTAAGAGGCCTTTGATTCAGCCAGGAGGGTGTTCGAGGGCTCCGTCAATGGGATTGGGAATGTGTTGAATCAGAGGCACAGCCGAGCCCTCCCTGCCCGCACTCCAAACTCCAGGTCCCGGGACATTTCCTCAAATCCCCGTCCTACCAAAGGGCAGCAGTGGCTGGGCCTGAAGGATGCAAAGATTTAGTCAGAAAAGAGGTCACGTTCTCACCAGGTTTTCCATTTCTTCCCTCAGCTAACTGCAAGTTCAGGAAGGGGGAAATCTGCAGTTGGATTTTTAACAGGACCCAGCAGGGCAGGATGGGTAACACAGGGATGGCTGGCTCCATGTGCTTTTCTGTCACCCTATTTATAACTTTATTTGGGAGGGGATTTCCACAAAACCCCATTAAAAACGGGGTTTCCCATCAAAAAGCTTTTCAAGTTCCTTCATGACCTTTGTTCAACAATGACCTAATTTCACTCAAACTCTGGCACAGCCTATTCTTGATGTGGGAGGAGAAGTGGCATTCAAAATTGGGTCAGTTTTCATTAAAAACGCTTCCGTTTACTAATAGTTTTTCATGTGTTGGAAGGACTGGGATCGGCTGCAGACGCCGCGCGGTGCAGAGGGGACGGCTGCCCTTCTTGGCTGCAGAAATGGGTTAATCTTCCTGGGAAATCACTCCTCACCACTGGTGATGCTCAAGGACTTTCTGGCTCTCAGCTCAGGCCTTTCTCCCCCGAAAGGCTCGGATGGATGTGGCCCCTTCCCGAGGGTCCTGGCAGGGTGCTGGGGGTGAGGAGCGGGGAGGGAAGGGGCTGCTCCAAGCTGGGCCGTGGTGGTTGTGCCCACTTCACATGTGTAACTCACCCTGTGGGTGTAACACGAGCTGTGTGCTGGCCAGGGAGGATCCAGTCCATCCATGCCCTGGGGAAGAGGCAGGAGGGAAAGACAACAGCAACTGGGTGGCTGGAACATCCCATACCCTGACCTAATTCAGAGCCTAATCCAAAGCCTGCCCTAATCAGGGGGAATCTGAATCTTAAAGTCTGATCCCCCCCCCAATAAAGCAAATGGGAAGATGCAGTGGGATTCGGGAGCTGGGGACCAGCTGCTGTGGATCTGCAGAGGCTCCTCGGGGCTCCCGGGGACCGAGCAGGGCACTGGGTGTGGGAAGGGACCGTGGCCTTGGGTCTGGTCCCAGAGAGGCGAGAGCTGCAAAAGTCACTTTTTGGAGCCGTTCAAGCTGGGACAGGAGGGTGGCTGCACTGAGAGAGGCAGAGCCCACGGACCCTGTGGTTGAACCCTGCGAGAGCCGCGAGATGGGCGAAAACCGGCAATAAAACCAGCAAAAACCGGCTGAGCTGGAGAAGGAAGCAAAGCGAAGCAAAGAACCAGCTCTCGGACCTGCTCCTGCTTCTCAAATGTGCAAATTATGCAGCCATTTCACGGGACACTTAGGAGTCAATTTGCAACGCGGCTCAGGGGGGAAATTGGGCACATAATTCCCCCGAACAATAACCGGAGCAGCCGCTTAATTTACCTCCGCGCCTGTACCTCGTTAGCGCGTGCCGAGGGAGGATGCTGCGGGTGCCGGGGCCACGTGCCCGCGGTCCCGCCGGATCCCGGTGCTGGCGGCGAGGCCCGAGGGCAGCGGGTCCGGCTCCCGGGCCAGGCCCCCGTGTCCCAGCCCGGCCCGGCCACGCGCCGCGCGCCGTCGGGCTCCGGCAGCCCCCGAGCACAGTGGCAGCAGGCTGTTCTCATTACGGCCCAATGAGGCTGTTTACTCACCCAGCTGGAGACAGTTAGAGAGTGATAAATAATGAAAGAGAAAACATGATTTTCCCCTCTGTGGTTTCTATTTGTGTAACCATATGTCACAGCTCAATACGGCCGCGTTTTTTTTCCCCCTGCTTTATTCAGGAAAGAGTTGATTTTTTCCATAGAGTGGCGATTTTTCCCCAACTTCTTGGGTTTTTTTTCTAATGCAGTGACAGAAGTATTTCTGTTTGTTTTCTTGTGGAACGCGCTCGTACTCAGACTCCTTAAAGTCTGGCTTGTCCCAGGAACTGCAGAGGTTTGATAGGATTGTTCTCAGCTTCTTTTCAAATACCTGTCAGGGGCTGTGGGGAGAAGAAACAGCTGAGAGCAGCAGGGAAGGCTCAGCACCCCGGGCCAGCAGAGCTGAGCCCACGTCGCTCCGGCTGCAGCAGCTTCACACCAGAGGGTAAAACACGCTGGAGCTTCCCCTGGCAAGGGAAGGGAGGGGTAGATGAGCGATAACTGGGCTGTTTTTCCAGCAAGGCTCTGCGGGTGCTTTGTGAGGATAATGGAGCACTTGCAGGTGGGGAAACTGAGGCAGGGAGTGCTGCAGGGGGTCACCCAGAGACCCTGCAGCCAGGTACCCTGTGCAGCCCCGGGCATCTGCTCTGATCCATCCGGGAGTGTCGGAAGCGGGGCTTTAACTGGGGGAGAAGGAGGAGGTGGGAGAAGGAGGCAACATGAGGAGGAGATCCTGGGTGAGCGTGGCCCTTTCCCCGAAGGAAAGGCCCTGGCAGCGCCTGGCACAGGCCGGGTGGCGGCAGGGAGAGCTCAGGGTGCACATCCTGCTCTGCCCACCCGTGCCCTGGGGAGGGCAGGTCCCTGCACGGCCCCTCTCCCTCCCCGCCAGGTACCTCACACCTTCCTCCTGCAATTACCCCCTGGCCCCCCCCATGCCGCATCCCGGCTGCCGGCGTCTCTTCTCCTGCCATGCCCCCGGAGCTGCCGGCGCTGTTGGGAGCTCTTGGCACATCCCGTGGATGAGTTTCCCCTCGGAGCGTTCTCGGCCAGGGGCGTGCAATGTGTTTTTTTGCCCTAGCAAGTTCTCCGGCTTCATAACATCCTCTTCCCGCAAGATACATCGTTTTGGGAGAGCAATTATCCGAGTGACCTCATCCATGTCTGCGGCATGAGGTCACCAACGTTCGGGAGGTGTGGACCAGCCCGGTCCAAATGGGGTGTGCCAGGAGCTCGGCTCGTCCCAACCCAGCATTTGGGCTCGCTCCAGAGCCCCATCCCATCTCCCAGGAAACTGGAAATTAATTGTGGCACAATTCCCAGAGGCCAAACCAGGTACCTGAGCGCGGATGCAGCAGCGGCTGGATGGGTGTGAGAGCCCGAGTGGTGCCAACCCCCAGCATCCCTGCCCCACTCCCTGCCGTGGGTTTAGGGGAGCAGAATCATGGAATCATGGAATATACGGAGCTGGAAGGGACCCACAAGGATCACCGAGTCCAAGCCCTGGCCCTGCACAGACACCCCAACAATCCCACCCTGTCTCTCAGGGCGTTGTCCAAACCCTCCTGGAGCTCTGGCAGCCTCGGGGCTGTGCCCACTGCCCTGGGGAGCCTGGTCAGTGCCCAACCACCATCTGGAGGAAGAACCTTTTCCTGAGATCCAACCTGACCCTGCCCTGGCACAGCAATAATCCCAGCATGGCTGGAAAGGGGATCATCCTCTGCTCCCCAGCCCTGCACACACACACACACGTGTGCACACACACTGCACAGGCATTTCCACACCACTTTGCCTCTCTGGTTCCCACATCTGCTCTGGTGATGCTCAGCAGTGACTGGTTGGGGTGAAAATGGTATTTAACTGCTGCACCAGCACCCTCCAGGTCTCAGAGGTGAGGCCTCGCCAGCGAGACTGTTGTCCAAAATACGCCCAAATTTACCCAAATGCTGCAAAGGCTGCTGTTCCCCAGACTGGAGCCACCACATCCCAGCAAAACAACCCCAGTTCCGAGTGTGAGCCGTGTGCTGAGTGCCTGAACACTTTAGCGTTGATGGATTTGTCCTTTTTTAAAGCAATTAACTGAGAGAAATCAGTATTTTCTTGCTTCAGGTCACAACAAGCTCTCTCTGCAGGGCTTGAGCTGCAGACTGGGGGAAGATGGACCCTGCTGGTTCCCCAACCCCCTTTCCTGCCCCAGCAATTTCACAGCCCAAACCTGCTCCTCAGCCCTCCCAGTCCCGCTCTTCTCCCCGCAAGCACCACAAAATAAGGGCTGGGAATTTGTTGCAGGTTAATTGGGGTTATTTCATATTAAAGCCCCTTTGCCTCTGTAACCAAACCTTTGTTGCACATGTTTCCAATGTGTCTTCCTGCACCCCTGCCAGCACAGAGGGGGTTTGTGCTCTGGAAAGGAGATAGGGATGCTTCCCCCTTCCCATAGCAGCTCCTGCAGCCCAGGTGATGTCCTGGCCCACATGGGACGTGCCACTTGTTTACCTGTGTCCCCTCCTGCTGTGGGTCACACCAGCCAGCAGGTGACAAACCCCAAATCCTCTTGCCATGAGTTGAACAGGGGTGCAGGTGCCATCCTGGAGTCCATCTAGATGGCAGCTGGAGGGAATACAAAGCCTCTGGAGAGGATAAGTTCTTAGTTATTTATTAAAGGCCCGTTGAAAATGTCTTTCCATGCTTGTTCCTGTGTGTTGAGCAGTTCATTTAAGCGCCCACCTTTCCTGTCATAAACCCACGGATGCAGGCTCGTAAAATCCAAATATCTCATCAGCTGGGAACTGAATCTGACACAACCGCACGGGAATACCAAACCAGCTCCCTCCAGCAACACTTCTACCTGCAGATCCCTCCTCTCCAGGCCTCCACCCCCACCTCCACAGCCATTCCAGGCTCTCCATCGCTTTTTCCACTCCTGGCTGTGCAAACACCCGGCCCCTGCTCCCTCTGGCTGCACTCGCCTCCTGCTCCGCTCCCCCCCGGCACCGCCTGGGTTAACGGGAGGCACTTGGATGGAAAAGGCCCTTTTTTATTGTAGCAGCAGATAGGGAGAAGGAAAAGCGTTCGAATCATTTATCTGGCTCGCAGTGTCGCTAATGCCCTCGGCTGCAGGCCAGCGTGAGATATTGGGAGGTAAATCGGCCAAGTCATGCTGTACAAACATTGCAGAAGAGAAAGATATTTCCAGGCTCTTGCAGGAATCCAGCCCTCCTCCCGCCGGCCTCGGAGCCCACTTTACCTTCAGCTGTGGGTGTTCAAAGAGCAGGAGAACTTCACCCCAAAGGCGGGGGGTTCCCGGCGATGTGTCTGCCCTGGCACCAGCCAGGCTCCTCATGGAGCATCCCCAGGGATGTTCTTGTCTGGGCAGTGGGCAAAGTTGGCTTTTTAGATTGATAATGGATTTAAACTTCCCGAGGACTACGTGTATTTTCAACAATATACACATATTTTTTATCACTTACAACATTTTAATGGATGGGTTCTTTGTTATTTATTAGAGGCCCATTGAAAATGTCTTTCCACTCTTGTTCCTGTGTCTCGAGCAGTTCAGTAATACTGCCACCTTTCCTGTCATAAACCCACGCTGGAAGTGTTTGGATCTGGGGTTTGGGGCCATCCCACTTGCAGAGGTGCAGAAATCCCCAGACCCCGCAGCAATCCAGGCCCTGTGCTGTTGTTGCAACAGGACATGAACAAGGAGACTTCAGCCTGCAGATCCTTTCCCCTTCTGTCCCCGTCTCAGAGACTCAAAGCGAGACGGGCTCATCCCGGGGCTCTGCACGTCCCCAGGAGTGTCTGCTCCCTGCCACACCAACAGGAGCGAGCTCGTGGCACCTGCCCCTCTCAGTGCAGGGCTGGAGACCCCCAGAGACCCCCCCTTTTCCTCCCTGGAGTTTATCCCCACCTTGGCCAGGCCGTGGGCTCGCTCGAGCCTGGCTGGGCACGTGGGTGGGCGAGGGGAAAGGCAGGAGGCTCCCTCAGAGCTGCTGTCCCCCCCAGCCCCCAGCCCAGTGATGTGTTTATCACGGAGTGTTCACAGCCCCCGATCGATGGTGGGTTGGGAAAACACTCCAGCACATCATTATCATAACGACCTGGCAGCAAATTTGGCTCACGGGGTCCTGGGGTGACGGTTTCATCCCCCCCAGCACCGCTGCCAGCAGCACCCTCTCCCTTTTCCCTGCCCATCCCCTGCTTCTGGCTGACTCCCCTGGGATGTCCAGATCCCACAGCCACCAACCAGCAGCCCTGAGTCCTGGCTGAGCTCTGGAGCCTCCACCAGCCCCGAACCCCGTCCTGCTCTGCCTGCAGCCCCCCGGGACCCCGCGCTTTGCTGGAGGGCACGGGCTGAATCATCCGGTAACACAGAAATCTCGGAGTCCTCTTTAGATGTCCCAGGAGGAGGCAGATCTGAGGGAAGGCAGCGGAGATGATGCCTGCAGCAATGTCAGTGCTAGAACAGCCGGGCTGACAGGATTCAGAGCAGGGATTAAGGTTGGGATCAGGGATGTGGGGGAAATGAAAAAAGACTCTGGCTTTTCAGGAGCATCTCCGCCGTGTTTGTGCTCGTGTTTGCTGGGAGGAGGACGGGCTCCTGGCTTTAAAAGGCTCTCAAAGAGGCCGGGGTTCACCTCAGAGCTGCAGCAGGAGGTGTCTGAGGGGAGTGAGGATGCAGTGGAGACTTTCTGCTGTCCCTGGAGCAGCTGGACCGTGGTCACAGGGAGAGCCCAGGCAGACCCAGCGCTGCCCCGTGGAAGGATGCACTAAACACCCCTGGAGGCCTGGGGAACATCTGCCTTTTCACAGAAGTTTCCAAAATGTCACTATTTCACTTCCCGACCAAACTATTCCCACTTCCACAGTGCTTCTGGGATGGGTCATCCCTGACTCCCTCCTGGGCTGGGGCAGCAGACACCAGGGTGGTGACAACTCTCCCTGCAGCTGCAAATCCCTTTGCTCCAGGGTGGTTTTATTCCACAAGGGAAAGCAGAGCAGCCTCCTCTCCCCACGCTCCAGCCCCTGCCAAAAGCAGGACCATGGGAACTGTGGGAACCTCAGGGAGAGCAAGAAAGGAGGAGGAAAAGCCAGGCCAGTGGTGCAGCTCATTTAGGTGCCAGACACTGGGACCACCAGGGACCCCAGCAGGCAAGGGACCACCTCAGTCCCTGCTGCTCCCCACCACGGCCCCAGGAGACCCAGCCACTCGTCACCTGGTGTCACAACTTTGCCCTGCTTCCCCTGTCCCCAGGGAGGGGCTGCTGTGTGTTTGCACCCCAGCAAGCAGAGCTGGGGGTCTCCCTTCCCAAAGGCTGTTCTGGGTCCTCTCTCCCAGCTGCAGCCCCCGAGGGACCAGCACTGCTTCATTTCTCCCTGGTGAGCTGGGGAAGGGAGGACAGAGCCCAGGCTGGATGCGAAGGAAAGCAAAACCTACCTAAAACTGCATTTCCATGAAGGAAAGGTCCCACCTGCTCCAGAGTGGGCTGAGGGCTCAGGATCCCCGGGCGGGCTGAGGATCCCCGGGTGGGCTCAGCCCTCCCACACTGAGCGATCCCAGGCACTGGAGGGGGGTCCCCCCACACCCCCAGCCCCCTCGTCCTGCTCTTTTCTCTGGGGAGGGGAAGGGGCTTGGGGTCCCTCTGTGTGGCAGAGGAGGTGTCCAGCTCCAAACACTCTCCAGAGCACCGGGGGGGGGGGGGGCCTGCTTTAATCCACGGGCTCTGCAACCTCCCCTGTCCAGGCAACACTTCCAGTCCAAGCAAATCTGGATTCTCTTCCCCCCAGCCTATTTCTCTCCCTTTCTTGCCTTTTTTTAACCCTTCTGTCTTATCTCCACACAGACTAGGAACTTTCTCACAGCGCTGCCCACCCTCCTTGAGGCTCCTCCACACTCTTTGTTCCTGGTTTGCACCAGTGGCCCCACAGGCACCCTTTCCTCACACAGCAACTCGAGGAGGCAGAGCCTCACGAGGCCCAGAGCTGCTCGAGACATGCTCATGGACCACACACTCCAACACCCTCCTCCTCTTCACCGCTCCCACTCCTTCATTTCAGAGCTCTCTCTTTTTCCCCACTGAGATACAAAAGCACCAAGTTTCCCTTCACGTCCCTCTTTCCCCTTCTCCCCTCCCCTCGCCTCGCAGTGTCCCACCCTCTGTTTCCCGTGTGGGGTTTTTTTTTTTCCTTCCTTCCTTCCTACCCCTCTCCCTATTTTCTTTTTTTTTTTTTTTGTTTAAGTTTTTCTTTTAACTTTCAAGGTCACCACGGACAGACAATGCCACCAGTGCCTGTTTGATATGTGAGCGCTATTGGCGTCCATTGCCACGGTTTCCGTGGTAACACAGTAACCATTAATTTTCAATTAAAGTAGACAAAAAGCCCGATGACAGCTCCAGGTCTGCTGAAGATGTCAAGAATCCGTATTAATATACAGCAAGAGAGCATAATTGTGTGTCCATCTTCCCGAGCAACGAAAATGGAGGGATAATTACCAGCTAGAAAGCCACTCTGTAATTTTGTTCTTACTGTCACCACAACCCTACATATTAGCATAAATTAAAAGCAGGGTTTATTGTTACCAAAGTGCATTGATATTTCCAGCCTATTTTCTTCCTTTTAACTGTTTGTTGTTGATGAGTGACTCCTGGACACATGGTGGGTGAGCCCCCAGGAGCAATCGAGATGCCAGGAAGTAATGGATGAAGCTTTGCGATGCCACCCAGGTGGAGGGAAGGGAAGAGGAGCCGGGAGATGTGTGGAGGTGGGCAGAGAACTCCCAGCCCTCTGCCATCCTCCACGTCCACGAGGAGCTCCATCCCCAGCAGGGTCCATCCCAAGCCAGCTCTCCATGGACGATGCCCACGTGTCCCAAAGCAGCTCCTGGGGTTTCTCCACGGGGCTGGAAGGGGTGCAGGTCCCTGACTGCTCCACGCTTGGTGACAGCCGCTGAATTCATGAATTTAAGTGAATGGAAAAGAGCGGGTTCCTTGTATCATATCCAGAGAAAGCTGTCCTTCAAACGGGAATTTAGTGTAATTACCCTTAAGGGAGCGATCCTCAGGCAGTCAGTCACAACACTGACCCGCTGCTTGGATCTGACAGCGAAATTACAGGCTGTGTACTCAACAAAAGGGGCTTCCTTCCTTCTGAGAGGGACATGAAATGCTGAGGTTTGAAAAGAAAAGCATTGGCTTCTGGGTTTTAAATCAGTGCCTCACACAGGACTTTCCTTTGCACAGAAATGGCAAGGGGGTGGAGGAGAATCAGACCAGGGAGGGGAACAGGCATTTCATGGGCTGCAAAAAGAACCAAGAAGCTCCAAACTCCCACCAAGCAAAGAAAGTGGGTTCTCAGGATTTGTCTGATGACACGCAGTGAGGTGATGGGGATGGTGAAGAGCAGGAGGGAATGGTCTGGCACATCCTTGTCCCTCTGCAGGAGCAGGGTCATGGCACCAGAGCCACGACAAGCCCCAGCCTCCCCAGCTGCCACCACCCCCAGGGTCTGAGGGTCACAAACCCCCTCTCGGGTGCTGCCACCACTCCAAGCAAGGACAGGCTTGGAGAGTTATGTTTGACCACAGGGTTGGGGTGAACAACAGTTGGTGTGAACCTGCAACAACGTGCAGGGCCAGAGAGCCCTCAGTGGGGTCAGGGGGTGCTGTGGGGCTCTGCCAGGTACCCCCCAGCTGGGCATCAGCCCTGCCCATCACCCACCCGAGGGAGATTGGAGAGCTCAGGGAGTTCAAAGCCGAGCAGAGAAGCAAAGATAAGAGGTTTGGAAAACATGACCCAGGAGAGAGATTGGGGGAGTTGTGTCTGTTTAGTCTGGCCCAGAGAAGGGCAGGTGATAATGGCCTTGCTTTATAAAAGGTTGCTGTGGTGAGGACAGGGATCAACTGCTCTCACATTCCCAGCGTGGGAGGAGCAGGAAGGGGCTTCGTTTGCAGTTTTGGGATAGGGAAAACTTCTTATGAAGGTTCTGCAATATGTGACCAGGGGAGGTCACAATCTTTCACAAGAAGACTTAAGAGGTTGGATGCCACCTGTGAGAGAGACCTGATCCTCTGAGCATCCCCCAGGCAGCACCACCTGGACTGGCAGAGCAGAGCTGGGTGCTCACCCTAAACTGGTCTCAGATGTTAATGTTGCTGGGGCAGGGCTGAAATGAGCATTTCCACAACAAACTTCAAGGTGCTTCAATAAGCAGGTGGTGTGAACAGGACACTGAGCCCAGGACCTGTCCCAGACATGGCAGGAGGAGCACTGAGTGCACCTGGAAGGTCTGTATGTGCTATTGGGATCCCTCAGGATGAGAGAAGATGCTCTAAGTGCTATTTACATGCCCAGCTCAGCTGAAGGGTGTTGCACACCCTTCCAGGCCAGGAAACAGGCCAAATTCAGCTTCTTGTTCCACGAGGGTAAATCTAGAGCAAGTCCCCTCTGACTGCACCTCCTTCCCCGAGACAGGCTGCTCAGCATCCACGTTCTGTTTAGTTTAGGGGGGAAAAGCCATCCAGATGATTTACAGGACAGGTCTGGAAGGGAAGGTGACAGAACCAGCTCGTCTCCAGGAGAGTCTCCGCTCCCTCTTTGCTGGTGTGTTTTCCTGTCCCGGCAGGCAAGGGCAGACTGACCCCCCTCAACCTCCCCTCCTGCTGTGGGACCCCAGGAGCTGAGCTCCAGTGCTGGGGTGGGCACGTGGTGAGGACAGATCACAGGCACAGCTGGGTCTTGGACCAAGATGGGGCCAGTCATGATTAAAAGTAAGGAGGGAGGAAGGTGCCTCCCCATCTGGAATTGCTGCTCCCCTGGGGCACTGCCAGACCCCTCCTCAGCTCTGCCAGGACTGTCCCATCTCTGGGATCACTGGGGTGGGGGTGTGCCAGCAGGCTGCCAACCACTGCCAGCTCTGTGCCCTACAGCCAATGTCACCTGAACACAACACACCTTCATCCAGCCCTGGCCGAGCTGCTGAAAGGCCGGTTCCGGGGGCAGAGGAAGGCACAGCACAGGGCTGTGGGGCTCAGGGATGCTGGGATCTGGGATCTGGGGTGCAGGGCTGAGGGGCCCAGGGGTGCAGGGTTCAGGGATGTGGGGCTCAGGTGACTTTGAGCTCCACATCAGCCCCAGGCTGCTGCACGGCCAAGGGCAGCCTGGGCTGTGCATCCTTCCTTCCTCCCATTCCCTCTGTGGGGCTCTTTCCGCTCACAGCCCGTCCAAGGCGGGGGATCCCTCACAGACATTTATCTCCCAGTGCCTGGCACGGCGATCTCAGCAACACCTCTGCACTCCCCTGGCTGCAGGGAAACACTCACCCAAACCCCTGCACCCCTCACACCCAGCCCGGGCTCCGTCCCCAGCCGTGACCCAGGACCTGTGTGACACCCAGCCCAGCCCCTCTCAAACCACCCCAGTCCACGCAGCCAGAGCCAGCAAAGGGTCAAAAAGATCCCAGCCCTGCTTTCCCCCCCTCGATATAAATACCAGCCTACCAGTCGACACAGAGTACATACATCTTAAACAAACACTTGGCCGGGCTGTTTATCTCCACAGCCTTTAAACAAACTCTTTCAAAGGTTTCTGCTGATATGAGAGATTTACTGAAAACCATTCGCCCTTCTTAAAAGCCTCTCAGTTTATGCTGCTCTGGGTGAAACGAATAGTGTTTGAGCCTGGAGTTTTCTGTCTTCTGACCGCATGTTTATCCGAGGGGCCACTGCTGGCTTTGATAGGAGAGCAGCGCGGGCACAAATCTTTACGAGGGAAAATATAAAATAAACCCAGAAAGTCCGTGTGTGCGTGTGCGTGCGTGTGGCACGGGTGGAGGGGACCAGGCAGGGAGGAGGGAAGGGAAAGTTTTGTCCTTGTTGGGGTCACAGAGTCCCAGAATCACTGAGGTTGGAAAAGACCTCCAAGACCATCGAGTCCACCCTGTGCCCGATCCCCACCTTGTCCCCCAGCTCAGAGCACTCAGTGCCATGTCCAGTCCTTCCTTGAACACCTCAAGGGGTGGGGACTCCACCACCTCCCTGGGCAACCCCTTCCAACACCTAGCAGCCCTTTCTGTGAAGAAATTCCTCCTGAAATGCCATCCTTAGTGTCTCTGATCTGTGGGTCCAGCATCCCGCGTTGCTATCCCATCTCGTACACTATTCCCATGAAATGTTTCATCCCAGTGATCAGTGCAGAGCTCCCTGACTTATTTATTTCTAGCAGGTTTCAGCAGGACCCATGACAGCCAGCTCATCACCTCCACAGGCACATCAGTGTCTCACTGCTCACTTCACAGAGCAGGGGCCATAAAACCACCGGGAAAACCAAGAGACGTCGGAGTTACTGCCAGAGCAGTGAGGGTGAGGATGAGGACGGGAATACCTGCACAGCGAGGAGCTCTACACTGTCTCTGCACCTTTAGCCCCATTTCACAGGTGGGGAACCTGAGGCAGAGGGAAATGACGTGCTCAAGGACACTTGGGAAGTACATGGGAGGAACTGGAGCTGAGTTTAAATGCCGGATAGTCCCACTTCAGGGAAGGCTGATCTGCTACTTCTGAGTCCTACACCAGCTGAAGAAATAAGAGAGCAGACTGAAAGTGCTTTTGGAGGAGCTGAACCATGCAGTGGGAAAAGCATTTGCCCTCAGTGTTTAGAAGTCACACCATGGCTGTACCTGGGGCTGTTTGCCCTGCCCCGGGTGCGTGGTGCCCACACGGAGCTCTCCTGGCAGCTCTGCCACGGTGGCCACGTGCTGGGAAACCTCACAAAGACAGTCCCCACCCTCGAGACCCTGAATGGAGTGACAGGGTGAAACATTCGCCTTTTTCCAAGCACTTTACACCATTTCTCCAGTGCTTTCCAAGGCAGTGACCGAGCCCTGGATGCACCATGCAGAGCAGCAATCTGCTCCCCTGCTTCCAGCAGCCCAGGGCTCTGCAGCGTTACGTGTCATTCCGTATTTACTGTCCTCCCTCGCTTATGACACACTCAGGCAGGGACCTGTTTGTTGTCAGTGTGACACCCACGTTGGTAAACAAGGCGAGTTTACCCAGCCCTCAATCAGGGAGCTGTCGATGGCTCCTCTTCCAGCGGCACAGCACCCTCGGGATGGCCAGGGCTGGGAGCCCACGGGCGATGCTCTGACATCCAATACCCTTGGGGTCCCTCACTCACTCACACAGAGGACGAAGGGCTGCTCTTGCATCACCAAAAGTCATCAACCTACACTGCAGGCTCTGCAGGGAAAAGTTGTAACCTGGTCTAGGCTCCTGGAGGTTTTATTTCCTTTTATTGCCATATGAATATTCCTCTCCTCCCTGATCTCCCAGGGTTTTAGCAAGCCGGAGGGAACAAAGCCACGGGACAGGTTTCAGAGTAAACAGCAGCTACCACGAGACTCGTGACACAATTGCAAAAGCTCTGGCCACCCAGCCACACTTGGAGATCTGACCTTGCTACCCGGAAAGTGGAAGGCAAATAAAGAAAACCCCAACAGATTTCTCATGGAGAGCCATTGCAGCATCATGGTGCGGGTTTCCAGCCCTGGTTTGGAATAAGCTGGAGGCCCCACATGGGATTTGTGAATGCTGGCATTGATGGTACAGCTTTTCCATCCCTTCTCCGGCCCCTCTGCTATGGGCAGGAGAAGCTCAGAAGCTTCTGGGTCTCTCGTGAGCCCCAAGTCCGAGGCTGTGGGAGGGAGGAGGATGCAGAGGAGAGTTCCCAGATGTCTCTGCACCACCGTGCACACGGAGACAGGGCAGTCCAGGCTGCTCCGGGGCTTTATCCGGTGGTTTTGTGTGCTCTGCATTTAGGAGAAACCCGGCGAAAGAGCAAAGGTCAGGGCAGAAATGCCAGTATTTATTTATCCAGGGGAACTTTTCGAACAACACGTATTTGGGAGCCTTTCGAAACAACAGAACTCGCCCCACAGAGCTGCTAAACCAGTTTGGTGGCAACACTGCTGCGTGTGCAGGGCAGGACGAGGGACACTGGGAGAGGTGGAGGGACACTGGGAGAGGTGGCTGGAACAGCCGTCGTCCACCAGAGCACAACATCCCACCTCCCATCCTGGGGCTCAGCGTGGCCAGTCATTCCCAGGGATCCTCCCAGTCTTGTCTCTAGCACGGGGAGAGTCCCATTTCCTGGTGCTGAGCCAAGACCAAGCAACATGGCCTGGCAGGATAAGCTTAGTTTTAGGTGTAAACCAAGGGAAAACCCCCAAACGTTGCTTTCCCAGAGGGAAAAAACCTTGGAGTGTTGCCCCCAGGCTTTTCAGACCTTGGATTTATGGCATTTGCCTTAATGGGGCAGGTCAGTGTTTCTCCATGGGAACCCACGAGCGTGGGGTGCTTGGGATCTGTGCCCCAGACCCTGCCTGTGCTCAGTCCCCAAATCAGTGGCCACTTTTGAAAACCCATGGCCACGGTGTGGAGCAGCCTCTGTGCAGGTGGTGTGGGTCTGAGAGCAGGGTCCGGGTGGAAGCAGGTCCCCCAGCCCACAGCAACCACCTCCCAGTGGAAGCTCTCCCTCATTTTATCCCCCATTTTAGTGGCCCTCCCCATCCTTTTCTGGGGAGATCCTGCCTGATAAACGAACGACCAACACCCCAACACCTCAGCACAGCCAGGGCTTGGGAGGAGAAAATAAATACAGGCAAAATCTTTGGCCCAAGCCCGGCGCGGCCGCCTCGGCTCCCGCAGCGCCCACGGCATCAGTAGCTTGTTTTTGGACGCCCCTGCCCTCCCCTTTGTGCTGCACCCCCAGTGGGCAGCTCGGCCCCGCTCACACCCCCAGGGCTGTGCTGAGTGAACCCCACAGCAGCCTGTCCCTGTCCCCCATGGGCAGTGGCCCCGGGGTCCCTGCGTGGGGCAGCCCCACTGCCACGAAACGGGGGCAGCGCAGCCGGGCCCCTGAGCACACAGCAAAGAGAAGACTTTTTGTTCACATGTGTTGGCTCAGCTCAAATAACTCATCAGGGACCCGAGCTGCAGGCTGGAACGGGAAGAAACTCTCTCCAGATGAAAGGATGTCAGAAAATTGTATTTAGTCAACTGCGTGTGTGTGTTAGAAAGGGGCGGAGGGAGGAAGGGGCCGCGGAGGCTGTTACTGTGACTGACTTTCTGACTTCTTAACTTGTCAGCATATCCTAAAGTTAAAAATGCACATGCACACAGGCCTGCAGCCAAAGAGGCTGTCTAGCCGCAAATCCAGATGTGGGGGCCACGGCGCTCCCGCCAGCCCCGCTCTCCCTGAAACGACTTTCAGACTAAACAATTGTGACTTGGCTGTGAGAGCAGCGCAATTCCAGATGCTGCTTTCCTTGCACGTTGTTTTAATTGGGCTGGCAGGCGCAAGGGCTCTTTCAGTGAGAGCAAAGCTTCCCCACGGGACCGCAGTGTTTTGGCAAAGCTCCCACGCTGCTACCTTAAGAGAGAGGAGGGGGGAAGGAGAGGGAGAGGAGGGGAGGCAGGGAGGTGATGGTGGGGAGAAAAATTGCGAGCGACTTCCCGAGGTGTTTACTGCCGCGAACGGCCGCCGCGCTGCAGTTTTATCTGCTGAAATTCTCACCTTTTTTTTTTTATTATTTCTTTTTGGGTTCGGTTTGTTTAATGTCACCCTGGAAAAAAACAAAACACGCAGGACACGGGGCCGTGCTGGGCTGGGGACTTGTCCCGTTGCAGCCTGGGCCAGCTGGTGCCGGCAGCGATGCCAGGACAGCCCCGTGTCCTGGGCAGGGGTGCCCGGGGTCTGTGCCTCAACCAGGGGCAGCATCCGAGAGCCACAGCGGGTTTCCATGCTGGCCATGCTCATGGTACCACCATAGGGATGTTCCCACATCCCTTCCCAGATGTTCACAGTCACAACACCCCCGGCACTGGTCAGGGAGCCGGTGGGTTCACCCTTCGCCTTGCGCTGGCAGAGTGGGACAGTACAGGGCTCCTAAAGTCACTGCAAATCTAGTCCTGAGTACTGTCAGTGCTGACATCCACACCAAGAGGGAAAACCCTGTGTCTGAGTGGGAACACCCTCGTTTTGTCCTGCCCCAACTGCCCCAGTGCCAGACCTGCTCTGGCTGCGATAAACGGGTTAAATCACCCATTTTGGGACCCCTCATTGCCATCCACGCTGCTCCCTTATTTCTCCCCCTTCTCCCACAGACACCCAAGGGAAGGGAAGGGGAGGGCTCTCCCCCTCTGCCCTTTCAGGGTTAACCCAGGGGGTCCCTGTGCCCCGGGGTGAGACCCCAGGGCTGCCGTCCCCGCCCTGCCGTGGTGTGCCGGCCCCAGCCCTGCCAGCGCCTGAGTCAACAGCCCAATTTTAGCCTGGGCCGGGCTCGGCTCCCAAAGCCAGCCCGAGCCAAGGGAGGCACAGCCTCCCAGATGGGATCTTAAGGTAGACTCCGGAAAAAACCCAGGATCCTGTGGGGAGCACGGGAGGCACGAGGGGAGCGTGGAGCTGAGCCCACCATGGAACCCACCGTGGTGGGGGCACAGGGGGTGCCGGCAGCCCCCAGGCACTCCCAAAACACACCGTGATGGGGAGGCAACACCCCGGCTTTGCTGGCTTTGGAGGGGACGATAAAATCCCTGGGAATGCTGCCTGGCTGTGGGGAAGGGGTCGGGCACCTCCTCCCCTCCGGCAGTGCCACCGAGGGTTCTTCTGCCCTCAGCGGCTCCCCGGCTTGTTGTGCCTAAAACTGGGAGCCTGAATTCCTGCTGGATGCTGTCCTGGGATTCAGGGAAGGCAGGTCATCAGCCTCCTCCATCCAGCGCTTCCAGGAGCGACAGGTACTTCCGATCCATGGAATATGAGCAAAAAATGTGCTTTTGGGGTCGGGGGGCTCCGACATCACAAACAGAGTGAGGAACTGAAAGTGCCGTCCCAAACCCAGCCTGGCTTCTGGGCCAAGTGCACTGGGAATGTTAAAAAATAATCAGGAAGGTTTTCTAGACAGGAAAAAAAAAGGTCCCAAACACATCCTTTGCCTGCGCCCTTACAAGTCCCTTAACTCTTTTTCCCCCCTAAATGGAGAGGGAAATACTGTGTTTTTTTGCTTTTGGGGGGGTTGTTTGTTTTGTTTGTTTTAAAACTTTGGCCTCATTAATTTCCAACAAAAATTTCCCCCCAATAAAAGGAAAACATGGAAAGAAAAACAAACTATTAGAAAAGAGAGGAGGGAGGAAATGTTATTTAAAAGGTTACCAGACCACATCATTTTCCAATGATATTATATACTCCCTGCAGTATCCAAAATATATATGGGCCTTAGGCCAAGAATGTAAAAAAAAAAAAAAAAGAAGAAGAAGAAGGAAAAAAAAGAAGAAAAAACACCCAGCGTAGACACAACATCTGGACAGAGGCTGAACAAAACCTCCATTTATCACACTTAATCCTGCAATGAAGCAGTCAACAGTTTACTTCTGTTTTGCTAATTTAGCTGCTTTCATGCTCCCGAGGTGGAAAAGCCAAAGTAAAAGCTTGGAATTAAGTGTCACTTTGTGAAGCTACTTCTTCTTCTGCTCTTTTCCCTGACACTTTCTTCTCCTTTCTTTTTTTTTAATCCTATTCTTTTATTTATTCCGCCTTCCCTGCCTCCCCTCCCCCACTCGAATTTTTATTTCCTTTTATTTTTTTTAATCAGTTGGAAAATCCGGTGGCACAGCACCCATGGACAGACCTGGAGGGTGCTGGTACCCACAGACACGTGGGGAACCCCCCGAGTCCTGTCCCTGTTTCCACCCAACGTGCCCAAACCCCGCAGTGCCCAGAACGGATCCAGTGCCAGTGGAATCTGTGTCTCTTCCCTTCCTCCCCACACATTTCTGCGCCTTTTTCTCCAGGAATAATTCAACTTTTTGTTTAAAACCAAACTATACCAAGAGCAGGGACCCCTGGTCCTTCCAGAAAGGCAGTGAATCCTGATAAATCCAGCAACGGGTCCAAGCACATCCCCCAAGTGCATCCTCCACTCTCCTCCTGCAGCCCCATTTCAGGGGAGCACTGAGGCTGATTTGTCATCTCCCCTGGAGGAAAGGTCACGTTTTCAGCAGAGAAAACCCCATTTCCTGCCCTATTGCAGTGCAAATGTGAGCACATGCATGTGTTTGCCTGCGATCTCCCACAATTAATTCCAGGGCAGATTTCGCTGTCCTCGACAGGAGGTTCTTCCTTCCGACGAGCTATAAAGCACCCGACACCCTGTTTGGGGGCTGGTGATGATAACACCAACCACAGCATTAACCACAGCACATCCCCATCCCCCAGGAGCTACGGGATCCGGAGGATTCTTGTTCAGTCACTTAAATATGGATTTATGGCCAAAACTGGAAAGGTTCTGGCCGCTGAAGATGTACTGCCTGAAGGATGAGGAATCTGGGGCTCCCAGAGAGAAGGTTGGTTTGTCCCATCCCAATGTTTCTTTAAAACTAAGGTGAAACAAACATTTTCTGTTGGAATTTCATCTGTTTCCACCCCTGCGATGGCATTTCCAGCCCGTGCAGGAGAGGAGGGTAAAACCTCCCTGAACATCCAGCTGGGCCAGGGTATTTGCACATATTTACTAAACACAGTTGTTTGCTGCTCTTGTAGCTTCTTTGTTGTGTCAAGAGCCAAAGATACAACAAACATTCATCCTCAGAGGTTTAATTAATACTTGTTAAGACCAGAATAACCAACATCTCAGGACTGCATTGATGCTGGATGCAGCCCGGGGAATTGGGTTTATTTTTGGGGCTGTCTGGTTCCCTGCAATTGTTATATCTCTGGGTTTGCTGTCGTTTCCCTCCACTTGATGTGGTTTCATGTGTGTGTCAAAGGCTGGCTTGTCTGGATAGACACCGCTTGTAACCGGTTTATAAACTGGAAGATAATGAAGTAACTAATGACCTGAGTGCTTTAAGAACAGCAAAGAAAAAGTTCTGTGCGGTGTGAAATGCAAAAAATATTCCCGGTTTCTCCAGAGCAGTGGTTGGCCCTGCATGCCGGTGTTCAGGAGTGACACAGGCCACATTCCTTGTCTAACAGACACATCAATATGAGATTAGATAAGGGGCTGCACGTTCAGGCTGTCTAGAGCAAAAAAAAAATGGATCCAGCTTTGAAAAACAGGAGTGGAAAACTGCTGGGATGCGTGAAACTGGTCCAGCCTCCATCCCTGCCTCAGTGGGCTGATTCCACAGGAACATGAAACCAAGGAACAAATCACCCTTCCACGTCTGGGTTACTGCTCTGGGCATCAAGAGCAAAAAACTGCCCAGAGGCCTTTGGGCTCCTGGAACTGCCCTCTTAAAACTCTCAAAACAATCTGAAGGTGTAACAGAACGAGTCCTGTTCCTTGTGTCCTGGACCTGCCCATCAGCTCCAAGAGTGGACCTTTCCCATTTTTGCTCTATCCCAGCAAACTTTTGCAAAGCTTTGAGCTGTTTCCCTGCAGCCATTTCCCCAGCTTCTTTCCAGAAGCTTGTCTTAGATGGAAATAAGGGACCCACGCCGCTGTGCAAAGGTTGTTCCCTCACATACCATGCCCAAATCCATCCCAAAGTCGAGGGATATTTCGATACAACCAACCCATCTGAGCTCTCCCAGCTCCATCCAGCCCAGCCAGCTGCTGATAATAAATAATCACCTTCCCTTTCCCTCCCCTCACGGCCGAGCCCCGGCGGTTTGGAGGCGCGTGCTGGGCCAGGGCACGGGGACCCCCGGGCATGGGGACCCCCGGGCATGGGGACCCCCGGCCCCGGTGCTGAGGCCGCGCCGCATTCCCACGGCTCCGCCGAGCACAGCCAGACTGTTTGAACCCTCGCATGTCGCTGCGGGGTCACCCGTTCATGTTTACTGTAGGGGAAGGAGGCCGTGGCAAACATTCCTCCCCGGTGCCTCACCCGGGCGGGAGCTCTCCCACCGCGCCGGGCCCGCCTGGGAAAGGCGGCCGGACACGGGACCCTGCTCTGCCCGCCCCGTGCAGGTGCAGCTGGAGGGGAAAGGGCCCCGGCTGCCCTTTTTGGGGGTTGTTTTACTGGAATGAGGTCTGTGAGGTTCAGGATCAGCCCCCGGAGCTTTTGGATGAAGGACGTGGCCACGCCAGCCCGTCCCTGCGAGTGGGCAGCGTTTCCCCAGAGGCACAGCTGTGCCAGGAGCTTGGCCCTGATCCCTTTGTGTCCTCACACTCAGGGTCCACTGAACCATCAGTGTTAGGAAGGGGGTTACACCCCACAGCCCCCTCCCCAAATCAGCAGCCAACCCCCTCCTCGTGGCTTTTCCCCCCTCAGTCCCTCCTGTCCCAGCTGGTTAATAAATGATGGCCCAGCAAGCACCAAGAGCTGAGCGCTGCTGCCTGGTCCTGGGACAGCTGAGGGCCCCCTGAAGTTTTCCAGCAGGGAAACCCCCACATCTGGCAGGAGCCGCTGTTCATCCCTGCTGCCCCCCCACCGTGCCGAGGAGGAGCTGCCAGGGAGGGCAGGAGGTGGACGGGGAGGTCAGAGGGAGAGCAAACATCCCGGCCCTGCCAGTGCTGCCGCCTGCCCGCGCTCCAGCTGCCACACAAAGAGCCTGCTCGGACCCTCTGATGCTGGCCCCGGGTCTGTGGGGTCCTCCAGGGGGGCCGAGCATTCTGGGGGTTTTGGGGAGTGAATTTGGAACCACCTGGGAGAGCAGCTGAGTCCCTGAGCCAGCCTGGGAGTGCTGCACCTTAGGTTGGTGCAATGCTCAGCTGGTCTTTTGTAACCCCCAACTCTCAAATCCCTCCTTTCCCCTCCATGGGCAAAAAGCATCAGTGCCCCAGAAACAGGGTCTGACAAACTACAGCAGAATCGGGCCCTCTGCTTGGCTGGGAAGCTCCTGGCTCGTGCTGGGAGGGGAATTGGTTCCCCTCCTGCTCATGCAGGACTGCGGGAGGCAGCAGGGTGGCTGCGAGCTGGTATTTACCGAGGCCGCGGGGCTGCTGGGGCGAGCGCTGAGCAAACAGCGGCGGATCCCCCGCCCCGAGAGCTCCCCGGCTGCTGGAACAAAGGAAACCTTGGCAGAGGGGAAAGGGGACAAAGAGCCCCCAAGTGCTTTCCCCGAGGACACCTGTGGCAGGGATGGAGCTGGGGGGACACTCGGAGTCCCAGGTGCTGCATGGTGGGCTCAGGGTCACCTTTCCCCGACAGCCCGGTGGTGACACGGCGGGGCCTGGGCAGCCCTGGGCTGAGCGAGGGCTGGAGGGATGCTCGGGCAGAAGGAATGTGCAGGGGGGAATAGGGAGTGTGTACCCCCACGTGCCAGTTTTTCCCTGGATCCCCGTCCCTCACAGGGCTGGGCCATGCTGGGCAGTGCAGACACTCCTCGCCCTCCCGTGCCCAGAGACCCCACTTTTGCTGCTTTCTGCTAAAATAAAGTAAGAAGAGCCTCTGGCTCAGAGTGCACCAAACATTTCGACCCCAAGGGACACTCGCAGCCAGAGCAGCTCCTGTCCCACAAACCCCACTGGAGCATCCCAAGGAGCCCATCCTCAGCCCAGCCGGAGTGCTGGTGGTACCTCTGCCACTGCTGATGCCTTAAAGCCGCCTCTTTAGGGTTGTTGTCTCATGCAGTTTTCTTTTTTCATATTTAATATTAATGGTAATGACTGTGGCAGTAAGATAATAAGCTTCAGTCAGATTAGAAGGGGGTCGGCTCTTATCTGTGCCTGTTGAAGACGCATGTCTTTCACCTGCTCCTTTAATATCCCCCATCTTTCATTCCTACCGCCGAGCCCCCTCCCACTGTCCTAGAACAAAAGGGGTATTATTGTCCGGGGTCTTTTCAGGCTGGAGCCAGGAAGACCTCCTCCTCCCCCAGCCGCTCCCCGAATGTGCAGCAGTTTGAAATGAGCCTTTTTCCTTCCCCGGCAGGAGATTAGCTCGGTTTGACAAGGCGGTGAACTTTAGGCAGGGTGAAATAGGGTCTCCTTGGGGAGTGGAGGCAGTTCAGCCCTGACTAATTCTGACAAAGAGAGGCACCAAAAAAAAAATCCCTGCAAAAAAAAAAAAAAAATTAAAATAAGAAAAACAACCGAGCTGGAGAGGAGGCAGGAGGGGAGGCTCGGGGGAAGGAGGGAGTGCGGAGGCTGGAGGGAGGAAGGAGGGATGGGAGGCCAGAGGGCACGTTCCCGAGCGGGGCTGGGCTGCAGCTCTGGGGTTTGCTCCTTGGGTCTGGCCTTGGAGGAGGGAATCGCCTCCCAGTGCCTCCCCAGCCAGCCCCAGCACGGGGATCCTGCTGCTCCAGGTCCACTTTCTCCCAAAATCCCCTTTCTTTATAATTTTTAAAGTTGTTTGGAAGCCCTTCAGCATGAGCCCTGGGGAAGTGGGACCCCAGAATTTCTTTTAAAACACAAAATGAACCATTTTGCTGCTGTGGCCCAGGCAGATGGTTTAAACAAAATAACCCCAAACCCCACAAAGTGAAAACTCAGGATTTGAATGGAACGAAACCAGAGTGATTCCATTTCAAACTGTTGTTTGTGCTTCAGAGGCCAGAGTTTGTGCAGAGACTTGTGATGGTGACGTGCCCAGGGTGGAGGGTGTGGAGGGAGCCGGGAGTGACGTAGGTGAGGGATTAGAGGAGAGATTGGCAGAGGAAAAGGCAAACTGTTTCCTACGGCAGTGGCTCATCCAGGGGTGTCTCCCATCACAAAAAGACTTTGAAGTGATGCAGAAAAGGGTCTGAAAGAAGGGAATGTGACCTGCAGGGTTGGAGGGCAGTGGGTCTGGCAGAAGACCGAGGCACTGTGTGTTCTGAGTGCTTGGGGCAGAGGAAAGGGAAGCTTTACCCGGGCCCTTACACCAGCACAGCCCAGGCAGCCTCACATGGTGCTTCATGTAACAGGGATGGAGAATCAACTTGGAAATATCCTGTTTTCCCAGGTCATGGGACATGGTGGAAGGCACTGTGTTCCTCTGTAACAGAGAAACTTTTCTATTTAATCAGGTTTTTGAGTTGGAAACGTTTGCAAACGGAAAGTTCCATGTTAATCTTCCATACACACACTCAAATATCACATATATATATGATTATACTCATTTACCCTATATATACACTTGTGTGCACATGTTCAGGTACATCGACCCTGGCTCAGAAAAGCAGGTGTATGACACAGGTCTGGGCACCCTGAAATCCCTTGTCAAGGAGGGAAAGAGGAGGAAGAGGCTGCTCAGATGAGCCTGTGCACAGCAGAGGGCTGACAGAGCCCAGGACAGGGCTCAGGTTCTGGGTTAACTCGTCTCTCAAAATGCCTTTGATCCCCACAGAAAGGGACTGTCACGCCAACTTGTCCCCAAACACACCAGTGAACTGTCACTCAGGATGTTCCTATCTGAGCTCTGACTCTGCTTTCAGGACCCAGAGAGAACACCAAGGCTGTGACATCAATTCCCGCTGATGTCCTGGCCCGCTTGTGCACAAAGGTGTGTTTTCCTCAGACAGCACCAGCCCTCCTGCCACCCTTCTGTGTCACCCTTCTCTGTCACCCCTCTGTCCCCACAGGGCGAGATGACAACCTGAGCAATGTGCCCTCAGGCACCACCCCTGTGCTCTGGTGTCCTGCTGCCTGGTGCAGGACATTTCCTGCCAGTGGCTCAGCAAACCCCTGAAATCTCCCCGTCCTGCCAGGAGATTCCTCCCTAATGCTCATTAAGCCGCTTGCAAATCCCTGGCTGAACATGGCTGCACAAGTTTAATAAAGCGAGAGACAGATGCCATCAATCATGTGGGCCCGCCACACATCTGGGGGAAATCCAGGGCCATTACTCTCCTTTCTTCTCCCCACCTTTGTGTCCCAGCAGCCCATACCCCAGGAGTTCCACCAGACAGGTCTGCTCCCATCCTTGCTTGCTGCACCCCTCCATCCCGGCTGCTGTCCTTGTTCCCCATCACCTGGGGCCCAAACCTCGCCCAAGTGGTAAAGGGGCTTTAGCAGGAACTGTTCTCCTCTGGGCAGTGGGATTTCCATCCTGCTGTCAAATGTGTTGCTCTTTGGAATGACCAGGGCAGTCCCACAAGGGAAAGACCTCAGCACCCTATTTCAGGAATGCAAGGCAAGAGCGGGACCAGGAGGAGAAGGAGAGCAGGGAGAAGGCACAGAAGACAGGGAGGGGAGCAGGAGCCAGCACTTTGTCCTTGCACCTTCCCATTGCACTTCTATTTTCAGCTTTGCCTCCTGCTTGGAAGCAGTGGGAGCAGGAGGAAGATGATCCCTTCAGCAGAGCTCAGCTCGCAGGGTTTTGGTTTGAATTCAGACCATGGCACCTACACTCCCCATCTGGAACAAATCCACACCTTTCCTCAACGGCTTCCATCAGATGGGAGACAACATTTATGGAGCAGATGTTCCCTCTGGAGGAGTCAGGACCTCTCTGCTGTGTCTGAGCCCTGCACAGCCCCGTACACTGCATTTAGGAAACACGGCTCTCTCAGCACAGGGATCCTCTGCTCTGTCTCAGGGACAGGCTCACTAAGAGCAGCTCCTATTTATATGTTTAACAAGCTCCTGCCTTTCTAAAATCTGTATTTAAAAGCACAGGCTGCAGCTCATCAGCTCGACCAGCTCATGGTGGTGGGACAGAGCTCCCCAGCACGCTGGTCCTCCAACACTCTGCTTTGTTTTTACTTGCAGCCCTGGTGGGAGGTGAGAGGTAGGGGAGAGGAGTGGGGGGTGGGTGGGCTGACTGACTGCCCCAGTTTCTTTTTGGGCAATTAGGGATAACTTGCCCTCTGAGGGTGGCAAGTCTCTGTGCTCCGTGGATGTCACAGTGTTGGTGTCTGCACACGTGGATGTGGTTTTTGGAGGAGGTTCTGTCTCAGCAGGGGAGGGCTGAGAGTGGTCACAGACTCTGGATGGGCACTCTCAGCTGTGCTTATTTCTCTAGATCCTCTGGTGTCACCAGGACACAGCCTCCTCAAGGTCTTTTCTACTTCCAAGTGTGGCTGGAAACACAACCTGGGCAAGAAGCAGCTGCCTGTGATGAAAGCAGTTGGAAAGATGTGAAGATTCTCATCAGCCTAAAATCCAGCCAAGCCACGTGGTCAGACAGACACCGCGGGTGGCAACGGGCACAATGGGACAGTGGGCAGGTCCCTTCTGCCTCAACCCTGCCTGAAAGCCAGGAGCACACCTCTCCTCTCACCACATCCCTGGGCTGCAACAGGAATTCCTGTCTATTTGCTGGTGTTGAGACCACAGGGAAACCAGGAGAACAGCCCAGCAGGAGCCACTGCTTAGCTAAAGCTCTCTGTTAAATCAAGTGGTCTTTAAGGGTTTAGTGAGGCTCTTCCCCCCCAGCTCTCCAGGGCTGGGGCTCTCAGCTGTCCCCTGGGTGCCGTGACTGGCAGCTCTGAGTGACACACGAGCGGAGCTGCGGGGCAGGACACGCTCTGGCTCCCACACCAAGTCCTGCCCAGCACCAAACACGCGGCTCCGTCCGGGTTTGCAGGAGCCTCGATACATATTTATTAAAAAAAAGAAAAAAACCAGCAGCGAGATGGAAGGATTTGATGCTCTGAGCTCTTTATGCTTAGGAACAAGGATGGGTTATTGACTAATACAGCGCCGTGGGACGGGAATAATGTGCCAGGTTTACTTCGGTTTTGTCTCCATCAGCCACTGAGGGACCCAAACACGTCAGAGCTGAACAGTTTAGTGCATCCAGCTGGGATGTCACAGCTCCTGTGTCCCTTTCCCAGCTTGTGGAGGTGAATCCTGTGTGGTTACACGTCATGCAAAAGCCAAACTCTTCCCTCAGCCCTGAGGGCTCAGGTGGCATCCAGGACAAGTCACCCCAACCTGTGCCACGCCACTGCCCCAGCAGCCCGTGGGGAGGACGGTGCCTGTCACCCAACGGGCCGATGTTGGAGTGGAAAGTGCTCCCTAAAGGTGTTGAGATGAGCAAAGATTCACGGTATCAAAGAGCAAAGATTCAAAGGTTCCTGGCACCCTTCAGGTCAGCACAGCAGCTCAGGATATCGGGATGTGCTCATGGCACGTCCTCTCTCGTCCTCCTCCCGGTGACCCCACAGGCTTCCCCCTCGCCCCCTCGGCTCTCCCCACACCATCACACCAAGGGCAGAGGGGGCAGAAAAGCTCCAGCTGGCCCGTTTCGTGCCGGGGCTGCTCCGCTGGCACAGGGAGAGCCGAGCCGGGAAGGGCCGGGCTGATTCCAGCCGGAGCCGCGCGGTCCGGCCGGGAGCGCCCGCCAGGCCCCACATGTGGGATAGATTAGCCACAGTGGCTTAGAGGGGCTTCTCTCGCTGCCACTCACCTACCCGCCCGTGTGGCAGAGGGGGTGGCAGGAAGGTTTTCACAGCTGGAATAAATTGCAGGGAGGAGGAGGAGGAGGGGATTGGGAGAGACAAAAAACAACATTGAACTCAAGATGGAAGAAAGACAGTATTAGCGGAGGTAATGGAGAAAATATGTGTGTGTGTGAGAGGGGGTATTTTATTTACAGACTGTTTGTTTGGGGTTGCCCACACACGGTGAAAGCTGGGCAGTGGCTGGACTCCAAAATCCCGGCAGCCACTTTGGCTCGGAGGGGGAAGAGGAGTAGAAAGAGGGGAAAAAGAAGGGAACAGGGAAATACAGAAAGAAGGAGAAAGAGGTGGAATTAGGCAAGGAAAAAATCCCATGGCACTTGTTTGGGCAGTGAAGGAGTTCAGTGGGTTGAGAATCTCTGGGATTGCCTCTGCCTGTGCCTGTGGTGACTGGACAGGGAGCTCCCCGGACATTTGCTTTTCCCCTCTGGCAAAGTGCTGAGGTTGCCACCCCAGGACCCCCGGCAGCCTCACTGACCACTCTGAGCTTCCCTGGGGAGGGATAACACAACCCAGAACTCCCCAGGGAAAGGTTTTATTCTTCACACTCTCCCCCTGCCCCATCTCGTGAAATATTGGAATTAATATAATAACACACCTTAATAATATTATCCCTTGTCGAGTCCATAAAAGTCCCCTCTTGCATTACGGCATTTGAGAGACTATTAAGTTTTAAGGCCACGAGACCTCCATGAAGGAGAGAAGTCATTTCCATTTTTCCTCTCTTCTGAGGGCACTGGGGTTTATGGGACAGTCAGGAGCTGGGATTGATGAGGCACGTGGCCCCCACGCTCACGGGGAGGGCAGGGCCCAGGACAGGTCACAGAGGTCCCAGCACATCCCCAAGGATGGGGCTCCCGGTAGTGTGGGCTTGGAGTGGCTACTGCTCTCTTTCTACACGTGATTCTTCCCAAATCCCAGGCTTTCCTGCAGAGACAGGTGTTTAGGGGGGAAATGAGGTGATTGCTTTGACACACAACAGCGTGAGGGTGTGGGGTGGAACAGGTGATGGTCCTGAGATCCTCCTGTGCAGTTGTATCCCTGCACACAGCTCCCACCCCGGGGAGCAGGACCATGGCCATGCTTGCCAAAGTGCAGAGAGGGTGGAAAATTCCGTATTTTGCATGACAATGGGGGCAGTGACAGCACCCAGCACAGCCCAGGGTCCCTTCTGTGAAATACAGCGGGGGTTGAGGACCCTCCTTTCCCTTTCCTTTCTGCTCTCCCTCATTTCAGAGTAAAACCCCAACAGGATTAAAATGCAAGGAGCTGCTCCTGCTGCTCCTGGGGAGCTGTGTGGGCTGGGGGTGACAGTGGTGGTGACACAAAGGTGGTGACACAAAGGTGGCTGCTGCTCACGGGGGTGGCACCGGTTCAGTGAGAGGCGCTCAGAAAACGTGGGCTGGGAGAGGAGGGTTTGCAGAGCCCACAGTTCAGAACATGTGAGGGTCTGGGGGCTTCCTTCCCAATTTGTATGAGCTGTATGAATTCCAGGGATTGTCCCCAAAGAGCAGTGAGGGCTCACAGCCCAAACCCAAAGGCGTGGGGGGGACAGGAGGACCTTCACCGAAAGGCAACGCTGATAAAAAGCAAAGTGAGAGGCACAGATCAAGTGAGCACATCCCTCAGTGAGCCAAAGAGAGAGGACAACCACAGGAATGATGACAAGAAAGGAGAATGTAAAATTCCTTCCCTTTTATCAGGAGTATTGTGCTGATTTTAGGCAGCTGGATGGATTCAGAGCACTATTTACTCCAGATTTCTGCCTCTGCAAAGGCAGCAGAGTTGTTTGTGATTTACCCCAAGATCAGAGCTCTGATTCACTGCCTTTAACCTGCCATTCCAGGCTGCTCCCCCATCCCATGCCATGCAGGAGCTCAGCACTGGGATCTCAGAGTTCCAACTCCCTCACCCCTGTTTGTTGTGCTGCCAAAGAAAGGGCACATGAGGAATGTCTGGTTTTTTTACTAAAGCACAATTTTACAAAGACACGGCGTTACAGCAAAACCTCCACTAAAACCAGATAAAATATCCTTCCAATGGCCAAGAAGAGTTTGAAAACAGGACCACTGCAGGCTCAGGAAACCAGCAGGCCAATTAAAAAAAAACCCCTTTCACATTTATTATTATGTAAAATCTCATGCTCTTTAGGGCAATCTCATGATTATGAAGGGGTCAGGGGAACTGATTTATGATTAGAGAGCTCTTGGCATCGGCAATATTGTATATGTTTTAATTTTGAACCTTAATAATCCATCCAATATGCGGCACTTGATCATGACACTCATTTCTCACGTATAATTTTGCAAAGACTCTTCACATCCACCTTCACCTCCTCGCTAACACACCGAGCAGTGTTAAACCTCTTCCCTGCGCCAAAGTCAAATGCAATCCAACTTTTCCCTGTCGGATCCAGCTCCCCAAAAGCCGGGCAGGACAGGGTTGGGGAGCTGTGCCAGCAGCCCTGGGGTGCAGCGCGTCAGTCCCTTGTCACCGTCCAAAGTGACAAAGCTCCCCCCTCGCACCGAGGGGATGCTTCTGCTCCGGCGAAGGGGAAACCTGGCATTTCTCGGGATTTTTTTTTTGTGAATTTTTCCCCTAGAAGGGTAAAAAGAATTCCTGACCTTTTTTGAAAGTCTTATATTTCTAAAGACGCTGTTTTGCTCGTCGGTGTGATCGCGGGTGCCTCGTGCCTGCTCAGGAGCATCAAATACGAGTTTCTGCTGAGGCAGCATCTTGGGCCACAGTGCCCAGACATGAATCAAGTTACAGCCTGTGCCCACTGGGGTAAAAAAAGGGGAAATCAGGGCTGGTCAGTGAATCCTGGGCTGGGGAAGAGACTCCACTGCCCTGGGAACCTTGTTCAGGGAGGACACATGAGGCTGGCGGTGCAAGGCTGGACGGAGGCGGCTCAGGGTCTGTCCTGCTCTGATTTCACAGGATTCCCACTCAAACAACCCCAAGCTCCACGTCCCCTGCCCAGGATGCCCTCCTTGCCCCTGCAGCCGTGTCCCCTCTCCTTCTGCCATGCGAGGTGTTTATTTAATTGTTTTCCTGCTCCTCGGTGGCAGTGCTTCCCTGCCATTAAACCCTGCCAGCCGCGCTCTGACTGGGTAATTTAAAGCTATAGTTAAATTATGACTTCTCTGAACCTGTTGTGGCACTGACGCATAACCCTAATTAAATGATCGCATCCATTCTAAAGCCAGTCTTTTCTCCCCTCAAACGTTAATTACAACATAAGAGGCTTTAATGGCTCGCCTCACCTCCAGCTCCTCGAAAGAAAGGTCATGCGATTAATTTTCGTCATTAATCTTTTCCCAATGTGGACATTGTGCTGTCACTGGAGCCTATTAAACCCCCTTGGTCCCCCTCCCCTTCTTCTCCCTTCTCCCCCCTTCATTCCTCCCCCACCCCGAAGTGAATGAGAGAACAAAAATATTTAAGCTCCACTTTGGCTGTGGTTTGTTCTCGGGCCTTGGGACAGTGCTGGGAGATGTCCCACACCCACCGTCCACCTGAGAGCAGTGGGGACATTGCTCTGCTGCACAGGGGGTGATCTGGGGGTGGTGGGATCCCCCCGAGGGCTGCACAGGGCCCTGGGGTGGCAACACAAGGGCACGGCCACGTCCTTCGTGGTGGAGGCTGCTGAGGCTTTGGCGGGGGCATCTGGACAGACCTCTGGCTGTCCAAACACAGGGGATGGCTCGAGGTAGCAGGGGTAGCAGGAGGGGTGCAGAGGGACTGCAGGGCCTGGCCGGGGTGGGCACGGCTCTGGGAGCAGAGCTCGGTGCTGCCAGAGACCCTCGCCGTGCCTGGCAGCGGCTGCAGCCTCTGCTGCTGAGGGACCTGCTTCAAGGCCCCTTTTAGGTTTCTTTTCGCCCTTTTTTCCAAAGGAAATAGGCGTTTTCTGAACTCCACAAGATCAGCTTCAGTGACTTAATCCCCCCAAACCTCGGCGCAGGTCTGGCTCCAGCCGCGTTCCTCAGCAGCTGGGGGGGGGGGGGGGGGCAAGAGCACACGTTTAGCTAATTTGCTGTATTGTTTCAGCTGAAACGAAGGTCTGAATAATTCCCTTTTATCCAGGGTGACGTAATCAGGGAACAAGTTGCTGCACGGTGGGGCTGGCAGTGCACAGAACCCTTTGGAATGGCAGCTTTAGGCAAAAACCGCCCCGGGATCCGTCGCGCAGCCGAGCCCGACAGCACCGTGTCCCCGGACTCGCGGCGTGCCCCAGTTTGAGGGGCTGAGAGCGCTCCTGAAGGGTATGACCCACTTCCCAGCCCTCCCTCCAGCTCACTGACATCCTTTCTTCCCATTCCCAAGGGCGGCGACTCATGGGGGAAAATCCTGGAGTATTTTAATAAAGAGGAGACAGATGGTAGTCACCTCGCCGGGTAAATATGTGAGTGGGAAGTGGTCCAACGGCACGGCGAGAGAAAGAGAACAGGAGAGAGACAGGATGATCCTATTTTGACCAGGATCCCTCCTTCAAGGTGCCGCTAAATGGCTCCTTCACACCCTCCAGGGTCTCTCTGGGCTTAGACATCTGAGGTGCTGGATCCCCATCCCTCCCCAGCAGGGCTCTGGCAGCTCCGCACCCCTCCGGCAGCTTTGGGGCTCTCACCGTGCTCTGGGTTCTCTCCCGGCTGATCCCTGCCCCTTGCTCCAGGCCTGGGGGGAGCAAGGCAAGGAATCTTGGCTTTTGCCAGAGGATTTGTTGGCAGCAAGGGCAGGGCAAACAGCTCGGGATGGGGCTGGCAAATTCCACCTGAATTTGGGAATTGGACTGAGCACTCCCTGCAAGTGCTGCTGCTGGGCTGGGCTGGGGTGTCTGCGGTGGGAACCACACAAACAAACCTCTGCCCTTTGGGTTCCTTCCCGTGGGCATTAGGGATGGTGAAATTCCCAGAAATGGGTGGTGAACAGTCTCGGGAATGGGCAGACACAGCAATACTCCTCCCTGGGGCTGGAGCCCTGTCCCGTGGAAGCCCTTGGTGAGATGGGCCAAGCACGGAGACCTCGAGGCCTCACGTGTGGTGAATTCGGCTGGGAAATACCTGAGGTGGTGGGAGGGAGGTCAGAGTGTGGCTCTGGGGCTAAAATCAGCTCCATGAACTGCCAGAGGATCCTTTCCACTGAAACAAGCCTGGAAAGAGCCTATGCAAATGTGGAGAAACCAGGAAAGCATCTGGATTCACAGCCTGGGGCTTTGCCAGTGTCTCTGGGATGGAGGAGGGAGTTACAGGGAAAAGAGGGGATGGCAGGTGTGACAGCAGCATCCTGAGCTGTGGAAAATCACTCCAGCTCAACAGACTTGGGCTGATTTTCACTCACTGGGCCCTGCTCACCTTAAGTGATGCTAAATCACCCGGTAAGAGAACAGCAGCCAAAATATGATCCTGCTCAAGCCTTGGACACTACAATAATAATTAATACCTTCCTGACTGCCACTTTATTGTTAGAAAATAAACAGCCGATGGATAAAGCCTTCCCAGAGACTCCTGTGCCCTGGAGCACGGGAACACTGCAGTGCGTGTCCCTGCACCAACGTTACATTTCAGACCAACTACAGGATATAACTCTGGTTTCCCATAAAGAGGTGAAAAAAGGGATTGGGATGAATTTCTCCATGCCTGGGCAAAACCAGCCAGCTGAACTAAAGGGAGATATGAGCACAACAGGGCACGAATCCCACTAATAACAGAGGTATCAGCAGTGTAGGGGTTCTGTGTTGGCCCGGGGACTCTGTGCCAGCCACAGAGGCAGAAATCACTGCTCCCCACGAGCTTTATGTCCCAAAACGACAGCCTGGGGACTCGTGTCCCTCTCTTTCTGCAGAGACAGGTTTGCCACTATAAAATCCACATCAGGATTTCTGACGCCCCAGGTGCTGAGGGGGTCTGGTACTTGCAGTTCAGACGATCGTAATGGCTCTTCCCAGCTTTAAAAGCAGCGATTAGGAACACTCAGCTCTGCAGCGGGGGCTGGTTCCCCCCTCAGGGGGAGCCGTGCAGGACCTGCCCCAGCTCCACTGCCACCCGATGTCCTCCGGACATCGAGGATCAACAATTTAGCTTCACCTTTGATGACCCTCGTGGGTCCCTTCCAGCTCAGGATATTCCACGATTCTGTGATTCTATATTTGGGCTCGTCTCCAAACACTACCCGAGGTTTGGGGAGAAAGGCACGAGGGTGACCCAGTTTAAACGCGTGTTTTCTCCCCAGATAACCCCTTCCTGGGCGTGGGCAGCGGTGGCAGCAGGCAGAGCATCGCGGCTGCCCAGGATCAAAGCCAGGGGCTGAGCCGAGCCCGGCTGGCAGCGGATCCCTGCCAAGGCTCCTGCCAAAACACTGCTGAATGGAGACAATGGCAAACCCCTCTGGCTTCCCATCGCCGCCGCCGGAGCCGCCCCGGCTCGGACACCCGCCGGTTTTTTTCTCTTTGTCCCAAGGACATTGGGGACATCACGTCCGCAGTGCTCCGTGTAGCAGGATAATAATAATTAATAACCATTAGCAACAATAAGGATAATACCAGCGCCAGGCCGGACTGGCTGTGCAGAGGAGACACTTTTTTTTCCTCACTTTAATGAAAACAATGATTTGACTTTGAAGAAAGTGACTTTTTTTTTTTTAAGTGGAAGCTGAATCCGCTCCCCTGCCCCCCCACACACTCCTTCTTCGCCCCCTCCCTCCTTTTTTTTTTAACTCTCCTTTTTTCTTTTTCTTTTAATACTCTGCGTTCTATCATGCAAATCCCCTTTCAAATTATGAGAGTATTAGAGCCATCAGCGGTAATGTCACCGCCACAAAATGAGAGCAGGGACTTAAGCACCTAACGAACAATGAAATGTGCGAGCCCTGGGACAGGACAATTAAGAACTGGGCTTAGCCAGCCAGGGAAATTTATTGCTATCAAATCCATATTTCTATTTTCCCCCTGAACAGTAACCTATTTGAATATGATTAAAGGGTTTCATTAGAGCTGAGAGAAAGGCCCGTGTCCCGCCGTTCCCTGTGAGCTCACAAACACGCGCCCAGACTGCGCTTCGGGGAGGAGGAGGAGGACGGCAAGGAGGGGAGGAAGGAAGGAGACGTGCATGGGACGGATGCCCAGGGTCACCAATCCCCAGAGTGCTGGCCAGGAGCTGGACCACTGGCACAGGCCAGGACACTGCTCGTCCTGTGCCACCGACAGCCCCGGAGGAGCTCCGGTGCCGAGGGGAGGAGAGCTGGCGGGAGAACTTGGGGCTGGGGATGAGGGAGGTGGGAAGGAGAACTTGGGGCTGGGGATGAGGGAGGTGGGAAGGAGCTGTGGAGCAAAGGGGCCTGGCATCACGGGGTGCTGCTGGGTAACAGGGAAAGCAGGGCATGAGCCCACATCTCACCTGCTCGGGGCACCCTCGGCTGCACTGAGCTCTGCCCATTCCCGTGGGCACCGTCAGTGGGTGACACGGGCACAGGCTCAGAGCGTGGGGACAAGAGGACAGAGGGTACAGACAGACATCCCTTCCTCCCTCCCCCACACACAGGGTGTGCCAGAACAGTCATTCAGGAGGGAAAGAAGAGACCAGGGTTTGGCCAGACAGGAGCATCGAGGAACACCTGAAACCCCAAAAGGTTTCACAGTTGTTTCCCTGTCCCCAAGGAGGCCGTTTGTGTCCTGGGCAAGGCCAGGTCGTTTTGCAAAGCCCCAAATGCACAATCACACAAGCTCTGCATCTCAAACACTTATCCCGCCTTTTATCCAGAGCCCACTGCCATCAGCACCAGAGTTTTCCATCACTTCAGAGCTTTAACACCCTGAACGTTCACTATTTTTGCAATTAAAGAAACCTCAGCCTCTGCTACACTATTTATTTACTCACTATTCCCACACTACAGTAAATTCATCACAAGAGCCGAGTCCCAGCTCACCAGATCCTCAACAGAACAGTATTTTCTGGCATTTGCAAGCTCCATTGAGCTGGTTTTGCACCTCAGCTTTTGGTCCTGCTGCAGAGCCCACGTCACCAGAGCTCTCCAGGAGCTGGAACGGATGGAAGTGAGATGGAGGGAGCGAAGGGAAAGGTGTGCTGGTTCCTGCAGCTTGGCAAATTTGGGAACATAAAGCACAAAACTTTTGGAGAGAGAGACAGAGAAAGAAAGAAAGAGAATAGGTCTGTCCCCTGTGACCAGCTTGAATCACTCAATACCTGGCCTTGCCATTGATAATTTGCTTGTAAATAGTCCAGAAAGGAATGACAACACAAGGATTTGTGGTACTGGTTTGCTGCTGGTATTTCTGGAGGAGTGTGGCCCACAGGGGTGCATCTCCCACCTTTCCAGGGCAGTTATCCCCAGGTCACTGCTCCACCAAGGCACCCTGAAATCCCTGTTTGCCTCCTTCCCCTTTGCCTGGAGAACTGTCAGTTAAACAGGTATTTAATTCCAGACTATTGAGTGATCTGACCTGCCACCATCACTTTCCATTTGTTTACATCATGTGCTTTTGAAAGAACAGAGAGGATCTGAATGCAAACTTGAATTTCTCTCTCTCTGTCTCTTTTTTGAGTGAATATGGATTAATTTTTCCAAGGTATTTCTCACCCTACATGTGCCAATCCTGGCACTGGAGCCAGGCCTGGCAGGGGGTGGGTGATCCCATTCCCTTGGTTCGGATGGAGCCCTGGCAGAGGCGTGGGGCTGAGGATGATAAGCAGGGATGTGTTTCCCTGGGCCTCCAGCCCATCCAGCCCTTGGGGGGTGATCCTGCCCGCACAAAGGTGCCGGGGTGCTGCTGTCCCAGGCTCCCTCCCCTCTGCCCCGGCACTGGAGCTGCTGCAAGGCTGGGAAGAGCAGGAAGACGCTGCTGATCCCTGGAAGTGCTGCTGATCCCTGGAAGTGCGTGACCGAGGGGACGGGGCAGGCACAGGGACAGACCCAGGCTGAGCTGCTCATTTAGCACGGTATTGTTGTGAATAATCACCGATTTGGGAAAACAGCGGTATTCAGGGCAGTACTTAGGAAGGTAGTAAAGTCCCATTGGAGCCAACGGGACTTATGGACACTCAAGTTAAGCGACCGCTTAAACACTTGGCTGAGTGGGTGCCAATAACAATAATTAGTGCAACTCCTGGCAATTACAGAACCAGGGATTTGAGGCCGGGGTGGAACCCGCTGTCTCCCTGCTGAACCTGCTGCTCCACAGCCCCGAGGATGCAGCCCAGGATTCGAGGATGCAGCCCAGGATTCGAGGATGCAGCCCAGGATTCCCGACACGGAGCCCAACGGGAACCACGCGGGTCCTTCCCCCACGTCCACGTCCCGGTCCCCACACGCCCCCTCCCCTCGCCACGAGCACGCTCCCCGTTAATTATCTCTCCCTAACGAGCTCACCCAGCGGCCGTGGGCAGCAGGGAGGGCTGGCAGGGCCCACAGCCCCCCGGGACCTGCTGGTGGCAGCTCTGTGTCCCCGTCAGGTCGCCCTGTGCCGGGGCTGCCTCCCCTGCCCACCCCCACCCCGGCGAGGCATCACAGCTCCTAACGAAACGGAACTGCTGCCAGATGAAATATATTACTATTAAATACTTAATTCTTCTAGTGAGCGGAGAGCAGCCAGTATGAATACGATTATTAAAGAAAATTACTTTGGCTGATCAGATATTTCTGCATACTAATTTCTGACCCTTCTTTCCTCTCTGCTTGCTTCTCATCCCTTAGAGACCAGGACAGATAAAATTCCATCACAAATAGCTGATTACTGGGGCTTGCATTAAAATCAAATTTTTTTTCCTCCCGGCTCTAATGTCCTTGCCTAAAGTAGAGGCAGCAGCTGTCAAAAAAAAAAAAAAAAAAAAAAAAAAAAAAAAAAAAAAAAAAAAAAAAAAAAAAAAAAAAAAAAAAAGGCCTCAAGATTGGTCTAGATCTGAATATCTTGAACTTCGAGGCTGCTGCTGTTATCGGCTGCATCCAAAAGCTGAAGTTGTCTCTGAAGCAGCCAGGCTGGGGGTTTGGAGCAGGAAGGCAGCGGGAGGGATGCCCCAGCTCAGGGCAGGGATGCTGCAGGGACAGCAGGAGGTTCCACCCCTGCCACCAGCTCCCCCAGCCCCTGTCCCTGCCCTGCTCCTGCTCCAGCCCTGCCCGTGGGGTCCCTTCCCAACCGGATCATCCAACACTCTCTGGCTGCTGCTGAAAAAGGCAGAGGCCAAACTGTGCTGACAGGAGCAGGTGGGTTGAACACGGCCAGCAATGGGGTGAGCACAACCCGGGCACTCCGTGGGAGGTTCAGACCCACACAGCTTCACCCCCTTTCCCTGCTCTCCACAGGGACAGATGTAGAACTTACACAAACACCCCTTTGAGTCCAATCAACTTAGAACCACAGAATCATGGAATGGTTTGGGTTGGAAGGGACCTTAAAGCTCATCTCGTTCCAACCCCTCTGCCAGGGGCAGGTTCACCTTCCACTAGACCAGGTTGCTCAGAAACTTTTGTCAAGTTTTGCATCTCCCACCGTCGCCCAGGTCACAGTCACCCTGTCACAGCACGAGGAAGCCACTAAAAATAATTCCCTCCTGTCTGATCCCTTCCCCACCACCATCACCCCACCTCTCCCTCCGCTAACGCACCCAACCAGGAAGGCTCCAATTTACCTGCTTTTGAATAAAGACACTTGTACAGGTGTCACGGTGCTGAAGCCCTAATTACAGCCTGAGCATGTTAATTCCCAGCTCCAGCTCCAGCGCCTGTCTGGATGGGGGATCCTGTCTGCCCCTTCCTCTCCCCCTCCTCGGGAACTGCGAGTGGGAGGGGAGCAACGGGGGGATTCAAGGCTCAACTTCTCACTCTCCAGAGCTTGCTGGCAAGACACTCGTTTGGGAACTGAAGCCCTTGAAGTTTGAGTTTCATGTCTGACCCTGCTGGACTCGCTCCTGGGGAAGTGTCCTGGCTCTGGGGAAGGGAAAAGGGAAAATCCCTTTGCAGAGGTGGCGTGTCCCCCTTGGCTTCCCAGCTGCCCTACAGCCGGGCTTGGGGCCGTGCCCACCAGCCCTGGCTGCAGGCACCATCTGGGAGCCCCTGGTCTGGCAGGCACAGCCGGCCAGCGCCGGCAGCCCAGGGCCGTGTGTGCACAAGGACAGGAATGTTTGTTTTTCCTTATTGACTCTCTCCGAATAAACGCCCGGGCCGGCAGAAAGGGGCTCCAGCGGCAGCTGTTTACCAAGTGTTTGTGATAAAAAGCTTCTCCATAGGAACAGGTGGCACGGGACTGTCCCCAGGAAGCGCCGGGCGGGTCCACAGCCTGTCCCGGCCGGGCAGTGCAGAGCAGAACAGAGAGATTTTCACCCTGCTCTGGGTGCAGCCAGGCTGGGGCAGAGCTCGGGGGGTGCAGCCAGGCTGGGGCAGAGCTCGGGGGGTGCAGCCAGGCCGGGGGCAGAGCTCAGGGAGTGCAGCCAGGCTGGGGCAGAGCTCGGGGGGTGCAGCCAGGCTGGGGCAGAGCTCGGGGGTGCAGCCAGGCTGGGGCAGAGCTCGGGGGGTGCAGCCAGGCTGGGGCAGAGCTCAGGGGTGCAGCCGGGGGCCGGCAGCCCAGGTGTCCCCCGACCACGGCAGAGCTTTTCCCAGCTTCTCCCAGGGCCCCTTCCCGGTGCCTCGGTGCTGCCGGAGGGTTCAGCCTGTCACCTGCGCCCCTGCCAGGGAGCAGGGCTGTTAACTCGTGCTGACACGGGCCCGGAGCGGCCCCTCCCCGTCCTTGATAACTCATGGCAGCAACACTTGCACAAATCTTTAATTGTTTAGTTTAAAGAATTGTGTTTTGACCGCAAGGGGATTTTGGCTGGAGCTCAAGAACTGATAATGATATTTTGCTGCCAAGACGTTGTCTTGGCTCTGCCTGTGTTAATGTTCACTTACAAGAAGCTCCAATTAACTGCATCAGCTCTCACCGAGCGTGAGCGAGAGGGGGGGGAGAGATGGTGGGATTTTTGCAAAAGAAAGAAAGAGAGAAAGAAAGAAAGAAAGAAAGAAAGAAAGAAAGGAAGGAAGGAAGAGGGAAAAAGAGAGAAAGAAGAAAAAAGAAAGAAGGAAAAGCAAAGCAAAACAGAATCACAGAATCACAAAATCATTTAGGTTGGAAAAGACATCCAAGATCATCGAGCCCCACCTTTGACTGATCACCACCTTGTCAACTAGAACCAACAACCAACACAAACAGCCCCCACACAGCAACACTTGGCAGGAGATGGTTTCCCAGATGCTGGACCATGGAGTCCCAGCTCTGCTCCATCCGGAGCCATCTCCATCTCCCTTTCCAAGCTCTCCCAATGCAAAACACAGCCCAAGCAAGGCGGGTCCAGTGACAACAAGGGCAGTGAGGGCTGTGCCATGCTGCCCTCTGGGAGCAGCCTGGGAGTCTGTCTGACCAGGTGGGTGCACATTGACCCCTCCCCGTCCCACTTTTCATGGGTGACAGAAGCAAGGAGGTAAAACTGAGGTGTTCTGGCACTGCTTCTCTCTGCTCCCAGCAGTCTCAGACAGGGCTGACACACAGAGCACCACAGAGCTGTGACTGACAGACACACAGGTCTGACTGCCCATTGCTTTCCCAAACCCAACATGGGGGGACAAATATTTGGGAAGACATGCACTTCCAGGCTCCCAGCCTGAGCAGAGCCTGAACACACACGGTGCAGCAGAGCTGGAGGATCTTCCCTCGGGGGGTCCGTGGGTACGGTCCCATCCAGGCTGGAAAATGGGGCAGCTTTGGGCTGTTCCTGTGCCAGCACTGCCCTGTGCCTTGCAGGTGCCGGGGGCAGCCCACGAGGTTGAACCCAAAGGCAGCAGAGGCTTTGGGATCAGAGGCTGCAGCCGTGCTCGGGACCAGCTGCCTCCCCGGGAGGGCACGTTCCGGCTTGTTCAGGGGCTTTGGGGGATCCAGCCCAGGGATTTCTCCGCAGAGCTCCGGCTGTGCCCCGGCCAGCTCAGGGAGGGTCAGATCCTGCCCTCGGCTCACGTTACACAAACCCGAGGACAGGAAGATTTAAGAGTGGAGATGCCACACAGTACAGTGGGTTGTTTGTCCGCCTTTGAAATCGGAGTTAGCGGGAGCAGAGGGAGGGAGGGAGGGAGGGAGGGGGGCACCGGCCTGTTCCCCTCCCTACGGTTCCTTTCTGGCATCGAGGGGAACTGCATTGACTCTCTTTGCCTCTGTTGCTTCAGGTGCAGCTCTGTTTTCTTACATGTTAATTTTTTCCTGTTTTATTATCCTGTCCCTCAGCCGCTACCAGGAACCCTCCTCCGGCTCGGGGAGCGTTTCCTCCGGCCACAGCTGGGATGCATTTGGGCAGGGGGAGCCCTGCCACCGCTGCTGGGGGGTGGGTGCTCCTTGGGTGCAGGCGTGAGTGATTCCTGCTGCCACCAGCCCCAAGACAGACCATTCCCAGAAGCCGTTGAGGTTGCCTGAGAATCTGCAGGAGCATCTCAGTGAGATGTCTCTGCCCAGGGGACTGATGGCAGCCACCCCAAACCACAGGCAGGATGGTGGCCCCTTGAGGGGACCCTCACCCCTCAGGTGTGTGTTCTGTCAGCTGCTTTTCATGGCCAAAACAGATTGGGGCAGAGCTCAGGATGAGTCAGGAGTGGTTCTGCCCAGGCTGTCCCTGCATCCAGCTGGAACCACCATCCCCCAGACCCACATTCACCCCTCTCCTGCCCTCTTGGGTGCTCTGTGTTGCCTTTGGGAAAAAATCTCCCTGCTCATTGACTACAGGAGGAGCAGAAGCAGATTAAAGCTGAGTGCTACAAATAACCCCAGTGGGAAGCTCTGAGCAATCCCTCCTGGCTCCGCTCCCAGGGAAGCAGGAGCCCCTTCCCTGCCCACATCCTGTCCTGACCCAGGTCACCAACTCTCCGGGCAGAGTCTGTCCCTCTGCAGGGGCTGGAACCCGCTGGGACATGCTGGTGACCTGCAGTGGAGGATGAGTCAGGTTCAGTGCCATTCCCAGATCCTGGAGCCCATGGAAGCACCAATGGACCCAGGATTCCTTCCTGCTGCCAGATCCAGCTAGAGGCAGAGATGGGGTGTGAGACAAATCTTCCATTTACATTTTAATTTCAATAAAATTGTTTTATTTTGTGTTTTATTGCAGTGCTGGTGCAATAAAAGCTCTGTTAGCCCCGGGGAGACTCTCTCACAGGAGGTTTCCCAATTGGAGCTGGGCAGGAGAGCCCAACTCCTGCTCTATCCCAAACCTGCTCCACAAAGAGCTCTCTTCCATGTAAACCCAGGCGTGAGGGCAACTACAAGCCCTGAAATGCAAATTGTGCTCCTTTATTTCAATAAACCACAGGATAAACCTACTGCAGGTAAGCACTGGGTGTTCCCTGCTTGTTCCCAGCTCTGAACCCTCCCTTCAGCATTTCAATCCCTGAGTCACATCCAGCCCAAACCCAGAGACCGACTAAAAATCAGGACAGTTTTTTAAAGTATAGGGGTTTAAAAGTGTAAAGGTTTAAAAGTATAGTTGTTTAAGTTTTGACAGTTTTTAAGTATAATTTTAAAAGTTTCTGCGAGGTTTTTCTTTTTGTCTTTCCTCCCTTTCAAAATGAAAAACTTCTGGGTGCACTTTTTCAAGCTTTCCTCTTTATTTTCATGGAAGATTCTCTCCCTCTCAGTCAATAAAGACACCCAGGACACAGATTAGCATTTGGCCCTCTGCTCATCTGCTAGATTAATTTCAAGTAAATTATAAGTAAAGAATGATTGATCATTGTGATGATTAAGAATTTATCCTCATATAATACCTTTCATCTGCAGAGGCACAGCAGATCTTAGAGCAATAGGTGCAGGGAAAAGTCATGTGTTGATTCGAATCACAAGCTGTTGGGAAGGAGCACAGATCCCCTGCCCCTGCTTTGGAGAGGGCAAAGCCAGGGCAGAGAAGAGCCTGGTTTGAGAGGTATCAAGGCAGCAATGAGGTCCCACAGTCCCAGCTGAGCCTTTGAATCAGTTTTGATGGTGTGAAGGTGCATAAACCCTCAGCTCGATCCTGCCTGGAGCTCAGCACAGCAGTTCCTCCTCACAGCCCTGGCACACACATCTCTGCCCCCCACACCCACACGTGCCCCTTCCACCCTGCCAGTGAATCGTGGTGGTTTGTTCTCCAGGCTTGGAGATGGAGGAGAAGTTACTGATGTTTTGGGTCTGAGACACGTGGGAGGTGCTGGGTGTCACGGAGCAGCCTTGGACAGACGGGTCAGATCCCACTCCAACCTCCTGAACCTGCCTGTCCACACGGACATCCTGCTCCTGCTCCTCCTATTTTGTGTTTCCAACAGCCCAGACACGGGTACAAACACGGGGTGTGAAGGCTCAGCCCAGTGCAGGGAATAGGGGGTTTTGCTGGGGAGTTCAACACTTTGGGAGCCCTGATGGTCCTCCCTGGAGGGAGCTCTGCCCGTTCCTGTCGGGAGGGAGCCCAGATGTGGACAGCCCTGCTGGGTCCTGGCCATGCCTGTAACTTTTCAATTCCTCCTCAGCATCTCTGCTGCCCACCTGGGCTCTGCCAGGCGTTGGGGGATATCCCACCTTCCCGACGGCGATAGATTTATGTCCTCGGCAGAAAGGACGGGCCGGTTCCAGTCGGGCTTTCACAAACGCCGGGATCGCGGCGCAGCAGGACAGGAAGATCCCACCCGCGGGGCCACGCAGCCCCCCGGGCCCCCCCTGCATCCCGGCCCACCGCCGCCCCTTCCCCGGCCTCAGACAGTCCTCAAACAACAACTGTCTGCCTGCCCAGCTAATCCCTCGCAGGTGACCTCAAGACAGCCGACGCCTCTCGCTAAACTCTCACATTCCTCCGCGCCGCGTTAACCCCTCCGGCACCGCGGCCCGGCCCCCGCGGGGACCCCGCACCCTTCCCCACCCGCTCCCCCTCCCCGCAGGGCTGGGAGCTGCCTGGATCGTCCCCTTTCCAGAGCTCCTGGTCAGAGGTTAAAAGCCTAATGTATTATTATAAAGCCAAAAAGAAAAAGCCTCACATTCTCCCCTATAAATCTTCCTAACAACCTCGGCACATGTGGGAGCCAGACGACGCCCCGGCCTCTCCCCTCGGCTTCCCCGCGGTACCCGCCCGCTGTGCTCCATCCCATCGGCCCTGGAGGGTGCCCGTAGCAGGGCCGAGGGATGGTCCCCCCGGCACAGCGGGCAGGAGCTGCGGGCAGAGCTCTGCCCTGTGCCAGCCGCTCCTTCTCCCTCCGGCCCCGGCTCTCCCGGCATCGCCCCGAGGGGGGAAGATGCTCCCGCCTCTTTGGGCAGCACTGAGTCTCCCTCCGTGTCCTCCCGGGATGTCCCAGGCCAGGCAGGTCCCCTGGCACAGCCCCAGGACAATGGGACTGCAGAAGCTGCCAGGCTGGGGATGATGAGGAAACTTAGAGGGCTGATTGTTTCCAGGGTATCCATGGGGAGGAAGCAGTCCCATCCCAGGAATTCATGGCACCACAGGGTGCTTCTGTCCTGACCTGCAGTGTTCCCAAAGCGCCCGGCCCGGGTCCCTCCGCGCTATTTGGAGGAACAGCAGCTCTTCCATCTCTGCACCTTGCTACTCGCTGCTTTTATTTATTTCTCTTTAACTCAAGCAAGACCTCAGGAACCGAATTATTCCTCGTGTAAATAACCCAGCATCGGCAGGGCTGTGCCGGGAACACCGGACCACCGGCTGGTTGATCAATGGTGAGTGTTTAATACCTGTGTGGAGCTTTGCTGCAGCACGGCAGCAGCTGCGGGAACAAAGGCTCGGCTTTGCTCTTCTTCCCTTCCCCCCCCCCCCTAAAATATACATATATATTTTAGGAGCGATGCCAAAGTTTCTGGAGATCAAAGTAAAATCGGTGTCCAGAGATGATGGAGACAATAAAAGGGAAGAAAGTATGAGAGAAGGGGGGAAGAGCGGCGGGCTGAGCGGGGCAGGGAGCGGGGAACGGGGAGCCCCGGGACCGCGGGAGCCGGGAGCGGGCGCTCCACAGGCCGGACCGTGCCCTCTGCTGGCGGCGGCCCGGGGGGAGCGGGGGGAGCGCGCCCGAGGCAGCCTCACACCCCCGCCCCATCCCGCCGGGTCCCGCTCCCCCGCAAGCCCCAGGGAACCCCCCGCCTGCAGCCAGACCCCCGAGCCCCACGGGTTTCCCTTCTTGTCCAACCTGGCCTTGGACACTTCCAGGGATGGGACAGCCGCAGCTTCTCTGGGCAGCCTGTGCCGGGGCCTCCCCACCCTCGCAGGGAGGAATTTCTTCCCAGTATCCCGTCTAGCCCTGCCCTCTGGCAGTGGGAAGCCATTCCCCATTTCTTCTGTCACTCCAGGCCCTTGTCCACATGCTGCTGCCACATTTGTACCCCAAAACCAACAAAGCTTCCAGGGTGGCTTCCTAGGGAGCAGAGCAGAGCAATGCTCTATCATCGACACCTTTCTAGGGTGCGGAGCAGAACCATCCCCAAAATCCTCCCTAATGCCCAGGGACACAGAAGGGATCCACAAATGGAGCACGTGGCCCATGCCTGAGTTGCCTCCATTGGTCTCAGATGGGGTTTGGTTTCTTCCTTCCTTCATTGCATCCTTCCCCTTTCCCCCCAGACTTCAAGCAAGCCTGTAACTCCAACCAACCAGAGTCCTATAAATCACAGCCATCTCCCCAGCTTTTGCATCCAAGCCAAGAGAAGCCATTGATTTATTCTTATTTTTGAAGCAAAACAGCCCATGGGCCAACATTTGCTGGGAAACCAGGACAGACTCAGACCAGAGCTAACTGCTGTCTCACTCTTCAACACCCAAACTCCAGATCCAAGAGCTTGATCCCCTGTTCAACACAGGTGATGAGTTTGGGTCTCTAAGGAAACCAAAATAGCTGGAAAAGACCCGGGGAACAGATGGGTCTTTCCCAGAGCTCCTCCACCTCCCTGGGGCTCTGGTTGGGCCCCTCCATCACTGCACCGAGGAGCAATTTGCACCCATTGGCTTTGAAGCCCTAAGGAAATGTCCCCTCCTGCGCAGAAGGGAGATGAGAGGAGCACTCCCTGTCACAGCTCAGCTCTCCCCCGGCAGCTCTGCCTTTAACTCCCTGCTTTAGATGCCCAGGGTGATGTGAGAGCAGCTGCCTCACCTGGACATGCTGAGCAGGCTCTTTCTGAGAAGAAAGGGCCGCAAACAACCAAACCAGCAGGATTTGCCTGTGAACAAACTGTGAACTGCGACGGAGCGGCTTTCAAGCTCCAAATCCACCTAAGCACCGCGCGCCCGCTGCACATCGATCGCGCCCATCAAAAAAATGAATATCTGCTTCAAGGGCTCGCCAGACATCCCCAAGACACTGGTTATTTGGTAACTTATTCTGTAAACATCCACGAGAGGCTCACTCAACTTGCAAGAGGTATTTGCTCTCGGCTCTGCTTTCTTAAGGCTGTTTTTGAGTGTTGCCATCCAGCTCTCCTCTCCCGTCGGCTCAGCCGGGCTCGGCGGCTGCGGCAGAGCAGGTATTTGGGTGGGGGCAGAGGCTTGGTCCTGACTGCCTGATCTGAAGTAGGATTTAATCCTGACTGTTAGGAAATCACGGCTCATGTCTCCCCCACCTGAGGTTACGAGCTTAAAAATCATGAAGAAAGATCAGTGTTTACTTTCTGGGTTTCACATTGCTCCGGTTCATATTTTTGAGCTTTATCTCAGCCAGAAGGGCAAGAAAATATTTTTTTTATAAAAAAGGAAAGAGATGAGATTTTCACATAACCGCATGATTCCTGAGGCTCTAAATGTCTCCAGATTCTGGGAGACTCACCATAAAAGTCCTAAGGATTGGTAAGATGTGGGGCTGCTTAGTTTGGCCGGTCAGTGTGGCCCAGAGCTGCAAAGAGCCCACACGGAAAGCTCTGAGTCCAGGTTTTATCCCAGACATAGGAGGTGTTTGCAGCTGGGCTTTGGTGTTGGCTTGTTTCTTGGAAGAGCTGAAAAAAACTATTGCAACAGCCTCTGTGAATGCCAGTGAGCTCTGGATTTGGGCAGAGTAGTCCACTGAGGTTTAGGTGAATTGTCTGAGGTTTTCCCTCCTGACTCTGTGTTGCACCGAGCAGACACCGGGTCCCCAGAGAGCAGGTCCCCAGCAGATCAGGGCAGCCTTGCCCAGGTGGAGCTGGCCCTGGACTGCTCAGGTGGGATATTCACCTGCACAGGCTGCAGCTCAGCACATCTGAGCCTTTCCAAGCCTGACACCCCCTCCCTGACCGGCTGCTGGGAGCCAGAGGTGATGGAGAGCAGTGATGCCAACGAGCACCATGGTCACCGTCCGCTGCCAGCTGCCAAGTCCCCGGCTGGTGCCAACTCTGAGGGTCCCTGTGTGACTCTCTCTCCCATCCATGCAGCGACAGTGCCCGAGGGAGGACTGAACCCAAGGGCAAAAGGCTCCTTGCCCCCCAGCCTGGCGCTAGATCCATCTCTATCAGTGTCTCGCCGTAGCTGATCGCGAGAGATAAGTGAATCCCCCGCGCCGTCTGACAGGCGGGTAGACATTAATAATTATGTACTATTTAAGGCTGATTGAAAATGAAGAGGTGGAGGTGTTGGGACAGATGTGGCAGTGCCAGATGGATTGTGATTAGATTAGCACCGTTCCATTTGACGGGATCTGAACCATGCTTTAATCATTTATTGTGAAAGCTCAGCTCCACGCGGGCGCGCGTCGCCCTCCCTGTTGCTCCGCTCTTGCCACATTTGTTAGTTTGGATCACCCTGCTACAAGTTGTCTTTGCTTGAGACGTGTTGTGTTTACAGCCGGCATTTCCAAGCCCGATCCCTCCCTCTGCCTCTCATCTCCTTGTTTGTACAAAGCCTCCTGCAATTCCCGAGCGGAGCCTGTTACTCACTGCCGGCGTATAAACAACGGGCGAGCCGTCAGCCCCTCCGTGGTGTGACACACGGCCAGACCAGTGGGACCCTGACCAAAGAAGGGCCCAGCAAAACTCCAATCAGAGCCGGACCTGCTCCTGGAGCAGCACTTTTGCCCTTCTGCTGCCTCTGCTCCCGGTGGATTCAGAGCACACCCACCCCGCTCCGTCCCAGGGGGCCTCCGAGGGGCTCCCGCGCTGCTGTGACGGGTTTGTCTGCACCAAACACAGGCAAAAGGGCTTCTCCAGACCCTGCAGCACGACAGGAGCCATTGGCTGTGTCACAGAGCAGTGCAGTGGTCCAGGAGGATGAGGGAAAAATAACACAGAATGCCAGTATCCATTTGAGATCCCTGGAGCAATAACGGGAGGCAGAACAGGATTACCTGGGTAACTGGAAAGTAGCTCAAGACCCTCACTGGCAGTGTCATGCAATTTTAATTATCATAAGTGGTCTAGATCTCAATGGATGGAAAAACTTATTATTGTTATTATTCCCTTCAAACGTGAGAGGTTTTAGTTAAACACACATCCATAGCTATTAATCATGCCACATTTAAGATGGAGCCAAAGTAATTAGCCAAGATTTAGACTGCAGGGATCACCTTAAAATAAAACATAATGCAGTTGCTTCCCTGTATCCCTTATTCAGAGAATCAGAGAATCATAGAAGGGACCATAAACCTCACCCAGTGCCACCCCCTGCCATGGGCAGGGACAGCTTCCACTAGCCCAGGTTGCTTCAAGCCCTGTCCAACCTGGCCTTGGACACTTCCAGAGATGGGGGTCCACAGCTGCTCTGGGCACCCTATGCCAGGGCCTCACCACCCTCACAAGGGGGAATTTCTTCCTAATGTCCAGTCTAAGTCTATTTTCTGCCAGTTTGAAGCCATATCCCCTGTCCTGTCACTCCAGGCCCTGGTAAATAGTCTCTCTCCATCTGTCTTGTAGCTCCCTTTGTACTGTTCCCTGGTGTCACTCTTGGGGTGTGTAGGGGATAGGAACCTTTCAGATTCCAAAGTCCAGCTTCCCTGGATGCTGGCAGGGGTTACTGGGTGGATGGTGTCAGATGCTGCTGGGCTGATCCAGGCTCACAGAGGTGGTTGAATCTCGGGGGCACTGAGAGGTTTCTGCATCCCTGTGACGTTTGGGAAGCACGGCCAGATGAAAGGCAGACGAGCTGTAAGCTGTTATTATACTGTCTAATAGAGTTTAATACGTGAGCCCTCCTTTCTATAGAGTGCAACACAATCAAAACCACATTTCTGCTCCATGTGGGCAGTTTTCCTGCATTGACTTGTTTCCAAAACAGATGTGAATTCTTCGCGAGGGCTCCCGCCCCTCTCCTTAAAGAGGATAAAATGTCATCTTTGCTTATGTGTGCAAAACCAAAAGGCCCTTAGGAACGCAAAAACCCCATTTCCAAGTAGGTCAGGGGCTTGTGTGGCCCAGTGTCCCATCCCAAACCTCAGCTGTTCCCACATGTTTCCAAAATGGGTACAAAGAGGTCTCATAACAAGCGAGAAAGGGATAATTCATCCAGCTGATGGCCCCAACCTCAGCCTGGTGCTGGTGCGTACCCTGAGGCACAGTTAGAGCTTGTTATTCTCTCTAATGCATCTTCAGAAGTTTTGGGGTTTTTGGTGATGCTTTCTAGGCTTCCTAACCCTGACCTCGAAACCTCAAAGCCTGTGCAGCTCTAGAGACTGCAAACAGCTGGGATCCCCCACAGATCTACTCACCATCTCGAGGGCACCAATCCTGCCCTGGAACACTCAGGTTTTGCTAAAGAAGCTCCCCAGAGGGTCTGGGATTTGTGTCCTGGTTTGGGACATCTCCCATCACACCGTGGTCTCTGCAGTGTCCATGGCTGGCTGCAAACCATCAACAAAGAACCACCAGACCCTCCTGCCGTGGGGGTCTTGGCCACCCTGATGGGTTTCTGAGCACAAAAGTGCTGGAATTGGGTGGGGTCCAGCCTCGCCCTGCTGGGAGTAACCAGCACTTCCCCCCCTGCCCAGGGACCAGCGTGGGAGCACCGGGTGCTCCCTGTGGAGCAGCCAAAACCTGCCACACACCAACTCCAGACGCCTCTGCTTCCACACAGCCTGCGAGGGGGTTTCCATCAGGAAATGCCAAGTTCCCGTCTGAGGGACACTCCCTTCTTGCAGCCCGGGCTGATATATGAGAAGTGAGGACTGGCAGATCCCGGTGTGAGATTGCAGCATCCCAAGAGCCAGGGTCGAGCAGAGGGTGTGAGCTCAGAGTCAGCAGCGGGGCACGGAGAGGAGCTGGGCTCCAGTGAGTGTCCCAGGAGACAGATCCCACAGAGGGAGGAGTCGGGACAACAGCAGTGGAGGACGCAGGAAGACCTCGATGGGGGAAATGGGGACAGCAGAGCCCCACATCCCGCTCCCCCGGGGCAGCACCTTGCAGGCCTGGCTGCTGCCTCCCCCTGCTCCATCACCTTCCCGGCGCTCCCGGCACACGCTGGCGGCCGGCCCGGCCCAGGGCCGCGAGCGCCGGGTCCCGCCGCTGCACTCCTGTTTACAGAAATGGGAATTTGCATGATGAAAATAACCTGGGACGGATTTCGATTTTACTGCCCTTGGCAGAAGGCTCGGAAAAAACCGGTGCATAGTCAATTACTGGAATTTTTAAACACAAATAATATTTTATGTGATCAGCAGGCTGGCTGCGGGCCTGGGCACCGCGCTCCAACGGCACTTATGAAAGGAACAAGCCATCAATTGTGCTGCCGCGCACAGGAGCCCGTGGGCAGGTGCAGCCTGTGCTGACCCGAGCGCACGCAGCCCTCGGCTCGCTTAACCCGTGAGGGATGGACCGAGATTTGCCAGCCCCGGGCTCGGCTCTCGCTGCCTTGTGCCGGCTGGAAGTCTCTTCTCTCCCTGCCTGTTTCTCTCAGACACCCAGAGAAGCCTCATCTCTCCTCGCACACGCAGAGGGGGACGCACGAGGCTCCCGCACTCGTCCCTGTCCAGGGAACGAGGCACCGTCCATCGCTCCACCCCGCAGAGCTGGGCCCATCCCAAGCCTGCTGCTGGCAGGGAAGGGGTTAACCAGAGCAGGGGCCCCTCGCCTTTCTCCCCAGTCCCCACCATCCTGGCAGGCTCCCCAAACCAACAGCCCTGGGACCTCATTCCCAGAAACGCTCGAGCTGGGAAGGCGGTTCCGGGAAGGACCCGCACACGCCAGCGAAGCCGTAACGTGGTGTAGGAACCTCCCTGGCAGCCACAGACCCTCCCGGGATGTGTTACTGGGATCAAGGGAATTAAGGGAATTACACTCCCTGTGCTGTTGGGCAGCTGGGGCAGGACGAGCAGCGAGGCAGCACCAGCGAGGCCCAGAGCTGTGTTTATCCATGGAGGTGCTTATATGGATCCTATTCCCTGAGAGGGAGAGTGAGTGAGATGGCTTGGGGAGGCAGAACAATATTAATTCATTAATTTATCACAAATACTTCTTATTTTAAAGCACTGGGCAGTGAAAAGGCTTTAAATTTCCAGGACTGCTGCCAGTTTCCTCCTTCTCTGCACAGTTCCCCTGGCAGAGCCCGGGCTGTGGGGTGCATTCAGCATTCCTGCTTCCTGCAGCTCCCTCGTGGAACTGCCCGAGGACAGAGCCCACGGCCAGGCTGTGTGTCACAGCTGCTGGCAGAGGCTGCAGGGTGTGAACCCTGGGCACAGCAACCACTTCTGACTTCAAACAGCTCCAGATAATCATGGTGAGGATGAGGATGAGAGTTGCCTGCCTGCTCTGCTCAGAAATAGGCTTTAAGGGAAAAAAAAAAGTGCTGTTGTTGTTGTTCCAGGGCCAAGGGGAAGAAAAATTCCTTCCCAGTTTAAGGATCTCTAACACCTGGGTAGAGTTTCACTTCTCTCAGCTGCCTGTTTCAGGGTTTGATGGCTACTTCCTAATAACTGCAGGCTGGATCCAAAGCTCACTAAGTCAGCCGGATTCTTTCCATTCATCCAACGCTGATCAGCCTTTCTTGGATGATTTGAAATCACTTGACACTCTGGGTGTGTGCATGGGAGTGAGAAGCTGTTTTCAAGTGGCTCTTTGGAATGACTTTTTCATGTGCACTAAGCTGGGGCACAGATTGGTTGCAGCAAAGCTCCTGGTGAGGTTCCATGTGCCGGGGCTGTCGCCTTCACCTCTCCCAGCTGGAGACACACACGGTGCTCCTGCCTGGCACGCTGGGACTCCTGCCCCCTCCCTGCCCTGGGGATGCCTCTGCCATCAGAGGAAGAGGAAGAGGAGGAAGCTCTCTGGCACACCAGGCTGTCTGTGCCCCGTGCTTGTGGTCTCCATCCAATCCATTCCAGCTGTTTGCCCTGGGCTGGAGCAGCTCAGACTGGGACAGTGGCTGGTGGCTCTGCAGGATGGGGGCAGGATGACGGAGCCCCAGGGTGCCCCAGCTGTGCAAGCCCTGCGCTCACTGCAGGTTCCTCCACTGACCCCATGCAAGTGTTGCTGTTCCCAAAGGCTGCCTGGATGGGATCCCACTTGCAGGAGCCATGGAAGTGCTGCAGGAAGGGCTGTACGAACTCCCTGGCCTGGCTGAAACCACACTCCGCTCTATCCCTCGACCAAATTGTTCTGCCTGGTTGCTACGAGCTGCTGAACAGATGCCACAGTGCCCCCAGCGAGGGCTGCATCTCATTAGGGGAAGAAATGAACCCTTTCAACAGTGGTCACAATCTGTAAAGGCTTTGGGCTCTGTCCAGACTGTGGTGGTGGTCAGCCAGGGCTGACTCTACACCCATCAAAGAGGCTTTGCCTCCCAGAAATGCAACACAAGGCAGTCTTTGAGGGAGTATGGCAACATCTGAGCCGGGTTGGGAAAAAACAGCTGGGAAAGAAGAAGGCTGGAACATGCCCTGCCCACCCCAGTGGGTTCCTCCACTCTGCAATGTCCCAGCCTCGTTGGACTGTCCCCAGCACAACAGAGGTGACCAAAACCCATGTGTTGGCTGCCCTGTGCTTGGATGAAAACATGAGCAGCTAGGTCCATGATGGTTTATGCACTCAGCACACCTGAGGGGCACGCAGGGATTTGGGTCCCGAGCACAAAACACAGTGAGATTTGTCTCCTGCATCCCGTGGGTTTGGCACGGGCGGATCTGTCCGTGCTGGCACGATGGGTCTGTCACCGCAGCAGAGCGGGGCACGATGGATCCCCAAGGGCTGGCAGGTGCCTGTGCCCCACTGGAGCCCTGCCAGGAGCAGGGACAGAGGTGCCAGCTCTGCGGGCACACTGACACACGCTGTGAGCCCCCCGTGCAAACACGGCAGCACCACGAGCGCTCGCGGCCCCCAAACTTGGCATCCCCGGCACAGCACAGTCGCAAGGTTAAGTAAATATCTGACTGTGAGCTGAGGAAATGAGTCAAAAAACATCGAGAGAGAAGAAACGCAGATCTCTGCAGAGACAAACTCCATGCACAGCCCGTCCCTCTCATGCCTGCGCCTGCCCGGTCTCCTCCCCGCAGCCGCGCTCCTCGACCCGAACCCACCACGGCTCCCCAGGCCACGGGGACACACAGGACGGAACAAAGCACAGGTAGCTCCACCTGGGAGCTGCCTCTGCACCAGCACCCTGCCTCTCCCTGTGCTCCATCCTCTGTGCCTGGGTGCAAGGAGGGGGCTACGTCTCTTCCCTGGATCACGCTTTCATCTGGAACGTGTTACAGCAGGAGGAGTTCCCCGCTTTACCTGGGGAAATCCCAGAGCTGGGAAAACGTGCCCAGGTGATGACAACCCCCTCGAGCTCTCTGACAGCCGAGGGGGAAGCTGTGAGCACCGTTTGAATGGCATCCAGAGGCAGCAGCTCCAAAAAAAGGCTGAGAATAAAACAAAACCAGCAATCACGCCTGATGGGAGAGGAATTGGATTCTGGCCTCCCCTCCGCTTCCCCCCTCCTCCCCCAGCCTTCTGCGGGCCTGGGCTGAATGCAGCTGGCTTCGTTTGGCTAATTGGCTCTGTCAATCAAGTGTCAGTCAGGGGCTCACACAGCTCCTGCCCGGGTGAGAGGAGTTTAAATCCGAGGGCTGGGAAAGCAGAGGTGACCGGCAGCTTCCGAGCAGGTCTGAGGGAGGTGTTAAATCCCACGAGGTTTGGGGGAAGCGTTGCTGGAGCTGGCCTCTACCACTGCTTTGCTGCTTGATCCCAGACAATTTAGTGCCTCAGTTTCCCCATCGGGACCCAGCCAGGCCAGAGGGACCCCAGGGGAGCAGTGATGGCCAGAGAACCCAGAAACCCAGGGCTGAGAAGCCCCATGTTTGCCCAACCACACAGATTTCAGTCTCATTTTTTGTCCCATGCAAGGTCCTGGGGCCACTGCCCCCTCCTCTGGCAACGGGTACTTAGAAATTAGGGACCAGACAAGAAGGAAACTCCCTCTCTCTCTTTTGGGTGAGTCAGCAAAGGGTTAATCCGAGGAAGCTTTTTGGGAGGGGATGGCAAAGGTTGGCAGGGATCCCCCTTTGTGTCACAGGAAGGAAGAGGTTAAGCCGGAGGTGCCACCTGGGAAGCAGAGACAGGTCTGAAGATGCTTTGCCAGTTACTTCACTGTGTAAACAGCTTTTCCTTCCTGTCCCCCAACACCATCCCTCCATGATACACTAATTATCCAAAGCACAAACCAGACAAAAAGGAAAGAAAAAAAGAAAGAAAGGAAGAAAGGACAGATCCTGGTGCTGCCTTTCAGCGCGTGTTGAGGGATCTGGCAGCAGTGCCGGGAGGGGACAGATGCTGCTGCTCTGTTTGCCCGAAAACAAAGGAGCAGAAGATTACACTTGGATTTCGAGTTTGTTTATGGAGAGATCAAACCCTCTGCAATCTCCTTGTCTGGCTTTCAAGTGGCAAGAGCCTCAGGCTCAGGGCTGCGGGGATGCAGCTCCTCACCGTGGGGAGCAGGGGCCGGGTGGGCACCTGCCTGGAAAACCTGGCACTGCCTCTGGCCACCCCCAGGAGCCATGGCACGAGCTGGGCACTGCTCTCTGCCAGCAGGAGGGGAAGCTGAGGCACGGGGGGATTGGGCACCCACATCCCAAGCAGCAGGTGGGGAAGGGACACGAGAGGGGACTGGGCAGGGATGTGGGACCTGCTGAGCAGGGGGATCATTTCTTGATGCTGGGATATGAGGGATGGGCTGAGGTTGCTGTGGAGGACAGTGTGGTGGAAACCCCACATTTGCTGGTGCTGGTCCAAAGCCGCCCCCAGTCCTTGGATTCTGTGAACCACAAACTCCAGCCAAAGCCATTTGGTGAGGAAGGAGTTAAAAGCTCAGGGCCCAGCAGTTTTCTAGCCTGTGGCTTCTTTCCCCCCCCTCTCCCTCCCTGGTTTACAAAAAACCCCACATTATCAAAAACCTGCCTGGAATCCTCTCAGCCAGTGACACAGAAAATTCACATTACAGAGGCTGCCAGGGCGACAACAAATAGCAACAGTAAATACAGCTGCCGGGTGCCCTGCCCGGGCTGGGGCTCGGGAGGCCTCCACACCACCCCCTGCCACCAGCTCCACCCTCCACACCACCCAGCTCCAGGGGAGACTCTGCTTTCCTGTCCTTCCCTCGGGTCCCTGCTCAGGCTCCCACAGCTCCCGGGCGTGTCCTTGGAGGAGCCACCGAGTGCAACCTGCTGGCTGCTTCCTTTGCAGGCACCTCATCTCCCTCCTCTTCTCTTTCAGCCCTTTGTTTCCCTCTCTCCAGGGTTCTTTTCCTCTCCTGAGTTGTGGGCACACTGCAGACCTCACCCTCCCCAGGCAGCCCCAGCAGCTCCTCAGGGATGTCCAACCACTGGAGTGGGCACAGAGTGGTGCCCAGGGCAGTCCCAGGACAGCAACAGGACACAAAGTGGGCCTTGGCAGACCTACTGGACTTTGGGGAGGCTCTGGAAGGATCTTGGGGGACAGGCAGGGATGTGGTTACAGGGAATCACTGTCCTCTGCTCCAGGAGCAGCTCGGCCATTCCGCAGTCTGACACTGCACCTCACCTGCTCTCTCTTCCTCCTTTTTGCAAATTCCCCTTTTCCTTCCCCCTCCAGCCATCACTCAGCACTTCACACACCTGCCTCACTCCCATCAGCAACAGGTAACCAGGCCTCACACTGGGAATGCTGAAGGAGACATTTTCCAGCATCCCTCTTTCTCCACATCCCGGCGGTCCCTGGCCCTGCTCTGCAGAGCTGATGTTTATTTGAAGTCTGTTGCCGGGTGGAAGTTGTATCCCCACAGTTCCTGTTCTTAATCTCTGCTTTTTTTCTCCTCTTTTGCTTTCTTTCCTCTCCTTCTATCCCATTTACAAAGTTTAATTTGTCCTGAGGCAGCTGCAGGAGGAATCACGGTGGGATGGGAGTGAACTGGGACTGGAGGAGCCCCCAGGAGAGAGGGCAGAGGGGATCAGATGCCAGAGAAGGGCTCCTGGCAGGTCCCAGCAGGACTGGCCTGGGATCCTGCTGCTCCCCAGCTCAGCTGATTGCTGGGATGGAGGGCTCTGTCCCAGTGCTGCCTCAACTGCTCATCTTTTCCATGGGAATGAACCTGACTCCACCTAAAATCAGCCCCACAAACCCCACCGTTGACTCAGAGCAATGATCAGAGAGGTAGAGTTAAAAGCCAATTATGTAAAAGATGGGAAAGCTTCCTCTTGGCTTAGCAGGAAGGGCTGGAGTACAGCTGGACATCCCAAAATAACCACCTGCATTGGGGGATTTTACACCAAACCACCAACTGCCGAGTTACCCAACAGGGAACCCAGTGGGATCCCTGGCATTTGAGGGGCTGGTTTTATTAACCACCTGTATCACAGCAGCCCCAAAAGAGCCACACAGTGTCCCCTGGGACGCCCCCCAGCACAAGGGAGGGACAAGCACTGCCAGATGCCACAAGGTCACGGCAGGGACAGAAAGGATCGAGTCTCCCACTCCCACCTTGGGCTCCTGGCACGACACAACCACCTCTGAGGGCATCAAAGGGGGGAAAAGAAATGAAGATGGAGAGGATGCAGACATGGAGCCGCCTGAGGGGTTTGGAAGGTGAGATTTATGAGGCTCTGTCTTGGAGAAGCTTCCAGGGAAGGGAAAGAAAAAAAGGAAGAGGGGAAAAAACCCTCCTTGAGGTGGCTGGAGATCTGTCTTGCTGGTGACAGCAGAGATCTTACCCTGCCAGTCTGCACAGGGGAGGGTCTCATCTCCCAGGGATGTGGCAGAGACCTTGGGAAGGTGCTTTTTGCTGCTGAAGGTGGCTCTGTCCCAGGTGGTGGTGTCCCAGGCACAGGCAAGGATTTTCCTTGCTCGTGGGGAGATCTCTCACTCTCCTGCTTTGGCCACTGTGGCTGCTGGGGAGGGGTGATGCTCTAAGGGGGACAGTCCTGGGCTCACACACACACAGCCCTCCCAGGAGAGGGTCTGCTGCATGTCCTGTGTCTCCCAGGGTGCTCCATGCCCTGCTCCTGAGGTTTGGGTGTCAGCAATCCACCCTAAGGGCAGGCAGGGAGGAAGCCCATGGGATGATGGGGAGGTGAGGACGGGGCTGTGTGCCCCGGCTCTCCCTGCTCATTCCCTGTGAGTCCCAGCTCTCCCTGCTCATTCCCTGGCTCACCCAGGGCTGAGCAGAGTGGAAGGAAGAAAGAGCAAAGCCAGGAAAACTCCTTCCCCATCATATTTACTGAACTGCTCTGAGTTATGACTGGAGGCCAAGATCTGGCTTCAGGCGATTGCCTAAATCATTTAGGAGCTGACAAGGTAGGGAGGGGGGAAAATGTTCTTGTAATTCTTCAGTCTGAGGTACATTAAGGAGCCATAAGCCATGTCGAGAGCTTGAATTACATTAGAGAGATTATCCTGTTACAGTTCATAATCCTGGATAATATACCATCCCGCAGCACACCTGCCAATGATAAATCTCACCCTGTAATGGGGCAGCCGTGACCCCGGCGGGCCCGGAGCCCTCCTGGCATGGAGCAGCACCAGGCAGACGGATGGAGTCAGCAGGGAGAGCAGGGAGCAATAACAGCCTGGCAGGGGGGTCTGCACCCAGGGAAATTCATGGCTCCCAGGGTGCTGTGATCCACCGAAGCACGGCGGGGCCACGGCACAGGGCTGGGATGAGAGGGATCCGTGGAGGACACCTGAGGTCACCTTTCCCCACAGGGAGCACTGAGGGGCCTGAAGATGTGCCCCATGCCAAAGGCCACAGAACAAGGAGGGGAGCCTGGCAGGCAGGTGGAGAACAGGACATCTCCCCCCAGAAAGGGGGTTTCTGGCACAAAGCATCACAGGTCTCTCAGGGAGGAATGGGGAGGGATGGAGCTGAGTCCCAAAGGGATCAAGGAGAAAGCCAGCCCTAGGAAACCACCTGCCTTTTTGGAGCAGGGTACCACTGAGCTGTCTCAGCCCCTCTGGAAAAGTGCATCATCAGGTGGGATTTGCAGCCTGGAGACCCCAGGAGTGGTGAGGGCTGTGGAAGGACAAGGCAGGGCTCTGCCTCTGAGCTTTAACCTGTGAAGGTGCATCTGTGCCAGGGGCACCTCTGGGGGATGTCAGGCACTGCCAGCTCCAGGACTGGGACTGAAACTCTGCTGCAAGATCTTTGCCTTTCTCCAGCATGGAGAACTCCCCTTCCTATGCACTAGGAAACAACTCAGAGACTCATCCTCCCCTCTCCACGGCATAAACCTGCTGTAATCTTTGACAGGAGGCCCAGAAAGCTCCAGGGCTCCTCAGTCTCCTCTGTAACTCCTTGGCTTACACCCTCTCCTGCTCAGTCCCACTCCAAGGGTCACCCCAGCAAACAAGCCCTGGTTGTTTCGGTTCTCCCATCCTCCTCCAGCCCAGCTCCTCCTGTACCCTGGAGCCCATAAATCCTGCCGTCCCTTGATGTGAACTGACCATGCAAACATGACCTGCCTCTGCCAGGCAGCCTCTCCCTTCTCCAGCCCACATTCCCTGCACTGGAGGCTGCAGCTGCTCCATTTCAGTTCCCCAGCACATCCCAGGGCAAAACTGGTCCCCGAGGCCAGCCTGGCTCCTGGTTTCATAGAGAGCTGCTCCTGTGAACTGCATCAACTCTCTGAGTGTGGAGGGATGGCACTGATCTTCACTAAACCCTCAGAGGAACGGAATGGGTTTGTGTCTGCCTGCTCCTGAATGTCTCCTTGTCTCCCCTTCCCTCCTGACCCTCTCCAGACCTGCTTCTTGCTCCCCGTGCCCTTGATCCCTTCTTTAAAAGCCGCTCACTTCCAGGCTGCTCCCCTCAGAGCTGGGGTTAAGCAGCTCCCATGAATTACTCTCATTTCCATGCTGGCTGCCAGCCTCCAGCCCAGGTAAATCCATCCTGCCCTCCATCCCCAGTGCCCAGCACAGAGGTCTGCACAGTGCAAGGAACAAACCCCTCAATCCTGCAGGGATTTGCAGTCTCCCCTAAGGAATGAGCCCCTCTATCCCTCAGGGATTTGCAGTCTCCCCTAAGGAATGAGCCCCTCTATCCCTCAGGGATTTGCAGTCTCCCCTAAGGAATGAGCCCCTCTATCCCTCAGGGATTTGCAGTCTTCCCTGTGGCCCCAGCGGACACTTGACAGAGCCTCTTCTCTCAGGCTTGTGTGTTTTGTTTAAGTGCTCTGAGATAAAGCCCTTTTATCACGATAAGAGCCTGGTTGCCCTGGTTTCTTCCTCTGGCCTGAAGGCCATTCTTTTCCTCCCTCTTGTTTTTGACCTCAGGTTCAAGAGTGCCAGACCTCCCTGGTTTAGGGGAGACCTTGGCGGCGACTGCGACAGCCAGTGTGAGAAAAGGCAGGGCAAGGGTTGGAGAGGGCTCCAAAGGCCCAGGTTGCTCAGGGAACAGTTTCCAAACCGTTTAGGAAAGTAGGAAGGAGCGAAACATAAGAGCAGAGCAGACCTCTACACTTCTTCAAGCCTCTACTGCTCTTCCTTCCTTTTGTCTCATTCTCTCTGTCGCTCCCTTTTATTTACACCTCCATCCTTTCTCACTCCTTCTCCCTCTTTCCCCTCCTTTCCCCCTTTTTCTCACCCTTGTTTTGCTTTCCTTCCCTCCTTCTCTCTCCCTCTCCCCCTTCCCCTGCGGCTTGCCAACTGCCAGCAGATGACATCTCCTTTCATGTTTGGGGCTGAGCGGAGGCTCTGAATGTTCGTTTGATTCCGTTAAGATAATAGCTGGTTCACTGTCAGACACAGACTGATCAGTTAAAACCTTAATCACTGCCTGTCTACTCACATGGCACTTATTTTTTAAGAGATTAATCCCCTAAGCACTGCACCAGCATACATTCAGGCTCAAAGAAAAAGGTGGGGTTTTATTATTATTTGATGCATTTACTGTTTCTTTTTTGCTCTTAAAAAAAAAAAAAAAAAAAAGCATCCTCCCCGCAGCACCTTTTTGGATCTGATGCTCAGATCACACCTGGGCACGGTGCCCATCCCTCACACCAGGCACAGGGAGGGGATGAGGAGTGGGAGGTGGTGGGAGATGGAGGTGATGCCTCTCCTGCCTCGGGCTTTGGGAGCTCAGATTTGCAGGATGGCCTGGTGGGCTGCAGATTAAGCCTGGCTGGGTTCTCAGGAGAGCCAGGCTCCATCCATGCTTCCCCAGCCATCCATGCCTCCTTTCCCTTCCCGACTCAGGAAACAGCTCTGGATAAACATCGGGGCTCCAGCGAGAGGCCCCGGCAGCACATCAAAGCCGGCGGGGGAAGTTCCGTGTCCACCTCTGACGGGGATTTAGGCAAAGCTTCCTTAAAGCACCTCGGCTTAGCACCTGCCTGCACTAAAGCAGCACCTCTGCAGGCAGGGGCAGTGCCAGGCTGGGGTGTCACCACAGCCTGAGCTCTCCCAGCCACGAGGCAACCACAGCCCAAAGCCACTGCCAGCTCTTCCAGCACCCAACCACTGACTGCTGAGACAGCAGCGAGCTCAGATCTCCTCCTGAGACAGGATTTCAGTTCACAGAGAACAAACACCACATGCCCCCAGCCCATCGGATGTTGCAGGAGGTGCAGAGAAGGAAATGGGGCAATGGGACTGTGGCACCGAGCTGGGCTCCCTGTTTGCCCCAAGGCAGCACCAGTAACCTGCTCTCAGGCAGCATTTGGTATTTCCAGAGTCCCAAGCATTTCATGGAGGAGGCTCCACGAAATCCTCACCTCCACCGTGGAAGGGAAATGGGTGGTGAAAGCTCCTTTGCCTTAGGGGAGGGCAGAGCTGCCAGCCCATATTTCCAAAATCACCCACCGCAGTTCCCAGACAAGATGATCTTTTAGGTCATTCCCAACCCAAACCGTTCCATGGTTCCAAGATGCTTCTCCCCTCCTGCTGTGAGGCCCTGCAGCTGGGCTGGGGGTGGTCTGCACGGTGGGGGTTTTCCCTCACTCCTTTGGCATCACCAGAGACATGAGGCAACAATTTCTGCCTGCTAAAGGTTTGTGAACACTTTTCTTAATGTTTGATTTGGGGATCAAAGATGGAAGAAAAGTCACACCCCCAGGCCCAAGGTTTGCTTTCACACTTGCACAGAAAGTTCCAGAAAAGCAGATCTCTTACCACCTCCTGGTTACCATTTTCAGCCTCCCATTGCCTGTGACAGCCACGAGAAATGACCAACTCCCACTTCCATCCCACCAGGGTTCCCGTGTGCCCAGGGCTGTGACTGTGACCTGCCTCTCCCAGAGGTCGTGGATTCATTTCTATGATGGGCAGCACTGGGACACGTGAGGGGTCCCGGGGGTCAGAGGGAGCACAGCCAGAGCAGCTCAGCCGTGGGGTGTTGAGCTCTTCCTGCCAAAGAGCTGCTCCCCCTGACACCCTGGGGCTGGAGAACCTGTCCTGTGACAAACCAGCTTCCAGAGAGCAACTTCCAGCAGCTCCCCATGGAATACAGCCGGGGTTTGCAGCCCCAGCCTGTGACCTGGCAGGACACCAGGAGCCCCCACTGCCACGTCCTGCTCCTGACCCCACACCTCCACCAGAGCATCCCCAGCTCCTGGATGACAGAGCTGGAACCACTGGTAGCAAGTGACAACTCAGAATTTGGTAAAATAAATTTGGGAGTGTAGCAGAGGAGTTTTGTCAGCTGCCTTTGGCGCTTCCTACTGAAAATGAAAATGTAGTGAGAGAACAGAGCCTGAGTGTATCTTGGCAATTTTTGGTAAAGTAAAACAAAGCTGTCAAAAAGATCTAGACTTCTACATAGAAGCAGAGTTCACCTGCAGGCCTTATTCTGCTCATTCCCCAAGATATTCCCGAGGCCTTGGTAAAAAAACCAGAGAAAACAAAACTACGGCAATTGAAACACACGACACCCAGAGCCACAGGGACAGAGCTTAAGAAAGTTTAGAGAGGAAAGGGATGCAAAATTCCTTGCTGCAAAGGATAAAGCAATCTCCAGCTAATGGAGATTAGGAAGAACCTCTCCCAAAGGACCGGTTATCCCATAAATTAATGGAATCAATAGTGTCGCAGCCCTCAGCCACAGGGTCCCAAGTCATTGCATTAAGTGCTCTGAGGGCACGAGCACCCTGCCCTGAGCAGCTGGGGCTGGGCACTCCTGCAGATTACCAGGGACAGACGGAGCCCAGGGCTGGGCAGAGCAGCCACACATCCCAGAGCAAGGCCAGAAACAGGCAGGGGCAGAGAACAAGTAAAGGAATAGGAATCCTGCCTGGGGAAACGGTGCTGGATCCAACTCCAGCCTCAGTCATTGAATCATCGAATGGTTGGGGTTGGAAGGGACCTTAAATATCTTCCAGTTCCACCCCCTTGCCATGGGCAGAGACACCTTCTACTAGAATGTTGCCTAAAGACACGTTATCCCATTATTTTGTTAAAGGAATGCAGCTATCATGGCAGGTACACCATCAGGGTTCTCTGCTTCTAATATTAAAAAAACCCAATCTTATTAAACTTTTAAGATACCAAGGAAATAATTATTCAATTTCTTTGTTGTTATTTACTACTGTAACTCTGGCTGTGCTTATTGCTCCACAGCTGGAGCTGGGCTTTGCACTTAGGGTTGACATTAATAGATAATAGCCAGGAATTAACAATAAAGCTCTTGCCACCTTAATTATGGAAGTGATCTCTGTTCCAGGGCCTTCACCTGCCTCACACCACTCCTGGGCAAGGTTACCACGTACCCAGGGGAAATTGCTGCATATGGGGCTTCCAGCCAAGCTTCCCAGGGATATGGAAGTGTTTAACTCCCACTGGAACTGCCAACAGCTCCGAGGCTCCAGCCTCAGAGCCCTGCCCAAGCCTGGGACGGATCTGGGAACACAACAGCATTTCCTGAGGTTCACACCCTGAGATCCTCCCTTCCCTATCTCAGGATCTCCAGACAGTTTAAAAGCCTTAAAAATAAACTCAATGAAGAGTAGGGGCTGATGCTGCTTCTCAGAGGGGCACCAAGGCAAAGGGACATGAGGGAGCTCCAGCTGAACTCCAGCCTTGGCTCCTGCTAACTTTGCTGGAAGCACTGAAATCCCAGCGCCTGGTCCCTGTCCCCATCCCAGTGCTTTAACCTCCAGGACCATCCCTGCTCTCTCAGCAAATGAAAATGGGCAGGGTATGACAGATTGACCAGCCAAGCTTCCTGGAGGTATTTCCCACAGATTGTTGCCGAGACATACAATGAAAGCGATAAATATCCCAGTGGGAAATATATGGCACCTCATCTCCCGCTTGTGTGGCTGAGAAGAGCTGGGGATAAATTTTAAAAAGGCCTTTTCCCTCTTAGGGGATAAATCCTTCAGGCCCAATCCTCTGGTGGGAAGCAGAGAACAACTAGAAAATCCCGTGACCCTGCCTGAAATCGCGGAGTCAACAAGTGGTCAAGCAAAGGTCAAGAGGCCACAGCGGGGCCAAAAAGGACCCTTTCTGCCAGGCCCATCTGCTGGCAAACAGACAGGCATCAGCCCGAAGGTGCAGCACAGATCAAGCTCCAGGACTCAACTGCTTCTTCCCCCAGACAGTAGCAATTATCATAATCAAGCAGTTGACTCCAATTACGCCTTCCCCTGGCTGCAGCCGGGGGATGGGGATGGACGCGGCCACGGCAGCCCAGGGAAAGTTCGCAGCCGTGTCGCCTTTGCATATCTTAATCTAAAATGACAGGGTGTGACACGGGGGGCCGGTGACCCTGCCAGCCTTCAGCTGTTCGTGTGGCAACAATTTCCAGCCCCAAATTACTCCCAGGCAGGGCTTGATTGGAGGTTCAAGGCAGCAGGAGAGAGAAGCCATTTAGGGGACTGAAACATTCTTCACAGCCCTATTTAAATACAATTTACATTCCATGCTCTGCTGTTGGTGCATTGTTAATTGCACCTCGTACCTCAGTTTATTTTGTAGTTGAAGGGGGTTTTGCTTTGCTGTTGTTTTTCAAAGGCATCTTTGCCTGCTTTTTTCTCTTTTCCTAAGGGGCTGTTCTCAGAATACAGTTCTATTTCCTGGAAGGGAAAATAGATTAGTAGATTTAAAGACCAGAAGGGACAAACAGATCATCTCGATGACCTCCTGCAGAAGACAGGCCAGGACATTTTACTCAGTAATTCCTGTGTCTCCATTTGTCCAGACTTAACCCAATCCCCTGCACTGACCAAAACACCCCTTCCAGAAAGGCCATCTCCGTCCAAAGTCACCAAGAGTCACAGGAATCACCAGTTCTCACAGGGGAATGGCTTCCCACTGACAGAGAGTGGGTTTAGATTGGATATTAGGAAGAAATTCCTCCCTGTGAGGTGGTGAGGCCCTGGCACAGGTTGCCCAGAGAAGCTGTGGCTGCCCCATCCCTGGAAGTGTCCAAGGCCAGGTTGGAGGGGCTTGGAGCCACCTGGGACAGTGGAAGGTGTCCCTGCCCATGGCAGGAGGTAGAAATGAGCTTTAAGGTCCCTCCCAAGTCAAACCATTCTGGGGTTCCATGATTCTAAGTGTCACCCAGGTGACAGCCAGGAGGAAGGCAAAACCCTTTTCCCAGTGGAACGTCCTGCCACATGGGACAGGTCTGATTCTGCCCCCGGGACACCCAGCAGCTCTGCCAGGTTGCAGTATTTTGGCATTCTTTTCTTTGAGCCCCATCTGCTGGAGTCCCGCGATTTCATGACATATTTTATCTTTCACTCATTTGCTCACATTTAAAAAGCACACTTTGAGCCTTTGCTGCCAAGGACAGAAGCTATAAAGCCCCAAGATACGAAACAAAAATGATCAGATCTGAGGAATTTCAGGATAGTCCCACGATTTCACAGTTCCTGATGCTCGTGGTTGGGAATACCTGGGCCTGGTTCTCATTCCCATGGAGTCCCTTCACACCAGTCTGGCAGTGCTGGAAGCCGGTGCGATATAAAAAGGTATTGGTGTAAATGACAACTAAGCCCACTTGACCCCAGCCAGCCTCCTCCTAATTTACTCCAGCTCTGGGGAGGTCTGAGCCAGACACCCAGTGCAACGTTCAGACACCAGCTCGGTGTAACTTGACGGAGAGACAGACAAATGTCCGCCCCAACCTGCTGCTGCTCCAGAGGCCTCCAAGCCAATTATCCCGGTGATCTCACTCCTCCCTTCCTTCTCCTCTCTCCCCCTTTTCCCATCACGTGCTCGCTCCCAGCACACGCACGTCCTTTCCTTCTGCAGCAAAAAGCAGCGGCGGAGGAATGTGGAGGGCTGGGAGCCCCCCGAGAGCAGGTAGATCCATCGGAGCAGAGCGCCTGCCTCCTCCAAGGCGGGAGCAGATCGGTTTACATAAGTACTTTGCCATATGAAGAAATAATTTAGTGGTATTAATAGAGGTTAAAGTTTCCCAGGAATCCAAAACAGGCCCCGCAGACACAGGTGGGTTCTTTCACTCACAGGGATGGGGGAGTAACCTGACTCCTCCAGCACGGGGGAGAGGGGGTGATGTGGAGGGGGCTCTGCCATGGGCTGGGGGGTCACACTGCCCAAGGGGGAGGGAGGTGGAACATCACCCAGTCCCACCCCCTGCCACAGGCAGGGACACCTTCCACTAGCCCAGGTTGCTCCAAGCCCCGTCCAACCTGGCCTCAAACAATTCCAGGGATGGGGACTCCACCACCTCCCTGGGCAGCCCCTTCCGATGCCTGACCACCCTGGGAAATGCCAGCACTGCCCTGGGAAATCTGCTTTTCAGAGCTCAGGTACCACAGACCAACCTGAAATCACCTCCCACGTGGGCACAAAGCCCCAGCTGATGCCCAGACATGATCCAGCTCCAGGGGCTCCTGGAGAGCAGGATTCCAGCCCAGCTTAGCAGATAAAATGTCATGGAGCACAGAGGGGGGACAAGAAGAGCCTGGCAAGCCCAAAGCCCCATTTGTTTAGATTAGGATCCAGGATAATGTTGCTGATTCTCCAACATGGAGCTTTTCACAGCCCAGCTTTCTACACTGCCACAAAAATAATATCACCTCTCACATCTCCTGTGACTGTGGAGCTTTCACCCTGTAACACACACAGGACAGAGTTCCAGCCCACCCTACCTGGGCTGTGCTGCCTCACACTGATTTGGGATCTGGCCCACAGCCTCCAGATCCCAGCCCTGCCTGGAACACGTGGCGGCTGTTCTGCTCCAAAAGGGACTAACAAAGAAATAAGAATATTTGTTAATTTTTCTTTTTTCCACTGAAAAGCAGTTAAACCTCCTAAGACACTTTTTCCAGACACCTAAATCCTTTAAAAATATTCTCTAGACTCCATAAAACTTACATTTTCCCTGGGTTCTCCCGTGAGTTATTAAAAACCTGAAGTCCCTACCTTAAGAGCTTAGAGCTTGGTCATGATCAGAAAACCAACGATGCAGTGGCACCTTCTCATGCATTCAGAGACACAGCTCAGACTGAGCAGGGAACAGCAGAGAACTGCAGGACCAGCACAGCCAAAGAGCCCAGAGCAGTGATTTTTGGGGTATCCAGACTAAGACAGACGGAGGGATGTTTATTTGGGATGAAAGAGGTTCAGCCTCTGAAAAGGCAGGGTCTCATGGATACCCTGGATTGGCACATCAGCATTCGTAGCAGTTACCACATCCTCTCTGTTCACTCTTTTCTCAACAAACACCTGGCAAAGTTAGAACTTTAATGGCATTTAATTTGGTTTCTACCAAAATCAATTGATTTTTTTTCAAGGAGCTCTCAACACATAGGGCAGAAAAAGCCTCTGTATCCCGTTATCCATCCATCCATCCCCAGGGCATCGGAGCACTGCTGTCACCAGCACTGAACTTCAGCAACAGGACAAGTGGGAATGGCTTCAAAATGAGAGGGGAAATTTAGGTTAGGAATACTGATATCCTTCTGAGCGTGGGGAGGACCTGGCACAGGGTGCCCAGAGGAACTGTGGACCCCAATCCCTGGAAGTGTTCAGGGCCAGGTTGGACAGGGCTTGGAGCAACCTGGGCTGGTGGAAGGTGTCCCTGCACAAGGCAGGGGGTGGAGCGAGATGATCCAAAGCATTCTGTGCTTCCAGAGTCTCCCTGTGCCTCAGAAATGACGTGGCTCAAAACATCCCCAGTGCAGAGGGGCTTCAGAGAAGGGAGGGTGTTTCCATAGCTGCTTTCCTAGACCGGAGCTGTGCTCCAGCGCTGCCGGAATCAAAGGGATCTAATAATGCCCTCCCTGGTTCACTGAAACATCAGTTTGTCTGGGCCATGAACTCTGCCAGCAGCAGCTCCCGCAAAGTGCTCGGCTCTTGCTTTCCCCTCTGTTTCTCCCCTTTTTAAAAGCTTTCTCTCCCCCTCCCTGCTCTCACCTCGCTCCCCACAGCCTCCCAGAAGCACTGGCGTGTTTTTAACCCAGGCATGAAACAATCCCACAGCCCCAGATTGTGATGTTTCAGATAACATACGGAGAATGTAAATCCTGTCAGCAAGTGCAACAGCCATAAAAGGCTAAAATGGATTCCTGCGGATTAGAAATAAAGCACAGAAAGGGCCCTGTTCTCTCACTTTCCTCATCCCACAACCTCCCTCCGCCTCCCCCCGCCCTCCCTCTCCTCACTCCCCTTAAAAAATCGCCTGGAAATGCAAGGGGTGGGTTTTTATTTATCTTTTTTTTTCATCGACTTAAAAGAAAAATAAAATACATTCCAGGAAAAGGCCTGCTGCTAAGAAAACTCAAACCAGAAAACGCTTAAAGATGTTTTAATGACTTAAACACAGGGCCGGGATTGTGTCTAAAAGTTTCCACATTTAAAAATAAGAAGAAAAAAAAAAAAAAGGGAAAATTCACTATGAAATGTCCCCCGCTACCAGTGCCCTGTATTCCTCTCCCAAACCATGGGATGCATTTCTCTCCCAAACCAGGGCATTTACCCGGGTGTTGTTAACAGGGCCGGCACAGACGCGAGCGACTTTTACACTTGTGTTCCAAACCGAAGGCACAACTGAAAACCCTCCTAAAAATAATGAAGGCCACGTGAGTGCGGGTCCAAGAGGCTGTTAACAAGCAGCTGACAAGTTTCTGCTCGAGGAATTAGACCCTCATTTAGGAGCAGATTAGCAGAAATCTTCCCTCTCCTCACGGAACAAGCCCCGAGCCGGCGGTGCCGCAGGGGCCGCGCACACAAAAAGCCCCCAGCCCCAGGTGGGGTTCAAGGGCTGCTCCAGGGGGTCAGCCCAGCTCCCCCTGAAGCCAGGTTGGGTCATTTGTCACGACTGTGCTGTGCAGGGCTGGACCAAGGCCTGGGAGGGCTCTACGAGGTCACGGCCGAGGGCAGGGCAGGCAGGGCAGGGCAGGCAGGGCAGGCAGGGCAGGGCAGGGCAGGCAGGGCAGGGCAGGGCAGGGCAGGGCAGGGCAGGGCAGGGCAGGCAGGGCAGGGCGCTCCAGCTGCCCCAGCACCTTTGGGCATAGTCAGAGATCCCCCCCCAGCTCTGCCCAAGGGTCCTGCCCCGCTCCCACATCCCACCTCCATCACATCAGTCCTGAAGTCAAACTTGATGAATCCAAGGCTCTTCCCACAACTTGGAGAGAGGGAAAAGTCCTCTCCTACATGGATTCTTTGGTAAAATAAACCTGTGTGGGACCAGGGAACCTACAAAACCTCAGCTGAGGGCGACCTCCCTGCTCTCCACCCTTTCTCCCTGCTGCAGGAAGGACCTACTGAGGCTCAAAACTCAGCAGCTGCTCTGCCACCCTCTCCCCATATTCATTCAAAAGCTCATTTCTCAGGGCACCACTGGGGAGGGGTGAGTAGTTGTTGGGGCTTTTTATTATTATTGAGAATGTGCAATCGTGTTTCAAACCCAGCTTTCCATCCAAAAGAGTAGGAGGCCACAGTCAGACTCCCCAGACCACAGAGACGCACGGCTGCATCGCTCTCCAGCCAGAGTTTCCATCGTATTCTTCCCAGATGAACTTTTAAAGTGTGTGTGTGTTATATGTGTCAGTGTGTGCACAAATGTGCGTGGTTTCACCTCTCTTAAAAAAAAAAGGAAAGACTAGAAAAAAGGCGAGTGAGCAAGTGAGGCTTTCAGGAGGTTAATCACCGACCTGTTGCCAAGTTGGATATGTGCATGAAAGGGGGGAGTCGAGGGTTTTAATCCCAGCTTTTGATAAATAGAAGACATTCTAGTCATAATAAAACGTGTTTTACACTTGAGGGGAGGAATAAGGGGGAGAAAAAAGGAAAGTTCTGGCCAGGCACTGCAAGCTCCCGAGTCCAAACAATGAGGTTCAGAAACATAACTGTAACGCATTAGTAAATTGACAATGAAATTGCAGTTACTTCACTGGCTCTTTATTAAATAAACACAGCCCGAAACGGACCTGTCTGCCCCGGAGGTATTTGCAGAGGGTTCACGTTACTAACCCAACACTGCACCCCCCGAGCAAACACATTCCAGTCGGACCCTGCGAGGTGGGGCCGGCCTGGCTTCTCCCCTGTCACTTTTTCCCTTTGTGTAGACCCCGGGTTTTACAGCCCCCAGCTGCTCCCGAGGCCTTTCAGCTCCCTCCAGGACCAGTTGGGAGAAGGGTGTGTGGGAACACACGTGCCAAGAGCACACCCATGGACCGGCTCCTTCCCACACACTCTGCCCCTCTCACCCCAGGGAAAGGGTCTGACTCTCCCAGGACTCCTCCTCATCCTGTCCCCAGCTCGTGGTGACAGTCCTTCTGTTCCTGACCTGCCATCAGCCCTTCCCACCTACTCACAACCCCAACAACATAACCCCTCACCCTGTTCAACCAACAACCATTGACCCCTCTGCAGCTACAACCCCAAGCAGCAAATGTCACCACTTCCCACTCACGAGCTGCTGTAGCTCTGCACACAAGGGGCTTTCTCCATCCCTGTCCTCATATAGATCCATCCAACCAACATTCCTGACACTTTGCCGTGGCCTCACCCACAACCATCCGACACTGCAGCTACAAGTGGAACTGTAATTAACAGCCAGGAGCACTTGGAGATACAGCTGCACCTCACAGGCAGGGTGAAGCCACCTCACAAACCCTTCACCTGCAGCTCTGTCCAGCCAAACCCCCGTCCCCCTCCCGCAGGGCAGCTCGGGTAATCCATCCCCACACACACGCTGGAGACAAAAGGAACTTCAGCGTGTTCAGCACCTTGCGAGGCCTTGAACGGCTGCCAAGGGCCTTTGGAGAGGGGCCAAGGCAGCCCCCGAGATGTGAATGATAGAGATCCTCAGCAGCCCATGGGGCTGCACAGGCTGTGCTACTGTTGGAGCCGGCATGGCCACGACACGCTTCCCCTTGTGCCGAGACAAGCCTCCTGTGGAGGCAGGTTTTCCCAGGGAGGAATTCTATCCCTGTCTGCCTGGAGAGCAAAAGCCTCTGCTCTCCTTTCATCCACCACCAAAACTAAAAGCAGCAGTGGGTTAAGTGTTTTCTTGCTCCACTGTCATCGAGGGCTTTATGGGAAAACATCAGACTCCCACCAAGGTAAAATGCAGAGATGGGACCCAACGACTCGTGTGGAACAGAATTTACCTGTCACTAATTCCGTCCAACCAGTCTTCACCTAGACCTGGAATTTCCCCAGCTGCTCAAGGCTCATGTTTCCAGACCTTCATGAAGAAGTCTGATGTGATGGGAAAACACATCAAAATTCCCCTTTTCTGGAGTAATTTCTTCAACACCTTCTACACAAACCTGAGCCTTGGAACAAGAGCAAGGCCATCCTGCTCTTGCTGAGCATCCTCCTCTTTGTCCCATCTCCTCAGGTGCCAAACTGCATTAAAATCCATCAGGATCAAACTCACACTGAACATTTTCTTAATCATCCTGTTTTTCCACATGAGTAAATGCTGAGCTTATCAAGGAGGGGGGTGAGGCAGCAAATTCTCAAAATTTTGGGGATCCTTAAAGCAAGATGAGATGTCTCTCCCTAAGAGATGGTGCTGCAGGTCCACCAGGGACTGGCTGGAGTGTGCAGGAATCCCTGGCTGGCCGTGGGCAGGAGGAGAGCCCAGGCACTCCCAGGGATTCCATCTGGCCTTGGGGCTGAATGTGGAGTCACAGAGACATCTCTCTCCTTGCCAAGAGCAGTTTTAATTTGGTGAGTGCAAGGGGGAGCTTTCCACAGGGTTCTCTCATCCATACAGACCAGTGGATTTGCAGACCTTTTTTTCCTCCCCAACTTGGTGAAGCCTCCAAGTTTCCCTGTGGAAATTCCATCCTGGAATGGTTTTCTCTTTGAGTTACCTTTTGCAGACTCCTCAGGTGCAACCCCCTCTTTAAAGGGGTTCCAGCCTTTTCCTAACTAAGACAGGGGAAGGGATCCACTTTAAAAAACTCTGTTGTGTCTGTTGTGGACTTGCCCTTTGTGGGTAAATGGTAAGGGAGAGAGATTGTGAGACACAATTCACAGTGAGTTACAGCAGTCACTTCTTGGAGCTCCCCCTCTTTCCCCATCCATCCAGGTGGTTCTAAACATCCTCTCTTCCTCACGGTGCTCTGTCCCTGCTCTCAGAATGCTCCCACCTTCCCCATTTTCTAGGCATTCATTTGACATCTGGTAAAGAGGGCTAAAAGCCACCCTGCAATGAAACCTTACCCTGGCTCTTTTTCCAGCCTGTCTAACAGAACAAGTCAGCTGTGGGCCTCACCAACAATTTTAAACAAACTCACAATCCAGCAGGTCAGGCCATTTTAGCATATGTACCTTTTATTTGTAGCAGACTGTTAATAATTAAGTGATGCCTTTCATACAGACATTTACAATAATTTAACCTTGCCCTTGCTGTGTAATTTATCCTTTGCAGAAGCCAATAAAAATAAAGGCCCCATATTTCGTCTCTCTCTCCCTCATTCTCTGTACATATATATAAATATATATACACACACACATATATCCAGAATAGTGTAATAGGTTTCACATATTGTTCCATAGGTATCATTAGGGTAACAGAGCCAAGTGTCTCAGTTCATATGACTCTTTATAGGTGCCTTATAATCCACATAAAATTGAGTTTATGTTTCCTCTCCACCCGCTGATTCTAAAACAGGACGAGGAAGGGTTTTCTCTCTCTCTTTTTCTCTTTTTTCCTTCTTAATTCCAGTCCTCCCTACACCAAACTCAAAATTTGCCACTGGTGGTAAAGAGAGCCCTTGGAGAGCCAACAATCACCAAACTGGACACCTCTTACAATCCATCTCATGTGATGTCTCACCTCCAACCCTGACAAGCATTAAAGGCTCCAGGAAAAAGGTTGGAGCAAAGCCCATGGCAGGCAAGTACCAAAGCTCCTGCCCAGGGAGGGAAAATCCTTCCCATGTTTGCCATTGAGTCATTACTCCTGTTTCTAAAGCCACAGAACTGAACCCAGCAGGTAAGTGGAATAGGAGCAAGGGAAGGGACTGAAAACTGAGATTTATTTCCTCTCAAAAAAAAAAAAAAAAAAAAAAGGAGAAAAAGCACAGGACAGGGGAAAAAGAGCCAAAGCTCATACTATTGGCTGCACTTCCACAGAAAGTCCTAAAGAGGCTACACAGAGAAACAAAAGAAAAATATTTTCCCCTAAAGAAACATTAGTAAAAACACATTTATTAAAGCACAAAAAATTCCATAACACTTCAGAGACCTGCTGCTCTGGAAAGCACCGGGCTGAGCCGTGTGCCCTCCCAAACCTGCTGCTGCAGCCCTGCAGAGCCTCCCAGTCTGCCCAGTCTGCCCCCAACAGGGCCACCAGCACAGCCCAGCCTGGCCTGGGCCACCACCTCCGGGAAGGGGCTGAGAACCTCAGCCAGGCCCTTCTTGTGCTCCCAAAGATCACCTTTAGCGTCCTTCCTGAGGTCCAACCTGCTCTTGAAAACCTCCTGCATTAGTTACTCCCCCTTCTCAAGGGGAACTGAGCCATGGAACAGGTTGGAGCAACCTGGTCTAGGGGAAGGTGTCCCTGCCCAGAGCAGGGGGGAAATGAGATGGTCTTTAAGGTCACTTCCAACCCAAACCATTCCATGGTTCTGTGTTGGAGAGGCCAAGACACACACAAGCCCTGTGGATCTCCAGGCACACATGGCCTGGAACCTGTTGGTCACACGAGGGACCTGCTTCCCCCCTCACACCCCCCCAGGAACACCACAGGAATTTTCCATTCCATCCCAGCCACAGCTTTTTTCCAGCATCCTCTGGAGCAGCAGCTCCACAGGGACACGAAATCCCATCCATGTTATTATTGGGGCTGTTGTTGCTCCCGGGGGTGGCAGGAGAGGACGGGGCAGGACGACACGGCTACTGGTCCCCAGTGTGGGCCAGCCCACGGCTGCCCCACGGCCCACATGAGGTGATGGAAAACTTTCCCCGGCATCAGGTGTTGCTGCCGAGTGTGAGCTGCTCCAGTTACACTCTCGGCAAGTGTTATAAACACACAGGCACAATCTAAATATTTATGGCACATGAAATCTCCCGTCTGCTGTTCCTCAGCAGAGAGAGGAGGGAGGGTGAATTAAGAGGTGATTATTGTGCAGGGCCTGTAAAACCAAAATATGGAATCAAGATGTATTCGGTCCCCAGGAATGGTCAGCACAGAGGGGCCTGGTGTCAGCTCCTGACACTGATCTGAGAGCTTTGCCACTGCCTGGGCTCAGCTGGCCCGAGCCACAGCTGGGGGAGAACACTCGGCTTCCATGGGGAAGCTCCAGATGGAAAACACGGCCCTGGCTTCGTGGTCTCCTTTTCCTCTCAAGCACCTCCTGAGAGACCAACTGCTTCAGCTCGTAAAACCTTTCTGGGGCTGTGAAGGAGGAGCAGAGCAGGCTGGGCAATTATTTCCCTGGCCTTGACAAAAATTATGATAGAATTTGTTTTCTTATTCTTACTATTTTTGCTCAGATCTCTGGGGGTTTTGTTAAAGGCTGAAATAAAATAAAAAAATAAAAAACCACAACAGAGAGACACAGCCTGGGGAAGTTCAATGTGTTTCTGGAACAATTGCCCATTGATCCAGCCTGGAAAGTGCTGAGTATCTGAGGGTGATAAAACTGTCTTGCCAGCAAGAAGTGGAGCTGCTTTAGGAAAAATGCTCCACTTGAAGTTTGGGATATTAGTATTGACCAAAAAGGGCACACCGACACAAATCCTGCCTGCACTGGTCTCTGGCGCTGGCAAATGACATTCCAGCAGCATGGCAGGAACCAAGGACAAGGTGTCTGCAGGTGCACCCATGAATGTGGGGGGTAGATGGACCACCAACCTCCCCCAGGTCACCACAGAGAGCTGACGAGGTGAACGAGGAACACACCAAGTCCTTCCTCCCTGGGCAGGAGCTGCTGCTCCCTGTGTCCCAAGAGACCCAATGATTCCCATCAGGAAAGATGTCACCACAAGGAGCAGTGGGGTCTGAGCTTCTGATGGCTCTGGTTTGTGGCTGCCAGAATCCAGGAGAGCAGCACGGGAGCATCTGTGCTGGGTTTTCAAGGGAGTGTGGTCAGCTGAGGTGGGGCCCCCAAAGTTATTTTTAGCTCAGCACAAATAACGGAGCAAAAGGCTTTGACGTCTTTCCTGAATGAGTCCCGGGGCCAAATTATAAAATCCAGGCAGCTTATGCTCCAATAGGCAATTTATACAACTTTTCACCTTGATCTGTGTAGGTGAGTGTGAGCACAGGCCAGTGACGGCAGTGGATCAGCAGCAGGACATACCAGGGTACATCTGGGTGAGCTACAGCAAATGAGACCTCAGTTTTCTCTCCAAAATGGGCTTGGTTTCTCCCCAGCCCTGCCCTACGAAGCTGCTGAGCAGCAGCTCTTGAGCTCAAGGAAGCACTTCAGGGCCCCCGAGGGCCGGCGGCTGCTGCCAAAGGAGAGTAAACACGGCGATTTCCACGGCCCCCGGAACCGGGAGCTCATTGATACCCACTCTGGAGAGGCTCAAGTGGGGCAGGGCCCCAGAGGCAGCACAGCCAGGGCACGCTGGGGTTGGCACAGCTGGCTGGTGTTTACACCCACACCCACAGCGGCGCCAGCCCCGATCCCCGTCCATGGCATTGGCAGGCCTGGCTTTGCCGGGCTCCAGAGCACAGCACCTCCTGCCCCGCCAAGGAATGTGACTCCCAGGAGGCTGAGAACATTTTCTATAGGAATCTGCCCTTAAAAAGGCACTATTTTTCATATTTTAAGTAAGCAAAGTTGGACATCACCTCGTGCTTGCATTCCCTAACCCACACACCATCCCTGCCCGAGGCTGGAACACAGGTACTGACTCAGGGGACTCACGGATTCACTGAGGTCATCAGCAAGACAGACGGACAGCTCTTGAATTCCTCCTGTTCTATACTTCCTGAGTCTCTCATTTAAACCTCTCCCCCACCCCTCTCCAATCAACCCCGAGAAACAAAGCACATTCCTCCAGGAACAACAGCACAGCCAAAGGTAAAGCTACTGTGGACGCCCAGAAGCCTCCCGGCTACCCCACGTCTGAGCTCCGGCCTCGAAAAAGCCAAAAACCTCCAGCTCAAACTAATAGACACATCTGCCAACAGCTTCTTTTAATTTTTTGGAACCACTCTATAGATTATTTCATTGCCAAGAAAAAGAAGAGATATTTATGATAGTAACTGAAAAGCCTTGAAATTCCAAGTCAGATCCTCAGTGGTGTAAACTGGAGCTGCTCCAGGGAGTCAGGGGGCCACTGCCAATTCACACAGGTTGAACTGGCTCTCTGGCCTTATCTCCTGGCTCCCCAGCACACACAGACGATTAAAGGCAGCTTAGTCAGGTACTATATGAATATCTGTCACTCTTTGCTCTTGAGTCATCCAGTTGGAAAAGAAATACAAGGGCGCAAATGCAGGAGTAAAACCAGACATTTGCTCCTACCTTGAACTCGGAGGTGGCTGATGCTGCAGCTTCAGCATGAAACCCAAAAGCTGGATGGACAGAGAACACCTGGTGATCGTATCCAAGAGTTTCCTTGAAGGCTCTGGGTCTGTCCTGTAAGCCAAGAGAAAAACCCCACGTATTTTAGTTTGCAATAGGCTTGTGAGTATTAAAACCAGGTAGGGCAGGGAGAGGTTTCCATACCAAAGCACCAGGAGCACGAGGGAACTCTGGAGAGACAGAAACCCTGTGTGTCCCTCTCAGCAGGTACTGGGGTTTATGGAACTTTCAGCAGGTGCAGCTCAACAAATTCCTGAACCTTCCTGTCCTGAGGTTCTTCATTAAAAACCTTTCCCCAGGTGGGGCTCGTTCTGAATCAGGGCCTCCTTCAGCGGGGGGAGGTTGTTTTGTTCTGTCCCTCACCTGGTTTGTGTTATGACCAGACATCTCTGAGAAGGTTAATCAGGTATGTTAAACCATGGTCTTTGTTCTCAGGCTTTGGAATTAAAAAAAAGAAGAATATGGTCACCAGGAAATACATGTGATCACAACAGCACAGCTGAGGCCCTTCCTGAGATGTTCAAAAGTACACCAGACTCCTGTGATGCAGAGTCCTGCAGCCCTACAGAGCATCTTTAAAATTACTTTTAAAAATTATATTTTAAAAACTTAAAGGTATCTAATCCCTCAAAAACCATGTGAACGAGTTGTGAGTTCCTGGCATCCTGTGAGTTTCTGGAGAGTTTGCACCAGGAACAAATCCTTTGTCAGACTGGCACACACTGAATTTAATCTCAGAATGAATTTTTATGGCCACCACATAACCCACCCATGCAAAGAGAGTTTATAAAGGACAGGCTGACACAATCTGAATTATTCAGCCATGAATGACTTTAATCATCCCATTAAAATGACCAGTCCCTCCCAGCACAGGGTGCTGGAGCCAGAGCAGGGGGAAGGACCCTCGGTTGGCTTCAGAGGTCTTGGGATCAGGCACAGATTGTCCACAAATTTCAGCTATTTCATATTCCTTCCAATCCTTATTCAGGCAGATATTTAAAAACGTGTTAAATATCTAATGTTTCCTAATCTCAAGTTCCAAATTTTGCCTGGGTGTAACTGTTGTGCCAACTAGTACTGGATGAGCTTGCTTAAGAAGCTCTTTCTTGAATTTGGGATTGGATTTCCCTTTGATTTCTGGTGATACCCTGATTGCTTCAGAGACTCGTCCCCTTTTGTTCCAGCCCACACTGACACTGCAGTGCGGGGATTTCAATTGTGTGCATTAAAAAAACCTTCTCCAGTTATTTGGGGTTTCATTTTCATTTTTTCATGAAGAAAAGACACAGGGAAAAAAAAAAAAAAAAAAAAGAGAAAATGGAAGGTTGAAAATGATTGGGTTTCAGGGAAAATATATTTTTGGCATTGAAATGAGGAAAAGCAGCAGGGTTTGGGAATAGCGAAGCTCACCAAGTAAGCCAGGGAAAAAACCTGAACTGAGCTCTGAAACTTTACCTTCCTTTAATTATCCAGGTGACATTTCAGACATTTAGTCTGATTTTTTTTGCATCTGCATACTGAAAACACCCTTTTAAAAATACTTTAAAAAAAATAGCTGCTGCAGAACACTTATTTAGCGAAAAGTAAATCTTATAAAAATTCAATTGCAAAGTAGTTAAGGTATTTGAATTTTTTTTTTAAAGAAGAAGAATCCCAAGAAAGAAAGTATTTGATGGCTAATAATCTCATTTCAATATAATAGGACCTTTCTTTTGCAAAGAGCAAGACAGGTTAAAAGATATAATTATGACTTTGCAAACTCTCCCAAGTGCTACGAGATCATCTGACAGTTCTGATCCCGGGCTCAGCTCTCAGAGGGGAAAAGTCTTTGTCTAGTTAGAGAGTTAAAGAGACAGGATCCCTATTCCACCCTCTGCCTACATTGCAATTTAACTGTCAAAAAAATCCAAGCTGCAAAATTGTCTTATTCCAACACAGCGCAAGAAAAGAGAGAGAGGTTTGAGACTGACCTGTCAAACGCACCCTCTTTAAAAATGTATAATATATTTTAAACATTTTTTCTGGAGGTACTTAAAGGTTAAAGATGTGCCAAAGAAGTAGGATGGATTTTTTTTTTTTCCCCTTTCGCTAAAGCTTTTTAAAACAATTAAAACCAAAAAAGAAGAAAAAAAAATTCAAAATTAGGGATCATCAGTGTAAAAAATCCCCTGAAGATCAAAAGGAACACATTAGAATCACATTAATTCTGATTAAAAAAAAAAAGAGAATAAATCCCCTTTTTCAATGGAAGGAGAAACTTCGAGGACATTTAAATGGTGTTTTCGTTGTCAGGATGTACAGGAAGGTGGAGCAGAGTATCAGGGAGAGAGCAGGGAGCCAGGAGGAGAGACAGAGGCTGGTGACAGTCAGGGATATTCCTGGGCTCTTTAAAGCTTTGCTTTTTTAATGTTTCAAAATAGTGAAAGAAGGAGGGGGAAATATTTTTCCCAAGTAACCAAACAAAAGAAGCCATTTCTACCGGAGGGTTTCCAAGGAGCCACAAACAAACAATTCCAAATCATTTTTTTACCAAATATAGATGGCAAAGAGGCAGCTGGACAAGGCCAGAGGCTCGTCCCCGGTGCCACAGCTCAGCACCCTGCAACACCCTGGGCAGGTGGCCCTGTCCCCACCCAGCCCCTGTCACCCCACAGGGACACTGGGCAGGACTGGCCCTGACCCTGGGAGCAAAGCCTGGGGGTGAGGGAATTCCAGGCTGGAGTCTGGAAGCACAGGAGCTGTGTGTTTATGGAATCACAGGTTGGGTTGGGTTGGAAGGGACCTTAAACATCATCCAGTGCCACCCCCTGCCACGGGCAGGGACACCTCCCACTAGCCCAGGTTGCTCCAAGGCCCATCCAGCCTGGCCTTGGACACTTGCAGGGATGGGGCAGCCACAGCTCCTCTGGGCAGCCTGTGCCAGGGCCTCCCCACCCTCATTGTAAAAATTTCCCCATTATTCATCTTACTGCAAGTCAGGAGCAAGACCCTCATAAATCAGGAGTCAATTCCTTGGAGACAACAGTTTCTCCCCCTGGCAGAAACCAAGCGAGAGCGTGTTCAGGTCCCTTTTCCACCTCCCTCCAGCCCCAGCAATGAAGTGGAGGAACTGAGAGGGTTCTCACACCAGCAGCCTCTGTGTAGTCCTTTTCTGCTGCAGGAGGACTTGTCCTCCCTGTAGCCAAGTGGGTTTTCCTCCCTCCTAATCAGAAATTTGGGACCTGCTCCTTCCCCGCTGTGCCCTGATGGACAGTCCTGCAGGGCCACAGGCCAGGCTGCTCCACACCCCCCATGATGACAGAGCCAAGGGACAGGCAGAGCTGTGAGTGACAGATTTGTGGCTTTGGGACAAAAGGGTTGCAAAATAACATCCCTCCCTGTCCCTCTTGGCAGTTCAGATCTTTCCCACAAATGAATCCTATCGCAGACACTTTGGTCCCAAACCCACCAAGAAAAATGAGAATTTCCTTCAGGCTGTCACCAAAGGCTGACGGGGATGGGACCAGCCTGCCTGAAAGTCACAGGTTAAATGTTTGTAGGACCGAGAGCCACAGGACACAACCATGGGCAGCTCCCAAAATTACAGAAGATCAAAACAGTCCCAGCCCAGCAGCACCCGCAGACCTGCATCGCCCCACGGGGCTGCACAGCTGGGCTGAAGTTACAGCCTAAAAGTGCTTGGAAACACTCATTTCCTTTGATTTATACAAACCCCAAGGCCAAAGGCTCCAGGCACCCCTGGCACACCCGGTAAATACACCCTAAATGGTGTCAGCACAATCCAAGATAACATGGCAGCAGCAGGAAAAACTGCAGGAAAATCAACCTACCCCTCTGCCAAATTCCTCCCTTCCCAGCCCTCTTCATTCTGTCATTTCCAGGTGGGTGGGGAAGTAGAGGAGTGTTGTAGCAGCACTGAACATCTCTGTCAGACATGGGAGCTTGGGAACAGGGTACAGCAGCAGTTGTGTGCTTATTTCAGTATTTAATTTATAAAACTCTAGTGAACCGGGGTGTGACCAAACAAAAAAACCAGGGATGGGGGCCTCGTTAAAGCCTCCTTGCAGATTGATTTGTCCCTCCTGCTGCACTGGAAGTGTGTCAGCACAGTCCTGTTTCCACGGGACCCGCGGGGTGACCAGGCTCTCAGTATTACTCACTAAAAATTAAAGCCAAACTGGACTCCTGCCCCAGGAAACCTGCCAGATTCCTGCTCTGAAAGGAATGATAAGCCTTTGGGAAGCTGCTTCTCTGACTGTGCAAAATCAGGGTCAAGTCTGGGATAAGAGCTCATCATTAAACGGCTCCAATCCTGCTTCCCTTCAATCTGGAGGGAAATGTACCTTGAAGAGCACAACCAGAACCCAGAAGCAAGACAAAGCTGTGCTTCTGATGGATTATACTAAGGCAAAGGGCTTTCTAAAAGGTGTTCCTTTCATGGATGTCTTCATAAGAAGACAAGAAAGCCTTTCCCATCCTTTCCATTAAGGTCTCTGGTCCCCAGTTCTCAGTGGTTTGCCTCAGCCTTTCAAGGCTTGGTGTAACCAGGAGCAGGATCTGGGTCTCCTTGGATGTACCAAAGCTGACTTCCTCACACCACTGGGAAGCTGCCATGATTCTGCCCACATGTGAACCAAAACTCATCTGCTTTGCACAATTCCCTCTTAATCCAACCTGTTCTCCAGCTCATCTTCCCCTGTTTGAGATGAGTTTGGAAGGATTTCTTCCTCTGTGTCAGGACCAGGCTTGGTGCTGACAGCACCAAAGGGCTGCAGGTGCTGGAAGGGAATTCCCACAGTGAAAATCATGGATATAGTTCTGAAGAGACATGGACAGTGGGGAGTGAGACACTGTGAGTGCCACTTGGTGAGAAAACAGCGTGTGGCAAAGAGCAGGGCACACACTGATTCCATGGCTTGGGTGCAGCAGGAGCAGGAACATCCACTCCAAAGGGAGAGGGAATCAGCAGAGAGTCAGTAACCCCCCAAAATCGCACAAGACACACGTGGGGGCTGATCATGTTGGAACCATGGAGTCGTGGAATGGCCGGTTCAGCCCAAAAACCGTGGTTTGTACCGAGAGCTCTGCCAGGATTTGTTCCAGAGGGGAGTTCTGCAGGTGTGTGAGGCTGGTGATGCCAGTGTGACCCTGCAGAAGGCAACCCCTGTCCTCAGAGCAACGTCTCCCCATCAGTGAGACAACTGGAGCCGAGCCCGAGCTGAGCTGCCCTGGGGCCGGGCCCCGGCGCCGTCCCCGCTCCCCGGCGCTGCCCCCTCGGCACACGGCACACGGTTCGCTTTGATTGATTTTGTAATTGCTCCTTTAATTGAACAGTTACAGCAACACTATCAGGAAAAGGTTTCAGGGCTGGGAAGGGAGGTGGGAGGGTGTGGGGGTGGAAGGGGAATTGGAGCTGGGGAAAGAGCAAAATGGGTTTTTCCCTTCTTTCTTAAGATGAAAACAGAAAGAAGAGGCAGGAGACGAGTTCCCTTCAGCAGGCACTGAGGAGGAGGAGGAGAGCTGAAAACAATAAATTACAGAAAGAGAAGAAGAAAAATGAGAAGTGGGTTGAAAAGTGTGGCAGGGCTGGAGGGTCCCAGGGACTGCTCAGCCTCCAGCTGACATCGGCTTCCTGCGGGCTGTGAGTGCTGGCATGAGGAAAATGGGACACAGGCAAGGAAAGCTGGGCAACTGTGTGAGCTGGAAGGAGGGAACAAGCACGAGAAGGTGGGAAAAGATGCCTTTGTGTCTGAATAAAAGGTGCATGAGCAACATGGAGAGACAGGGAAGGACATACCTGTGTCAGAAGAGCTGCAAACAGCAGACTATGAAGCAGAACAAGTGACCACAGGAACATCTGTGCTTCAAGAGGGATTTTGGACAAGGGCCTGGAGGGACAGGACAAGGGGAATGGCTTCACACTGCCAGATGCCAGGATTAGATGGGATATTGGGAAGGAATTCTTGGCTGTGAGGGTGGTGAGGCACTGGCACAAGTTGCCCAGAGAAACTGTGACTGCCCCATCCCTGGAAGTGTCCAAGGCCAGGTTGGACGGGGCTTGGGGCAACCTGGGCTAGTGGGAGGTGTCCCTGCCCATGGCAGGGGGTGGAATTGGGTGAGCTTCAAGGTCCCTTCCAACGAAACCATTCCCCAATTCCATGATTCTCCATCTGTAAGTGCCCCTCGTGCCCGGCTGGGCAGTGGCACAGTGACCTGGGAGTGCAGCTGTGGCTGTGCCACCATGAGCCCCTCCGTGGGGTGTGTGTGAGCCAGCAGCACGTGCTCCTTGGGAGTGTGTCAGGAAAAGGACAGGAGAATCCAGACAGGGTCAGGGGGGAAGGTGCACGCAGAGGCCATGGTGCAGCTCCACAGCACAGCAGATCAGGTTTCAGGAGAGCCTGGAGCCGGGGCTGGAGGGGGACAGGAGGTGGGCTCTGCTGCCTGCATTCCCTGGCAGGCAGCACAAGGCAGGTTTAAAGAATATCCTTCCATTTAGGAGTTTGTTTATTATTCTTAACTAAGCAGCTCAGACAGGCAAGCCGGCAGCACTGCATCCACGCTGGCTTCCCAGGAAGGCAGGGAAGGGAGGGACAGGAAGGCAGATTTCCAGACTAGGGGCAAAGGGATTTATGTGCCGCTGGGCGAGGGAAGGGGGCAAACCACTTTGCCAGCTATTCAGCAAACGTGTGGAAGACACTCAGCTTTGGGATGTTGGAGTGGAGCCTGGGTGGGGTGCAGCTGTGTGCCCAAATGGGATCAGACCTAAGTTGCTGCCCCAAAACTCAGCAGCACCTTTGGGTTGGCTGCTCCTCTGACACTTCAGACATTCAGACTGTTGTCCAAAATTCCTCAGACCCAGGAGCAGAGACTCAGAGATGTGTTTTGTAGGGAGGAGGGAGAAGTGATCTCTCTCCTGTTAAAATCCACTGATTCCATCAGGAGTCACAGGGCATCAGGATATTTGTGGTCCTAGAGGTTCCCTCGCCTTGCAGGTGTGTCCATACCAGGGAGTCCGTGCACATCCCCCAGCTCTGCATTTTGGCTTGTTGGGTCCATCTGGAGACTTTTCAGCCTCCACAGTGATGACCAAGAACACAGAAACCTGGGCCAGGTTGGAAACTCTTCCCTGCAAGGGTGGGGAGGCCCTGGCACAGGCTATCCTGAGAAGCTGTGGCTGCCCCATCCCTGGAAGTGTCCAAGGCTGTGTTGGATGGGGCTTGGAACAACCTGGGCTAGTGAAAGGTGTCCCTGCCCATGGCAGGGTGGAGGATGAGATGAGCTTTAAGGTGCCTTCCAACTCAAACCATTCTGGGATTCTGTAAAGGAGAAAAAGTATCTGTGTGCACTTCTCACAGGGACAGACCAGGTATCTCTGTGGGATCCCTCAAAGCACAGGTGATGGAAAATTGAAAAGCTGTGCCTGTCTCTAGAGGGACACACACCAGAGTGTTTCCCTGCACACTGCTGGTGCACACACACAGGCTCGGCTGAACACCATCCGAGTGTGCAGAGATGCAAAGACAAGCAGCTCCATGTTTTTCAGCCAGCACTTTCCATGTCTCTGACCCTGGTGTGCAAGGAATTGCTGCAGATCCAGGTGCTGGGCACCCACCCACAGTGTGAGCACCCACCACCCCGGCCCGGTGTGAGGGGGAGTGTCGGTGTCCTCACAGCTCACGGACAGGGAGCGAGGGATGACCTGCCCTCCCCAAGTGCCTGCCTGTGCTCACATGGCCATGAAAATGGGGTCGAGGAAGGTCACTCAGTTCACCAGGATAAATCAAGGAGGAAAGTGGAGTGGAAGCCTGTGAATGCCGGGGAGATCTCAGCGGTGGGAGGTGGTGGGGGAGGAAGGGCTAATGAGACTGGGAATGCCACACACAGGGGAAGTAGAAAATACCAGGGAATGGAAGCAGGGAAACGGTGGCAGCCAAAACAGGAGGCAGGAAAGCCTGGCCTCAGGTCCCTCATCCTGCACCATAACCAAGGCTGTGTGTTAACTCATGGGATTATCCTGCCAGAGGCAGGAGGGCTCCACACCCTCTGGCCCGGCCGCTGACAGGAAACCTTGCACTGGAAACTCGCTTGTGTGCAGTGCAAAATGTCTCACTTCTGTTAGCAATTTGTTCCCCATCACAGGCATTCCTGGAGCAGTGTGGCGGGGTAGGGAACGGGCCAGGAGGGCTGAGCGTGGGGCTCCCACCTGCCCACCTGGATCCTGCACAATGGAGCAGACAGCCAGGCTGTCACCACCTCCCGCTCCCCTCGTGGCCCTCAGCCCGCCTTTCACCACCTCCCCTTCCATCTCTCTCCTTTCACCTCCCTTTTGCCAGCCTCCTCATTCCCCTTCTCCACTTTCCCTCTTCTTTCATCCCTTTATTTTTCCTCTGCTCTTGTCTGCAGGCCCCCCAAACTCATCACACCTGTGCCCTGTCACACTCCCAGGTGTGGCAGAGCTCAGCGCTTTCTCCTGGGCTCGATCTGAACCTCCAAAGTGCTTTTAGTGGTCAGTCTTCCCTCGGCACTCTCTGGACAGAAGTCTCTCTCTCTCCCTGCTCCCTTCCCCCTCCTCTTTCTCTCCCTCACATAATATTTTCCATATGAAGAAGCCTTCCTGAAGCCGCACACTGCCCTCTTGGTGAGTCTTAGGCGGGTTAGAGGAGACCCTGGGAGCCTTTAATCCTCTCTCTCTCGCTTGCTTTCATCCTCAGCCACAGCTGGACGCCCCATTGATGTGGAACAGACCAAACACCAGGCCCCTCACTAAGCTGCTGCTGTGGGGCCTCTTCTCCTTCAGAGCCGAGCCGAGCCCACAGCCCGTGTCCGGCTCACGGAGCGAGGGTCCCGCGTGCCCACCAGCCCCGGCCCCCACACACATGGCCAGTGTGGGGGTCCCAGCTCTGCCTTCCTCCCCCAGCCCTGCTTCCCTCTCGCTGCTGCTACTGTTTCCCTGAGCCATCTTACACCACCTTATTCTGAAAGAATTCCTCCTTCTCCCTTATCCTAATATTCTCCTTTCTCAAGACCATTTAGGATCAATTCCCACAGCCCTGCAGAGCATCAGGCCTGGGTGAGGGTGAAGGATTGATCTGTGTTGATGTGCTGAGGAAGCAACTGGTGGAGACACCCCAGGAAAGACCGGGAAGGCTCCATCATCTGACCAGTCAGGTCTCAAGATTGCAGCAGGCTCAGAGTTTTGGGAAGAAAGGCCCACTGCAGGGTGAGACAAGAATATCATTGAATCATGGAATGGTTTGTGTTGAAAGAGATGTTAATGAGCACCCAGTGCCACCCCCTGCCACGGGCAGGGACACCTTCCACTATCCCGGGTTGCTCCAAGCCCCGTCCAGCCTGGCCTGGGACACTTCCAGGGATGGGGCAGCCAGAGCTTCTCTGGGCAGCCTGTTCTGGTGTCTCACTGAATATCCACCTTCTCTACAAACCTTGCAGCACAGATAAGAGGGCTCGGGTGGGCACTAGTCCCCGGAGCCAGGGGAGGCAGAGGAGGGACGGAGGAACTGCCGTGTTTGGGCACCTTTCTGCAGCGAGCAGGTGCCCCCCGGGTGGGGTCCCCACGTGGTGAGTTCGCTGAGCCGGGGAATACCGTCCGGGCACGTGAGGCCTTACACAGAACAGGTTGCCCCGTCCCTGGCAGCGTGCACGGCCTCGGACGGGGCTTGGAGCCCCCCGGGCAGTGGGAGGTGCCCGTGCCCGTGCCCGTGGTGGTCGCCAAGGCCGGGTCCGCTCGCCCTGAGCGCCGCCATTCCTGGGCCTCCCCCGCCCCCTGGCGGCCGCTGCCCCCCCCCCGGGCAGGGCTCCTGCGAACCCCCCCGGGAACAGGGGCTGAGCCACCCGGGGAACCACGGGGTGACCATCCACCCGGGGAACCACGGGGTGACCATCCACCCGGGGAACCACGGGCTGGGACACGGGCTGAGCCACCCACCCGGGGTACCACGGGCTGAGCCACCCACCCGCCTTAACACGGGCTGGAACACGGGCTGAGCCACCCGGGGAACCACGGGCTGACCCACCCGCGTTAACACGGGCTGATCCACCCGGGGTACCACGGGCTGTGACACGGGCTGAGCCACCCGGGGAACCACGGGCTGGGACACGGGCTGAGCCACCCGGGGAACCACGGGCTGGGACACGGGCTGAGCCACCCGGGGTACCACGGGCTGACCCACCCACCCGCCTTAACACGGGCTGATCCACCCGGGGTACCACGATCTGACCCACCCACGTTAACAGGGGCTGCTCTCCGAGTTCCCGGTGGATACAAAGGGAACGAGGCATTAAATAGCAGGGAGAGTCAGAGTTAGGAGAAATGTTCAAATAGGGCTGATGCAGCACTGGAACAGGTCACTGGGAACGCTGCAACCTCAACTGGTTAAACAGATCTTTAGAAATTACATGGAAAGAGCTGATCCAGCTGTGTCACCGGGCTGGATTAAGTGACCTTCTGAGATAACATTCATCTTCTTTTCTGTGATTCTATAATTAAAAGTCATATTGATCCTCTGCCAGAGATGCAGCAAAAGGACCACCTTCATTATGTTCTTGCTGCTCCAAGATGCCGAGTCCTCAGCAGGCATCTCTTCGTGACCTGTCCCGTCCCAAAGAGCCTCTCCTCAGAAAGGACCTCCTGGCTGCAGCAAATGCCATGGGAAGGGATGAGGCACAGTTCTTGGCTCAGTTTGTAGGCAACCGGTTGCAGAAACTGAACTAATTGCAGACTCCTGGGATTTGTTCGCAAGAGCACGAGCGCGTTCCCTCTTCTCGTTACTGAGCATCAAGTGCCTGATGAGAGAGGGATTTGGGGACAAGACAATGCGGAGATATCTAGCACGAAATGATTAGCCAGAATGTATTGTTAATAAGCTGCTTATTCATATAATTGGAAATTCTTCGCAGCCAGGGTGTCAGTACGGTCTCTGTGCTGCTCTGGTGGAGCGGGGCAGGTACTGGCCCAGGGGACCCCGCTGTGAGCACTGTGCTGGCAGAGGACTCACTGCCACTGACTGCTCTGCTGTCACTGCCTTCAAGGGCAGAGAAGGACACGGGGATGTCAAGGGGAGGCAGAAGGGACTTGGCCAAGCCCTGCTGATGAGAGGCACGATTCCCAGCATGGCAAGTACAAGGTGTCTGGGAGCAGAGTGGAAGGACAGGCCTCCTCCAGCATCCTCACAACAGCTAGAGAGACAAAGGCCAGGGAAGCTTGGAGTCAAGGCAAACAAGACCTTTCACTGTTTGTGCTTCCCAAAGCAGCTATTTGGGGCAGAGCCAGCTGTGAAACATCCATGAGTGAGTCCCCCCAGAGCTGTGACAGCTGTCACCAAAGGGGACTTTGGTGGTGGCTCTGACGCACACTCAGTGACTGACCTGGAGGATTCCACAGGTGGCTTTGCTCACTTGGAGAACTGGCTTTGCCTGGATTTCCATGGAGCAAAGTTTCTTGGGGAGGCCAAGGGAAAGGAAGAGAAAAGCTAGAGAAGAAGCTGTTCCCCATTCCCTGTTGAGCCCAGGCCTGCAAAGCACCCGGATGCAGAATCAGCCACATGGAAGTTTATGGGATGCCAAAAAACGGAACATTTCTCCCTGTTTCTGAGACTCCAAGACAGGCATGGAGCCAAAACTCCTGCTGCTGCCAATCTTCTGTTGTTCAGGTAAGAGAAGGCGTGAGGAACTGGGATAATCCCCGTGTCCTATTGCCTCAGCAGCCCCCAGGAATGAGGGGCAGGGATTCACTATCACACACGACTGACACCGTCCTCTGTTTCCTTACCAAACCTTTTATATCCTCAGCCTTTTGAAGCCTCCGCAGAGCCAGCTCAGGCCTGTTAGCTATTCCACAGAGGGAATATAATTCCACAGATATTTGTGCTCACTGTATCTCTAGACACAAAGCTTGAATAGGTATGAAAAGCTCTGTCCCTGAGCACAGAACTGAGCTGTAACCGAAGCTGGAGAATCTCCTCATCTTTTGATGACTGATTTCCTGCCTGATCCCTCCCTTTCTCTCAGGTCCACACACTGAACCCACCAGCCATTCCAAGGACTGGGCTGAACTGCAGTGAGCCCTGAGCCACACAGCACAAATCCTTCCTCTTTTAAGGGACTGTTCCTGACTCATGCAGCAGGATAGACTGAAACCAAGGAATCCCCCAACACTGCAACTCAAAGAACAGTTGCTACACCAGACCTTCACAGCCAGGCAGCAATCTTTGCTTGAGGAGAACTACATTTTAGTGCATATTTGTGAATTTGAACCCCAAAATATATTTGCTTCCCATGAAAGGTCAGATCATTCTTTACTTAAATTGGTGTTATCCTTGACAATATAATAAAAACTGAATTTGGAATAAGGAAAAGATCCCGTTTTTCCATTAGCAATGCAGAGGGATGCTGAGATACAACATTCCTTCTCTTTGCTTTCAGTGGAAAGAAACAAATGCTGGAAATTTTGACAATATGGCTGATGGTGTGTCCTCCCTGTGGCACATCACAGTGACATTGCACTAAGATCCCTGAATCCATTTATTTACAATTCATTTGCTCATAGTATTCCAATTAATTCATTCATCTGATTAATTCATTAAGATCTTACAACAGTCCAAGTTTGCCCAGGAAACCCATGTACAATATCCACTGAAGTAAAAAGGGCCAGATTCAATAGATGATGAGTGAGCTTTTCCTGTGGGAACTGGAGAGACCAAGTCCAGCTAAAACCTCATAATTCCCTTCCCACGTGCACCTAAAGGAAATCCCATAAATTTAGTATGAGTAGCATTCATCAGTTCTTTAAGATGGACCTTTAAGCACCTCAGAGGATGCACTAAGGGAAGAAGTCCCTGTCCTGCTTTCCCCAGGGACGGATCCTGGCCAGAAGTGCCCAGCACAGACTTACAGAGGCAGTGTTGTCTCTGGGGACACGATGTCTCAGAGGGAGGGACTTCTCTGGGGATGTGCTCCAGGGACACAGCCGGGCTGGTGCTGGCAGCCTCAGCTGGCAGCCTCGGAGCACCTGGCAGCAGTTTGAGAGAGAAACATCCGGCTGCAACCGGAGCGCGAGAGAACAAACCCCACACCCCGAAACCAACCCAAAAGCTGGTGAGCACCTGCACACACCAGGACACAGAACCAACCAGGGGCATTGGGGCCCAAAATCTGCGGGTGGATAGCAAACTCAGCCCCGTCCCCTGCTCGCCTGGGAGGAAGAGGAGGCAGCCTCATGGCTGGGGGGTGGACGAGCAGAGTGACAAAGCAAATTACACCAGCCAGGCGAGAGAAGCAACGGGCCTTTGACATCAGGACAGGCTGTGCTCAGCACTTCCCCAAATGCACCCAGAAATCATCTTAATATCAATGTTGTAACAAAACATGGGGAGGTATTTCCGCCTGAGGCAAGACCTCAGGCACTTCCTCCAGCCGTGCCACTGCGAGGCAGGAGGGACCACACGGCAGACACACAGGGGCAGACAGGGTGGGCAGCCCCCAGCAATGCCCCTTCCCTGGGCCTGAGCGTGGCCATGGAGCTGAGAGCCCTCCTGCTGCTGCTGCTCTGCTTCCCAGGTAAGAGAAGGGCTGGGCATGTCCCAGGGGAGTGGGACATCCTTCCCCACCTCCCACTGCCTGGGGAGCTCCACAGTGGGGGAACCCCCAACCTCGGCTGGACTCTGATGGGGGAAACTCACTTGCAGGGGTAGGGAGGGAAAGGGCAGCCCCAGTTCCCACCACATACATCTGGCTCCTCCAGGCTCCCAGGACAAACCAGCCTGGAAGCACAGAGCTGTGACCTCCAAAGCAGCCCTAGCAGCTCTCCCAGTTGGATTTCCCATCACACTGGCCCAGCTCAGTGCCTCCAATTGCAGCCCTGGATCAGGACAGTGTCCGTGGGCACCGCCTGCCCCAAATCCCTGCAGAGAGCACAAAGCTTCCAGCATGGGGTAGGCTGGGGAATCAAGGCAACCTGCACCTTGCACAGCCTCACAGCCAGGGGTTGCTGGGCATCCTCAGGGATGTGGCACAGAGGAGCTGCAGGTTGCACACACCTGCTCTGGCTCCTTCCCTCTGCCCTGTCCCACCACCCTGAACAGACCACCAACACCCAAGGCACTGTGTGGGCAGGGGTTGGTCTCCATTTGCCTGAACGAGGAGCAGTGACAACGGGGCTGGTTTGCTGGGACAGCTCCCAACACTGGATGTCTCCAGTCAGGCCATGGATGTCTCCAGTCAGGCTTGAAGGTCCAACGCCTCAAGCACCACTTGTCTGTGGGCTTTAAACCACAGCTGCAATCCCAGCTCAAACCTCAGCACTTCCCACCAGAAATCAGCCCTCCTGTTTGCAAGCAGGTGAATTCAGCAGGGGGAACAGACTCTGATTTTTGGAGTCCTTCCAGATACAAGTGTCCACAGGGGAAGGTCAGAGCCTGTTTCCCCGTGTCCGTGGGAAGGCTGTGGGCAGCCCTGCTTCAGCTCCCCTCTCCCTCAGCACATCTGATATTTACAGGTCTCCAAGCCCAAGCACCTCCTGCCAAGGAGACACGACGGGAAGGGGACACTCTGTATGTCCGGTGTCCTTACACAGACAAGACTTCTGGTAATCAGTGGAAACACTGGTACCGCCTGACAAATGACCAATCCTATGAGTTGAGGGCAAGCACCCAGTACTCGAGCCAAACCACAGACAGAATTACAATAAAGGATTACCCCACTGATAAGATCGTCTCCGTCACCATGACTGACCTCAAGGCAGAGGACTCAGGCACATACGCCTGTCTAAGTTCCTCTAGCAGTTCTCCACTGAAGAGGATCTCACTGAACGTTTTCAAGGGTGAGTACCTTGTCAAAAAGCCACGTCATTCCTTCCCCTGCTCCCCTCTCCCCCAGAGCAGAGCAGCTTCCCCTGATCCCCCCAGCCCCACTCCTCAGCCTCATTTGCTGCCTTCCCCAGTGAGTGAAGGAGCCCCACAGACCTGGCTGGCCCTGCAGGTTCCCAGCAACCTCTTGTCCTGCCTTACCTCACCCCTGCCTTGATGAGGGGCTCTCCATGAGGGCGTCGTCCCAGGGCAGGGTCTGTCCCAGATGGCCAGCTCGGGGAGGGAGGTGGATGCCCTTGTGCCCACTGCTCATTGGGAAGTGACCACCTTGCGTTTCAGAGGTGCTCCAGTGGGAGTTGGACACTCTGTGGGTGCAGTGCCCACGCAGCATCTGGGGGTACAGCATGACCTGGTGCCGGAGAGAAGGGCAGACTGAGTGTAGAGTCATGGCAAGCACAGATTCCCGTTCAACACGGAGCAAGAGCAAAGCTCCACACGACAGAACATCGCTGATGTACGACCACCTGAATACTCTCACCGTCACCATGAGGAGGCTGCAGGCCCAGGACACCGGCACGTACTGGTGTGCACTGAGCTCCGACCGCACCCGAGTAATGGAGGTCGTGCTCTCTGTCTTCAAGAGTGAGTACCTACTGCCCTCTGTGTCCCACAGTGAGCACCTACTGCCCTCTCAGTGTCCCACAGTGAGCACCTACTGCACTTGCAGTGCCCCACATTGAGCACCTACTGCACTTGCAGTGTCCCAGAGTGTCTCAGTTTATGAGTCATTTTTGCCCCCAGTAATCTGGGTCCAGTCCCCTTCTGCTCCACATGTCTGGAGGTAGAAGCAGATCCAGGGTGCCACTGTGCCTGCTTTGGGATCTCACCAAGCATTCCGGATGTTTTCCAGGGACCCAGCAGTACACAGCTAAGGAGTCAGGCAACATCTCTGTCCAGTGTCAGTACAAGACCACGGACTACGGGGCTGTGAGCAAAGCCTGGTGCAAAGAGGAAGCAGGGACATCATGTGAGATCCTGGTCACCACAAGCTCAGGGCCCTCAGGGAACCAAAGGACATCTCAGGATGGCAGAGTCAGGATCCAGGACAACACTCAGCAGGGGATTGTCACCATCACCATGGAGCAGCTGCAGGCCCAGGACTCTGGCGTGTACTGGTGTGCGCTCCATGAAAGCTCTGGTCTCTCCCGGATGGAGGAGGTCACACTCGAGGTTTCCGAGGGTACGTACAGACCTGTCAGCACACTGTGTTTGTAGATCCCAGACTCACTTTCCCGCTCTGTCCCTCTGCACTGCCCAGCTTACACCACCTCACACCTTACACCTGCCTGTGTTTGCCTGACCCTACAGCACTGGACCTTCTCATGGCCACCACGTTATGGAGTAGCAGCAGGGATGAGAGGTGAACCACACGTGTGCTGTGCTGCTCCCCTTTAACCTGGGAGCAGGTTCAGCTGTCCTGAGAGGTGTTTCTGTCTCTCATCCTCTGATACCAGTTCTGCCCCTTTATAGTGACTCATCCCTTGGCTTTCAAAGGCTATTAAGACCTTCACACTGGGTTGTCAAGGGAACAACCTTTAGACCTGTATTTTAAAGATCTGTGACTTGGGCTCTCTTTCAGCATGATGCTCTAACAGTAAGGGATGGCACTGAGCTGCAAGCTGGCTCTTGAAGGACTAGAGGAACAGGCAGTGCAGACCATGGGAGGGGACAGTGATGCTCTGGAAAAAGTCCCAGCACGTGGGTTCTGCACACCCTCCCCTGGGCACAGGAACAGCAATGGCAGGGGGGTTTCACTGGTAAATGCAAAGCATTTGTGACTGTTCCTCTCTTCATGCCTGCCATTGCAGCTTTGTCAGACACCGAAGGCACAAGTCAAGCAACTCCTTTGGGCAACAGCCCAGCACCCAGGTAAGAGTCTCTGAGCTTGAACACACACAAGTTATTCATGTTTTGTCCACAAAACATCTGGGGCAGGCAATCCCTGGGTACTCTGATTCCTGCCTACAGAGGGATTAAATATGGTAGGATCCTTACCAAAGCTGGCCTCTCCTCTTCCAGCTCCTGCCCAGAGCATAATTCCAGAGGAGGAGGCAGATTAGTAAAATCAGCTCTGGTGCACCAGGTGCTGCAAAACACAGGAGGAAAAGACAGTTCCTGTTCCAGAGAGCCTGGAATTGTGCTCAGAGCTTTGAACAGTGCCTTGTTTCTAAAGCCTGGAGAATAGTTTAGGAAAAGCTCAGAAGGCACAACCAGGTAGAAAAATCCAGATTGCATTGCTGCAGGAGAACCAGACCCTCCTTCTGAGTGCATAGAACCGAGAACATGAAACCTGTCCCTTTTGGTCACTGTTTGGTACTGGGCTGTTACACCATCCAACACTGGTAACTCCCTTGCTCTCCTGGCTGCAGCTCAAATGTCAACACCTTCATCCTACTGTCTGTGGTGCTGAGCATCCTGCTCATCCTGGCTCTCATCACCTTGGTAGCGCTGTGTGTCAGGCTGCAAAAGCTCCTGGAGAGAACAGGTATGTGGAGCTGGGGATGCCTCCTGTCCTGGTCTGTACCAAACAGACTATCTGCCATCGCTTTCCCCCTCCAGGTGAGCTCGTTCCCAGCTCCCAGTGCCCTGGAGATCAGGCAGCTGCAGGCTGGGAGGCCTCAAGGCAGATTCCTCGCTGCCTTCTCTGCTCACAATAAGTCAAACCTGGGTTGCTGCAGACCCTGCACAGGAACCTGCAAACATGTTAGGGGAGAACTGAAGTGAGCCCAAGGTGTTCCCCAGGCTCAGGGCAGAGGGGTCCCACTGCACATCCACTGCTCCTATCACTGGGCAATCCCACGGCCTTCCCCACACCTCCTGAGGCACAGGCAATGCCAGGGCTTTTCATGGCTTCTCTACTTCTAAAACCTCTGATTTTGGCTTATTCCAAAGGTAACCGAGGAGCAGAGGACACCTATGACAATTCAGAGGGCACAGCACGGGTAAGGAAAATGAGTGATTTCCCATGTGGTACCGAGTCCCTGACCAATACTCTGTGAGGAGCTGTTGGACCCACCTGATGAGGACCTTGGAGCTCACTTTGGTTGTGAGCAGGAGGGAAATGGTATTTAATGTCCCCAGAGAGAGGAATGTTCCTGGCTGGAGAGAGAAGAGGGTAATAGATGTAGGGAAACTCCAATAGGAAAAAAACACAGTGGACCAAATTCTAGTAACCCCTGAGAAATGACTGAAGGACTAGTAACCAAGGTTAGACCATGCAGTTGTTACCTGTATCCAGGAGAGGTGATGAAGAAGAGTCTTCTGTTCTTTCACCTCTGTCATGACCAAAGGTATTTTTTACATGGCTTCTCCTTTCCTTCTGGGAGAATTTGGTCTCCTGGTAACAGCTGTGACCTGGCACTGTGTCATGCTAACAAGTATTTTCCCTTTCTTTTCACAGCTTGGCAGCACCGAAAGAAGAGAAAGTTCCAAGGATGACAGCAAGGGCCTAAAACGCAATAACCTGGACTTGCAATCCCAGCCCAGCCTTGAGGGTCCTCTTTACTGCAATATTGAACCCAGCCAGGCTCACAGGAAGCCCCAAGGGGAAAATGTGGAATATGCTGTCATTGCATTCAACCAGTTCCCAAGGAATGATGCAGGATGAAGCACAGAGTCCCCAGACAATCCAGAAATGGGAGAAGCAAACTGGAATACAAAGTGGGAATGAGGAGTAGGAGGTGTGTGGATGGACACTGGGGAGGAGCTGAGTTTTGCTGCCATGTGTGTGTTGCCTGTGCGTTTTCTGACCTCCCTCCTGTTAATGGCCAGTAGAGGCTTTGCCACACTTGTGGCAGATTGTCTCGGGTCAGACAGAGGTGTGGGGTTATTCCCAGGATACCTTGTACATCTGTTTTTCCAGTTCCATTAAAATGCAGACTCTTGGAGAGGCAGGTGTGAGCTTTTGCAAAAGAGCAGTATTTGTCTGGACATTGCTGGGTTTGGTATTCCAGCTATGCTCTGGTACAAACTCTGCCCCATTCCTGAGGATTCAGCTCCTGTGGCCAAGTGAACTGATTGCAGTGCTGCAGGGATCAAACTTGAGCCTTTTTGTGCCTGGGTTCATGTCCCATGGAATGGGTTGGGAATGGGAGTGCTGGATTATAAGAATAAGCAGAACCAACATCTGCACTTCCCTCTCTCTGCTGGAAACTCTCCAAATGACATGTTTGCTGCCTGTATTTAGCAGTCATGTGAGGAGCAACCTGAAACGAGTTTTCTGGGGCTCAGCTCCATTTCTCCGAAAGACCAGAAGCTCTGGCATCTGATTTCCCTGCCCCAAGCCCTGCAGACAGGTCTGAGACCAAAGGAGTCTGAACCATCCCTCATTCCCAGGCCAGTCACATCCAACAGGCTTCTCTTGCTAGGGCTGCAGCAGAGAGGCTGATGGAATTTTTGAGATTTTCAGAGTTGATGTGACAGAAAGAAAAAGAAAATGGTTCTGGAAATGGTTCATTCAGCCCAAGATTCCCCTAACAATTTGCTCTTCATGCAGTTACACTGGGTCAAACTGTGGAAGAGTAATAGTAGAAAACAATGGAATAGAAAAGAGGCATTTTCAGGATGATTCTCAAAGAGAATCCAGATTTGTGCTCACTGGAGCAAGAAGGAACAAAAACTGCAATCAGTCACCTCACAAAGAATTTCTCTGAGGTACCATTTTCTTAACCACTAACTCAAGGAAAGAAAAAGAGGCACATTTAAGACTGGACAGACCTGCAGATTCATCAGTACACCAGTTAAGAAGTCAGGGTCTACTCATACTTGCATGGAAGATCTCCAAGTAAATAAATAAATTCAAAACCAGAAAACAGCACCCAGCCTCCCAGTTTGCTGATGCTCTGGGAGGTCCCTGAGGGCAGTCCTGAGCTGGCTTGGAATCAGTGTCCCCAGCCCTTGATCCTGTGTCCTTTCTGCCAGGCCCAGAACACTGTTGGGCTCATTTAAAGCAGCCACAGCTTCAGCCAGGGCAGTGCCCCTGAGCTCCTGTGGTTAGCTGGCAAACAGAAATGCTTCATGTGCAGGCTCTTCTACATCTTCTTTCTCCTGGAAACCCACAAGATGATGTCCTTGCCCTCCTTCCACCCCGGGATGCTGACAGAGCCACCTGCAGATCCCCATGAGAGCCACTCTTTCCATTTTGGCTTTCCAGTAATTCCCCCCATGCACAGCTCCTGTAAATCATTTACAGGGGCCTGGAATGACCGGGCAAGGGGGAATGGCTTCCCACTGACAGGGGCAGGGTTAAGTGGGATATTGGGGGAAATTCCCCCTGGTGAGGGTGGGCAGGCCCTGGCCCAGGTTGCCCAGAGAAGCTGGGGTTGGATGGGGTCTGGAGCAACCTGGGCTAGTGGAAGATGTTCCTGCCAAAGGCAGTGGGCTGGAACTGGATGAGCTTAGAGGTCCCTCCGGCCCAAACCGGAGGGATTCCGTGGCTCTGTGAAGTCCTGCTCCAGTGGGAGCTGAGCCCAGCAGGATCCCCCAGCCCACGGCTTGAGGCCATCACATGATGCTCCCTCCTGGGCTGTCTAGACTGAGCTGAGTCCCTGGCTGGGACTGGGCAATGCTGATGCCTGAATTTTCAGCCCATGAGAGAAATGCCCGTCCCTGGTAATTGCTCAATGTGCGGGATGAAAAAGATGCCAAGTTCCTGTGCTCGTTCCTTCCGTCGGAGCAAGGAGGGGGAGAGGGAGCTGCCCTTGGGCAGAGCCCATGTCCCTCTTCTCCAGGCTGCTCTCCCATCCCCTGCTCTGCTCAGCTCACATGGAGAGGCTCAGGCACCTCATCTTGGTCTTCCTGTCAGGTAAGAGGAATGTGTGGCTTTGGGTTTCAAGGGAAAAGGGGTGACAGGGTAAAGGACTGGGGCAAAGCTTGGTCTCCACCTGAAGGCTCCTTCCTTGGAGTTTTCTCCTTTCCTTTTATTTACCAAAGGGCCAGTGGTGATCCCAGTGCTCCCAGCTTTCCTCACAGGGATCCTTTTGAGTCAGAACAGGAAACACTGATGAAAGAAGTCCTGTGTGCCTCTTTTGTGAAATGTGAAATTGCAAAATCCTGTGTGTTTGCATTTGCAGGGCTTTGAATGTAATTTACATATATGTAAATTTACATATGTGTAAATTACCCCAGGAGGGTTCAAGGGAAGGGAAATAAAACCCAGTGAAGGGCAGAGCTCTGAACTCTTGGGCACTTGGCTCTTTGCAGCTGGGAGAGGCACAGCCCTTGGAAGTGAGAACCAAGGCACAGGACCCAGGTGGGGCTCCCAGCTCTCTGCCTTCTCTCCCCAGCCACTTTGGAGATCCCAGCTCCCTGCAGCACTGCAGGGAATAGCAACAAACCCAGGCTGTGGGAGCACAGAAACCTGTCCCAAAAATCTGAATGAGTTTGGAAAATGTTCACTATACTTTTTCCAGTAGAACCCAGGAAGGGAGGAGGAACACAGATAGTTTCTGATCTGTCAGCAGAATTGGTTGAAAAGAGAATGACACAACATTTTCCACAGAGAAATCAGGAAATTATTCCAACTGAGAGGTGTTTTGCTGTGCTGTGGGAATTGTAGGGACTGATGGGGCAGAGCTGGAGGAAGGAGGGGTCCTCAGGAGAAACAGGAGAGGCAGGCAAAGTGTTCTGGAAGGATTGCACAGGACAGGACAGGACACAGCCTGAGGTAAGTCCTGAGTGGAAGAACTGAGTGCAGCAGTGTACTGGGATAAAGACTCGGAGGTGTTGGATACTTGTGGAGCACAGATCTATTTTATGTCTTGTTCTAGTCAAGCTGAAAGAACTTCAGATCTTTTAGTTTATAATTCACTTAGAATTGTTGAAATTATTTTAAGCAGTGTTATTAAAAGCCTCAGCCAGCACAAAGTCCTCACAAGAGCCTATTTTTAAATTTACTTCTGTTTTATCGTTACTTATGGTTTAACAGAAACATTTGCCTCTGAATTTTTTTACTAGAAATAGAGATTTCCACAAATACCACACTGTACTTCTCTCTGGAAGTATTAATAGCTCAGACTGTCCCCTCTGCCATTTCCTGTCACAAAGAGGAATGGAAATTAGAAAGAAGGAACCAAGACAATTAAAAAAAGCCAAGCAGCCAAAGACCAGTTGTCAACATGGTTAAAATTTGTAAGATATTAAAAGATAGAGTGGAAAAAAACTGCTAAATGCCTGGATTTAGAAGTGGGAGTGGGATTCAGAAGCAACCTCCTAGCCAGCAAGCAGGACAGTGGTTTGTAGGTGTCAGTGTGATTCCAGCATTTTCCAGGGCAGTGTGGCTTTGCTCTGCCTGTGTAAAGAGCTTCAAAACGGGGATAAAGTTCATGGGCATTTACTGCAAAGGGCCTTTTCTGCAGCAGAGGGTATTCCACAGCCAAATACTGTAAAAGAGCTTTTAAAAATCAGGGCAGCTTGTCTGGTGCCAGCTCAACCTACCTGGATGCCCAGCTCCATGCTCCTCAGGATCAGAGCACAGGGCAAGTTTATATTTAATGCCCAAATCCTGAAGACAAACTGGGCAGGAGCACAGGGATGACAGAGGTGGATGTGGTTGAGCTCCAGACTGACTCCAGAGCAGCCACCACAGGGCCAGGAGGGAAGGCAAGGACCAAAGTTTACCCAAGCTTCAGAAAATCTGCAAATATTAAGGAAGCTGATACCTCCTGCCCTCAGTGCCACCCCAAGAACTGCTGCCTGGCAAGAGCCAAATCACCCACCAGGCACAGGGTCACCACAGACATTTTTCACAACACCTGAGCCAAGACTCCAAGCACACTGATCGTTGATGGGGGAAGCAGACAGGTGACAGCCCTACAGGTGACAGCCTTCCAGGTAGCAGCACTGCAGGTGACAGCTGCCATCACTAGAGCAGTAAAGGGTGAAAATGATGTCCAGCATCACCACAGTAGTGAGGGATAGACATGAGAGAGACTGGGCTCACCCCTCTCCCCTCCCTCCCAGCATCCTGTGCTGCAGAGAACGTCACCGTGGTGTATGGGATGGAGGGGGGCACCATTTCTGTCAACTGCTCCTACGACCCCCAGCAGCAGTGGTGGAGAGAGAAGAGCTGGTGCAGGCAGGTCGATGAGACCAAGTGCCAGCACGTGGTGAGTGCCCGATCCTTCTGGCTGCCCTTCCTGAGGGGCAGGAAAAGCACCACCTCCATCAGGGACAACATCCACGACGGGGTCCTGACGGTCACCATGAGGCAGCTCAGGAAGGAGGATGCTGGGCTGTACCAGTGCAGAACTGATTTCCTGGGGGACACAAAGAGCCTGAGGAAGGTGCAAGTGGAAGTGCTGAGAGGTACGTCCTGGGGTTTGAGTTTCACGAGTTCCTACTCGAATTTCAGGGGTGCTGCAGATGCCAAGGCGTCACCTCAGTAAACATCTACTGTTGTCTCACTCTGTGCTTCATCGCCTCTCTTTATTCCTGAGGTACAGCACTGTCACTTCACTGGTGCTGGACATCCAACATGCCATCCCCTTCTTGCTGCCCAGACTGATCTCCTGGCACACAGCCCCATGCCCCACCTCACCTTGGCTACTTGCCCAGCTGGGGCACTGGTGACACCAATGAACATCACCCAGAGGCACCTGCAGACTAAACTGTTCTGTTTCTATCAGCAGCTGTCCTGGAGACCCAAGTGCCAGAGGAGCCCAGAGCTGTGCAGAGCATCTCCAGGTGAGCCTAAAACTTGTGCTGGGATTTCTAGTCTTCCTAGGACTAAGGCAGTACCTCAAGAGTTTTTTAAAGGTTTGAACCATCTCCCTCATGGTTGTATTTCTGGTTCCCCACAGTTCCCCTCCCAAAGTGGATTTCACTGTTTTCTACATCCTTGCTGGGCTCCTGGTTACCAAGTTCATGGTGGCTGTACTGATCTGTATTGTTGGCATCAGCAGGAAGAACAGAGAAAGAGAGCAGAACCCAAGCCTGAGTGAGCAGCAGGTCCTCCCTTTCACTGCTGACCTCGGACACAACGGAACTGGCCCCTCCCGGGAGAGCAATGCATGAGCTGAGCCAAAGGGAGTCCATGGAAAAGGAACATCAGGCATTTGCAGGCAAAGCTTTGCCACCTGCTCTAAGAAAAGGATCACTACTAAACACAGGTGTGGATGAACCTGTCACTTTGGAGAGGGAATGTCACCGTCTACCACCTCTTCTCATTGGCATCACACCCCCAGGCAGAGTTATTCCAGATACCATCCCCAATATCATTCCACCACAGTCTGAACTGAGACCCATCAACATCCTGTCATCTCAGGGCAGTGCCAGGTGACAGATTCTGTCTTTACAAGGTGAGGAAGACTAATTCCCAAAAGTTGCTTTGGACAGTGTGGATCCTTGGAGTCCCTGTGGAAAGGCATAAGGAACTGCAGGACAGCCCAGAAAGGGATGTGGTCTCCTGCTTCCTCATTTCTGAAAGGACTTGGTGAGCAAATGAACTGTCTCTCTGTAGTTCTCCCTGTATTTTTTCTCCCCACTCAAGGGGATGTTACCAACATGTGGTGGTTGTTCATCCCTCCCCACAGTGAAGCTGCCTTTGGGCCTCCCAGGCAGACCCCAAACCCAGGGGCATTCACACTTCTTTTCCCTGCAATACTAAATAAAATAAAACTGATTCTCTGACTTAGGATGGATTCATGGTAGTGGGCTGCAGGACACCAGGTCACAGTCATCCCCCAAAGAAGAAGTGACACCTGGAACATGCTGGAGTGTTTACAATGCTCAGAGCCAGTGGGACAGGCTGGCACATCCAGCCACTCAGTGCCACACAGGAGCAGAGCTCAAAGCCCAACCCCTCATTACCCAGAGGGGCTGTGGCTGCCCCATCCCTGGAAGTGTCCAAGGCCAGGTTGGACAGGGCCTGGAGCAACCTGGGATAGTAAAAGGTGACACAGGGAGTGGGTTGAGATGAGCTTTAAGGTCCCTTCAACCCAAACCATTCCATGATTCCATGTAAGTGCAAAGCAGCAGACGGACGAACATTCCCAGCTGAAGGCTGCTCTGGGATGTGTCAGAGCAGCACCAGAGACCAAGGATGCCCATTTCTTGTCCAGCCCCACGGCCTGGTTGCTAAATATGGCTATCACAGGGTATTGAAAGGGGAAAGGCAGCCAGTGAGCACCACGCAGCCTTCCCTCCCAAGAAATAGCTCAGAGATTGTGGTTAAAAGATACCCTCAGCAATTCCAAACTGGCATCACCACTCGGGGCAGTAGCCTCTGAGTGACAGAGTGAGTTTGCTCCTCTGCAGCAGGAACTGTGTGGGGATAAAGAAGCTCCAGGAGATGTTTTTTCCCTTGGTGCCCTAAAACACTCTCTGCTCCAGGATGGAAGGTTTTCCAGCCCTGCTGCTCTTGCTGGCACTACCAGGTAAGGCTCAGAGAAGCCATATAAGAGTGTCTGTGCACAGAGGGAGAGTCCTCCAGAGCCAACAAGAAGTTATGGGAGAAGAGATAGTGGTGCAAGGGGCTGTCAGAAATGTCCTGTCCAGTCTTAGCCTTGAGCTTCCCTGTGAAAGAAAGGATTAACCTTTTCCACACACTGCACTGCTCAGGGGACTGATGGACTCGGGACATCGCTGGTTTCCAGTGATCGGGGCAGAACTTCCAAGAGGGAATCTGGCCCTCAGCTGTGGATATCTGCAGAATATTCTTCTGCAGGGAATACAGACGGTGGTTTCACCTGAGGGTGAGCTCTGAGGTCAACAGTGTGCCGGGTGGGAGACAGCCAAAATGAATCAAGAATGATGTGTCATTCCCATTTTTGTTTCACAGCTAAAGATGTTGTATTGGGACACAAAGATCTCACCAGAGGTTATCCAGGACAGGGTAAAACTCTATTACATAGTTCAACATAGAACCACGACAGGTATCTGTGTGTATCAAGTGGCAGAAGTGTCCAGGAAATTATTTTTGCTATATTAAATAAAATGTCTCAAAGGAAAAAAAAAGAATCAATAATTTACTGGTTACCATCAAAAACAATGAATGCCATGTTGTAGGATTGTATTAATCAAAACCAAGTGGGTTTGGGACAGAAGATATCATAGAATCACAGAATGGTTTGGGTGGGAAGGGACATCAGGGACTGTGCTGACCTTGGCTCTGCCCCTGTGCTGGGGGACACGGACACTCCAGGGGGGTTGTTTTTTCCTGTCCTCTCCCTCTGATGAATCACCACTCGAGGTTCTTCAGAATTCGTGAGCCTGTTTGCAAAAGAAAAGGGAACTCCTCTCCCTCATCACTCCCTTTCTGTGCAAGACAACACCAGGAAACTCCAATGCTGTATTTGGTGCAAAACGGTGTCCCAAATTCAAGGTAACTCTGATCAAAGTCTCCTTAAAGCAGGAGGGACTGGAATGATGAATGAGTTCTCATGGAAAATGATTAGAGTGCAGCTGAGAAAGCTCCAACTTAATGACTCAGGAGAATATCAACTCGAGACCTATTTCCAGGGGAGAAACAAACCACAGAATAGCACCAAGCTGGAAGTTTTGGGTGAGTTAATCAAAGAATTAATGATCTTCCAGAAGTCAGCAATTTTTTACCACTTGACAAGAAAGATTTCAGGTCAGTGTTAAAGAGCTGCCTTTGGAAATTTCCTGAGACACAGGTAATTCCTGAATTTCTTTTTTTAAAACATATTTTTGATACATACTAATGGGATAAACAAATTGGAGCCAACTGGTGTGAGGGGGGCCTGGCTTGGCTTCATTGATTAATGAAGTCTTACACTGAAATCAGCAGATGGAACAGGCTCTGAGCAATCCAAATCTTTGCTGGAGAAAAAGTCACCAGTTTTTTAGCAGGAGAAAGAGTCCCCAGGGATGGATTGACATGGGAAAATCACCTGCTCATTGTTTTGTTTTTTTTTTCAAGAGGAATATAGGTCTTTGGATACAGATTCTGACCCCATTAAATTTGCCACTGAGAAGGGGGACATTGCCACAGATGACACCAATAAGGAGCAGAGGTAAAACCAACGACTCCCAGACTCTGGAAGCACAGCAGGATTTGAGGAGCAGTGTGACACACTGCAGCATGTGCACACACACACACACACACACACAGAGGCTTCCCCTTCTCCCTACAGTTTGTTCCAACCTCCCCAGTCCCAGGAGAAGCTCTAGAAGGTTCCTATCAAATTCAGGAGCCCTAAGTGAGGCTTCTGCTGAGGATGCTCAGTTTGACCATGTCCTTGCTTTCTAACTGGCTAAAAAAGGGGCACAGACATGGGCCAGGCAATGCCACAATGACTCTGCCTGGGTACCAGCAGCCCAGCCCAAGATCCACCCCAGTAAAGGCCACAGCACCTCAGACCAGAGGTGTTCCCTGATCAAAAGTGACCCCATTAATGATCCTGATCAAAGACAGACCCTGAGAAGGGCTACTGAATCCTGGTGAGGGATCCCTTGAGCCCTGGTAGCACTGCAGATGACTGCAGGAAGGGAATCCAAGCTCCTGAGTCTTCCCCAGGCTTGCCAAGTGCCAAGGAAAACACAGCTGGTGGGATGGATCCTCTGTGGCTGTGGATCAGTCCTGACCTCACAGAACTGCACTTGTTTAGAGACAGCAAGGGTGGTATTTGGGTGCTGAGTTCTTATCCTGGAAACAATTCATTGTAAAACACACAAAATCCCCTCCCACATTAACCTCATCACCTCTGGTGCTGTACGTAGTACGGAGATATCCTGGTTTTCCCTGCAGCAGTCTCCATGCCCTCGTGGTGCTGAGCTCCTTCCTGCCCACCACTGCTCTGGTTGCTGCTGTTCTCTTCCTCCTCACCACCTACATCAGAATGAAGAGAGCAGGTAAAGATCCCAAATCCTCCTGTCTGGTTTTCCTGCCCCTCACCTTGTCCTCCCACCCCCCTGGATGTAGGGAAGGTCTGTCCCCAGCAATCCTTTCCAAGGAGGCAGGGATGAGCTGGGAGCGAATGCAAGGTGTGAGCTGAATCCAGGAAGGGATAGGAGGGAGAGTCAGGTTTAAAATGAACAGGTAAAGGTCGTGTTTCACACTCAAATGAGTTTCTGTCGTTCTTGGCAGGAAAAGGGATGGACGCTGGCAAACATCCTGCTTTCAGACAGAGAGCACTGCAGGTAAGACACCAGCAGAAATCCCACATTCCCGGTGCTTTGGTTGATCCCTGCTGTGCAGAGACTGGCTCTGTGTCACCATGCAGCAGTTCCATCATCCTGCAGTGGGTGAGAGGCACCCCCTCGAGCTCCCAGACTAAAGCTGCCCATACTTGTTGGTTGTCTGACATCTTTTTGCCAAGCAGCCACAACCTACCTTGGTTATTTGAGGAAATCCCAGCCTTTCTGCTTAATTTTGCTTATAGTATACTCAGAAAAATAAATGTAATAACAAATACACAGTGTTGATAATTTACTGGCCTTGGATCTGCAGTAACATCGCCAAAGCTTCTTATCAAAGGAAAACTTTATCATCCTAAATATTCAGTGTGTTGATTGTGGCTGCACCTTTCCACCCCAGTCCCTTCAATCTTAGGAAGTTGAGTTTGTGTAGAAGTTTCCTAAACTTCTCTGAGCACACGTTTCCTTTTGCCACGCATCCCCTCCCCTCTTCCCCAACTTCACAAGACAAAAGGGAAATATTTGTGTCTGTAGATGAACTAAGGCTAATGTTCAGAAGCAAAAAATGCTGAATCTGTTTTTAACTTCTTGTTCTTTGTGGTTTCTCAGCTCAGAGGACACAAGGGGAGCGGGATGGCAGAAGGGGAACTGAGCAGGAGCCCAGTCTATGCTGTGATCAGGCCCCAGCAGCAGCCCAGGCCCGAGGATGTTCTGTATGCCAACGTACAGCCTGCTCCCAAGGTTTTCTTCCACCTGCAGGAACCGCCGGGAAGTTCGGCCTCCTCGGGGCCTGTGGAATACGCGACTGTTCTCTTCAGAACCACAGCTCCACGTCCTGACACTGCAACAGAGAAAAACAGCTTCACCTAAAGAAAGCAGCACAAAGTCTTGGGCTTGTTCACTGAATTTTGCAGAACTGCACTTAAAACAACCTGTTTGTACCCAGTTGCTGAAGGTGGGCGATGGGGTGAGGGGCAGAAGCAACTGAAAGGACACACGTGGGGGCACAAACCTTCCCTGGAAAACAACTGCACTTTCCTAACAGCACAGCATCACACCCAGCTCCCGGTGGGCAAATCCAGAAGAAAGCTGTGGTATGTTTGCTTTTCCAAATTGCTGGTTTTAAATGACATAGAACTATAAACCCAAATACAGGAAACTGGTTCTGTCTGGCAGCAGCTGATACAGCACCACAGCCAACGAGGGGCTGTGAGATACGAGAGATGCTTCCTTTGGACTTTCTTCAACAGCTCACTTGAATACTCACAGATAAAGCATTAATTACTGCCCACTCTGATAAGATCCAAGTCAGCAAAGTGGTAAAAATCTGCTTTATTTGAAACACACAAGGTGTTTCCTGGGCTTCAGGGAGACAGACAATGCACTTGACATGTTTTAGTAAACAAGAGTCTTGTTGGAAAATATTTGTCTACTTTATAATATAAACTGTCATCAGCTTGAACATGCAGGGGTGAAATTTACATTCGAAATTATTGATTTGTTTTACAAAGAAATAACTTTGTATTTCCCTGTTTGTTGTTCATTAACACACACCAATACTCCAGGATAAACCTAGCTTGACTTTACTATAAACTGTTGATCAAACTACAGAACCCTGATATCACAGTGATATGATCACACATCCCTCAGGGATTATGGATAAATCCCCAAATTCATCTTAATTCTGTGAGCTGGAGCTAACACAAAAATAGGTTTAAATTTTTGATACTAAGATGGCAAGAAAACTCCAGTCTGGGCACTGGGTGGCAAAGGAGGGAAGGAAGGGGAAAAAGCAGGGAATACACCTATGGACTGTATAAACTCTGTGAGTTATATATCTGCCTGTGAGTGCTTGTGAGATTCTGAGTGAGACAGAAGTAAATTCTGTTGACTGCTCTGATGTGGCTAAAAAATATCAGGCTTTTTATCATTGTATCTGAGATGGTTTTGTTATTCTATTGCAAATTTTATGAAAGCAAAGCTAGAAAATTACATCATAATAGTTAGAGAAACCTATTTCTGGCTTCCCAAACAGCCTTGCATGATTGTTCTCTTCCTGTCCCAGCTTCCCATTCTCTGTTCTTACGTAGTTATTTCCTTTTTTCAGTTTTTTTTCATGATCATCACTGTATTGACCAATTCTGGAAAGAACTAATGACACTCACCCTTGTGCTTTGGCGCATTTTTGAGATGGCAGAAGCGTTGGTGTGGGGTCGATACCATTAAATATTTCCAATACCGTAGAGAACGTGCCGTTCCAATCCTGTGGAGAGCTCTGGAGCAGCACTTGTGGAAGAGCAGCGTGTCCAGAGGGATCACAGGCAGGCATGGAAACTGTCTCCTAAAGCGCCAAGACAGTGAGGTCAGACTGAGGGGAGACGGACACCGAGATGGCAGGATGGGGCTGAGGGGAGACGGACACCAAGATGGCAGGATGGGGCTGAGGGGAGATGGACGCCAAGATGGCGGGATGGGGCTGAGGGGAGACGGACACCAAGATGGCAGGATGGGGCTGAGGGGAAATGGACGCCAAGATGGCAGGATGGGGCTGAGGGGAGACGGACAGCGAGATGGCAGGATGGGGCTGAGGGGAGATGGACACCGAGATGGCGGGATAGGGTTGAGGGGAGAGAAAGGCCAAGATAGCAGGGTCAGACTGAGGGGAGATAGACACCAAGAAGGCGGGATGGGGCTGAGGGGAGATGGACGCCAAGAAGGCGGGATGGGGCTGAGGGGAGACGGACGCCAAGATGGCGGGATGGGGCTGAGGGGAGATGGACGCCAAGATGGCAGGATGGGGCTGAGGGGAGACGGACAGCAAGATGGCAGGATAGGGTTGAGGAGAGAGAGAGACCAAGATAGCAGGGTCAGACTGAGGGGAGACGGACACCAAGAAGGCGGGATGGGGCTGAGGGGAGATGGACGCCAAGATGGTGGGATGGGGCTGAGGGGAGATGGACGCCAAGATGGCCATGCCATCCCCACAGTGGGGCCAAAGCCACCCCCTGCCCTCACAGCTGCCACGTCACTCGCAACGTCCAAATACAGGGAAAAAGCTTCCCGGTTTATAAATTTTATTAGCTGGAGAGTGTACACAGTACTTACAATTGCATCTATTAAAGACCAAAATACACTTGAAAAAATGCATCATATAAAAAAAAATTATAAACTTTTAACTATATACAAACTTTGCCTGACATTACTTCAACCTCAGGACCCTCCCCTGTCCATTCACAAAGAAAAGTTTATTTTTCCCTTCTTTTTAACATGCAGGGCCTTAAACCCATCAAGCATCACTTGAGAACCATTTTTTTCCAAATCCTACTCTTTACACTCATATAAATCTGGTTTTTGAGGGGTTCACTGCTTCGGTGCTCTGGGTCAATCAACCACATTTCTCCCCGAGCCTCTTTTATCCTCACCCTTTTACTCTCTCCTGAAGTTTCTGCTCAAGTGTAGCCAATAAACAAAGAATTCTCATTTAATTACTAGACAGGTTTGAACTGGACGATGTCTCCAATTTAACGAATTTCCCCCCGGAAAAGAAAAAAGACATTTTTGGTACCATGGTGTTGACCAGTGACTCCAGTCTCACCAAGTAAACAGGACTTTTAGCAGTGATACACATAACCCAAAACAAACAAAAATCTGACCAGAGCACTCAGGCTGTCACATCACTATTTAAAGTATCAACAGTAAGACTTTCTATAACACAAATCCATGTCTTCATACACATTCTACAACAATGGATCAGAGAACCTAGATATGAAGGGCTTATTGGGAAACAAGTTCTACCTGTTTAGAAGAAGCTTACAAGTTCTTTAAGAAAAGTAATTACTCCTTAAAAAAAAAACCAAAACAAAACAAAAACTATGTCAGAGCAATAACCTTGCTTCCCAAATTTCCAGCTCTCAGAGGGGCTCCCTCAGGACAGAGATTAACCATCAGCTAAACAGCAGAAACATCATGGAGAGGCTCTTATTCCAGCACTGAAATATTCCACCAACAAAATGTACAGATGCTCTAAAAAAAATATTTACAATGCTGCTGCAAACCCACCTAAAGCATATGTTACTCCCTAAGGGAGCTGCATGTTCCTGAAATGGGGGAGCTCCCAGGAAATGCTGTGTGAGGGTTTCAGGTGCCAAGTGAGGAAAATCAGCACCACGCTGGAATTGGGCAAGAATTTAAGGCAGAAGCACCCAAGGCCCCAACGATGCCATCAACACCATGGGGAGGGCACACAGAGCTAAGAATTCAGGAAAATGAACTGGAATCCTTTAGAACATCCAGCTGCCCAATTATGAACACCCACCTGCATTTCCTCCTCCACTGGCACCTGCTTCCACAGGTGGAGTCACCCCTAGTACCTGGACAGGCATCCTCTTCCTCCAGGACTGCCTGCAGACAATGTAGCATCCAGCATTTCTCCACATTTCTGCTCCCTCCTCTTGCATTCCCTCACTTCCTTCTTAGGTTTAGGACTTTTCTTTTATGCGAAGTCAACAGAATTTTCAAGGCTCAGTCTTTTGTATCCACAACTTGCTAATTTGTCCTCCACTTTGTCTTTAGTCATAAGCTTCCAATAACTGGGAAAATGTGGGCAGGGAGGGGGAAGAAATAATTGTGGGGTTTATTTTTCAAGCTGCATTTACTTCCTTTTCCACTTGAAAACAACGTTCACTGCACTTCACCCAGTCTCAGCCACCCTTGGCTGCTTTGCTCAAAAACCCCAAAACCCCTCACTCTGCAGCTTCACCTGTCCAGGTTCATATTTACCTGGCAATATTCCCAATCCCAAGTTTCACCACCGTGATCCAGTTTTAACCACAGAACACAAAAACTGGAAGATCTGAGAACTCCAGCAGGCACCTGATACACAGAGCAGCTTTAAACTCATTAAGGTGGGGGAGGACAGGCATGGAATGATGTGAGATTCACCTGTTAACTGCTTTTGGCTACTGCTCCTATCACTACATTTCAAAGCAGAAAAAATGGAGCAGGCTGAGAATCTGGAATGAGCTACAGAATTAAAGCTAAAGCTGTTTGTGGAGTTGCTCAGCCCAAAGCCAGCTGTAGGTCATGAAAAAGTCCTAAGTACTCCTCTTTCATTAAGTGTCACTTCTTTTTTTGTTTTAAAGAGAATAACCTATAATAAAGCCTGAAAGGTTCTTCAGTATCTGCCTTCATTTGTTAACAGTCCTTCAGGTACCTCAGGATGAGATGAGCTGCCCCAGCTGCTGCTGTAATGGAACATCCCTCACTCTGGAGAATTGTAGATTGGATCTGGGCATCAAGAAATACCATCATGAAGCTGATCAAGTGCCAACACTCTGAGACTGAGGATTTGATGTCTTCTGAAGGAACTCTGCACTCGACTGGCAGGTTAGAGGGAAGGTTTAAAACAAAAAACCCTTTGGAAGAGACTCACTTAAAAGTTTAAATCACTTTTATACTTGCATCCAGTTTTCTTCCAAAGAAACAACTACTGGCAATAAACATATAAAAACCCCCCAGAGACTGCTTTTACTAATGAAATCCTTCTCCCCACATCACCCTTTCCCACCTCAGTTCTTGGAACAGACACACAATACACCAAGTCCTGCAGTAATCTTGAGTATTTCTCTCATTGACTGGATGGCTGAACCTTTCCCCGAGAAGAGTTTGTTGTTTTACACATTTACAAGGTGGAACTGAAAAGAATCCCCTTCAGTTTCTGCCAGGTCCAGAAGTGCAACAACAGAGACCAGTTCAGGGAAACAAAGTCCAAAGGTGTCAGGAGTGGATGGAAATAAGACTCTGCTGGGCAAACACAGTCCTGTGGTGCAGCTGACGAGCAGTGAGACTCCAAATTCCCTGTGCTGCATCAGGAGAGTGCACCAAGGAAGTCTGGAAGTTTCTGTTGTTAAAATCTCAACCACGCCCTGAACACGTGGTGCTTGTTCTGTAGGAAAGGACAGGCTGTGACAGGGTGATTGTCCCACTCAAAGGCTCGCTGGACACACTGGACAGGCAGGACAGACTGGCAGGAGGTCTGGGAATTCCATCCAGGTGCTTTTCTCCTGGAAGCAGTGGTTAGGAGACTCTGATCATCTGTGTCATCGCTTCTTCGTTGGTCTGAGTGGGATCCTGCAGACACAAAATACATCCCAGGTTGGACTTCAACACTTCTCCATGAAGCAGGGAGAAGCACACACAGCTACCAGGAGCAGACACTCCTGCCCCTCCCTTCATACTGACATGTGTCCTAGTGTTCCTGGGTTTTACAGGCCAGTGTAAGAGACTGGGATACAAAAATCCTAACAGTTCCCAGGAAGGTGCCATCCTGATAATCAGGAAGACCTATTACTGGCCTGGTATTTGGGAAGGATTCTACTTCAGGATAAGAAACATTCCCTAAAGCCACAGGACTGCTCCAAAGAACTGATGAACAACAGAACCTGCTGATTCTACTCCATTGCATCCCTTCCTTTGAAACCTGCCTTGCACTTTCTATGCAAATCAATGTGCAGCTAAGAATCAGATATTCACGTTTTATTTTTCTGTTTTACAAACACAGAATGTTTGTGTGAGTTTGCCCTAAGAAATATAAAGCGAATACACTTCTATCCACATTACTGTCATTAAATTCCTCAAGGCAAACATCACTTGCTCTCTACAAGACAGGAGGTTTTTTCCCCAATGCCTGAAACATAAATTCGAAGGCAGGGAAGGACAATGGTCAGCACCCTCCAGAAAATCCAAACAAACCAGTACAACACCTGTAAAGAGCAACGTGAAGGACTGAAAGGGGCAGCTGTCCAACAGGCAGACCAAAGCCCACTGACCTGCATGTGAGGGCTGTCCTTTTCCTTGGGGGAGAAGAAGCGTCCCCCCTCTCCCCGTTTCCTGGCCATGGCGTGCCGGTGCCGGGACTCGTGCAGGTATTTCTGCAGCAAAGGGAAGCAGGACATGAGAGAGCAGCCACAATTTCCAGGTCAGTGCTTCCTTAGGGGACATTCCCGACCGCTGGAAAAGCCTGCCCCGTCCCCATCCATCCCCCTGCCCACAGACAGCATGTGTACAGTCAATACCCACTTGTAACACAGCTCCAAGGACACCCCAAAGCATCCAAAGGAAGCAGGACTGTCCCCAAAGGACTTAAAAAATTTGCCCTGATGTAGCTTACGAACAACAACAACATTAAAAACCACCAAGATTCCAGTCCTCATTTTCCAGCCTGGGTGGGGTTCTGTGCCTTTCTCACAGAGCAACCCTGTGTTAGACCAGAGTTGTCTTCTCACCCTTCTTTCCTTGGGAATTTTTCCCTCTGCTTCCAGCTTAGCCCGTGCCTGTCTCCTCTTCAGGATGCGGTGGTACTGCTTGGCATTCACATAGAGGGGCTCCTCCTCCAGCATCTCTGCCCCGGGCAAAGGGATTCTCTGGATGGCTGGGACTGACCCAGCTCCAGGCACCATCTGTGCAGAGAAGGTGGTTTAGTACTTGCAGCTCACAACACAAAATGAACACTAAAAACAATTAAAAAATCAAACCATTAAAATGGAAAGTGTTTGGGTTTTGCTCAGATAATGCAGCTGCTTAAAGCAGCAACAAAGCTGTTCTCAAACTGCAGAACAAATTTAAACAAGTCAATTACTTATCACTCCTGCTTGCTTTTTCTTTTCTGATAAAAGCAGAATTTCCATAAATTATACAATTCCATGACCATGTTGCTGCTTCTTGTACAGTTAAACAGGACATACCAAGTCTTCCCTTTTTTTGGGTTCTCTCTTCTTTGAATTACATGCTAATTTCAGAGCATTTCTAAGCAAACATTGCAGAGCTGCTGACATCTAGTGGGGACCAACAAAACTCCAGGTAAAGGGCCTCACACTACAAAAGAAATAGGAGCTGGCGAAAAACCTCTGTGAACCAAATCCTGAGGGACCCTCGAGAAAATTAACTGTTGACTCAAACTATTTAAGCCTTAAGGCCATTGCTCCCTATCACTCCACACCCCTGTGAAAATCCAGGCAGATCTGTGTACAGGCATCTTAAACCTCAGCCCTTGAAGACATCAGTGGGAAGTTTCACACCTACCATGACCATTCCCCCTGAATTGACAACGTTTCCAGCCACTGGCAGTGTCACTGTGACTGTCCCTTGGCCACTGCTGGTGGTGTTGGTGTTGGCTCCTGTCTGGACAATCTGTGCTCCAGCCAGGCTGGCTGCTGGAATGGTGATCATGCCTGTAACAGGGACTGTAACTTTAAGGAAGTAAAACACAAAAGAAAAAAAAAAAAAAAGAAAAACGAAACAAAAACACGCACACAAAAAGAAGGGAACACCATTAGTCCCACTTCTGTGTTTTACTCATTCATCCTTCCATAACATGCAGAGATTCACGAAAGCACGGAAGTGAGTAACTAAATTCCACCAGAATTCCTGGTTTTTGCATTTGTGCCTGCACAGTAACCCCTGTGTGATGTAAGAGACCGTGTACTCTTGAGGTGTAACAGCAAAATTAAGGGTTTCTGTTCTAACAGCCCTTGCCAAAGACAAGACCCATTTTTTACGGTTCCGGGGAAAGAACCTCAGAGTGAATTCCTGCAGCACAAAAGCATCTCCTCCCACATTCACACACCAGCAGTGTGATCCCAGCACTCAGCTCAGTGTGTTCTTTGACAATAGTCCCAGGGCACTGAGTAACCCCCCACCCAAGAGCCCCTGCTCCCCCAGCTCTCTACCTTGCTGCAGGATGGTGCCGTCGGCGTTCACGGGCTGGTACACGATGGTCTGGCCCTCAGCAGCCTGGGCGACCTGCTGGCCTTGCACTGCTATTTGTTGCTGGGTCTAAACAAAACAAACAGCACAGGAACTTTACAGATTGCTTTTTTTTTCCCACATTTTACAATTCCTGAATTAGCACATGGTGCTTGAGGTGTTCCAGGCATCTGTAAATGTTGCCTCATTACCAGCATCAAGAAACAGGTTGGAGCACAGACCAAATAACTGGAGATAAAACACCTGAAGCACATGTGAGATACTTTTTCTAACAGTGCAGTGTTCAATATTGAAAGAACAAATTCTAGGTTTCCTGTCTCGCTATGAATATGCAAAAGGAAGAACTATTCTGCTCCGAAATTTAATTTTGGTCCTAACCAAAAGCATCAGCAGAAACCCCAGGTGTGACTGGACTACTCCACAAAATGGCCCAAGTATGGAATTAGCAATGCTTCATGTTTTCAAAATTCAACAAATAGACAAAAACAACCACGAACCAATAAAATACAAAGACACAATGGATAAAAACATGCAATCTAGTTATTCTGCCCCAGAGTTATGTATGAAAACACTACAAAAACATGACATTTATTCTCAAGTTCTCCTCAATATTAATAATTCCTTCTTTTTTTTTTCCCTTTTTTACTTAACCACATCTTAAGTCATTTGGCAAGTTTCTCTTCCTGTTCCTCTCCAGAAAAGCCTTTCATGCTGGTGCAGTTACCTGTGTCTGGCCAGCAGTAACTGCAGTCTGGGGCTGCTGTATAATGATCTGCTGGGTCTGGCCCTGCTGCCCCTGTACCTGCACAGCCTGCCCACCTTGAATCTGAATCTGACCTGGCTGGACCAACTGAATCTGTGGAAGAAAGAGTCAGAAAGGAACATTAACTATGCCTCTGATTTCTCCCTCCTTGGCCTCAGCATGACCAAGTCATCTCTGAGGATGATTTACTGTTGCACAGAAAAAGAAAGCACCGAGTCTTCTCTTTTTCCATTTTAAAATGAGGAGTTTTAATGGATTCCTCCCTGTGACACATCACCACAGCCACACAGCAGAGGGACCAACATGCTGTGTCACTGTGCTCCAGCAGTTCTCCACTGCTTACACAATAAATCAGTCAGAAGAAATAAATTATTCACATGAAACTGGTAATAATAATAGTCAGGTGAAAGAAGAAGAGGACTAAGATTTAAGACATCTGTAGAGTGTTAATTATCCAGCATACAGAAGTACTCCTGGTATATATAAAGTTGTCCTCAGCTTTGCAAAGTCTTTCCACCACCATGAAACATTCTTAGATTAAAAAAGGGAACTGGAACATGGTTTGAAGCTTGTGCTTAAAAACCCAGTTATTGATTTTCCTCCAACAACCAGACTGGAAAAAACCTTGCACAAAATATAATTGTTTTCAACAGAAGAAATTTTAAATTAACCTCTCAAAACACCAAGACATCATTTGCTTTCCTGGACTCTGCTGAACTGGATTCCTAAATCCCATTCTAAATCACCAGGACACTTCCACTATGCCATGGTTACAGATCTTCCCTTTGCTTCACAAACAAACACACTTCAACCACCTCTTTAAATTTACAAGTATTTCCAGATAATTGTTTCCAAAAAAATCCACCTTCTGTACCTTCTACAGTATTGCCTTCTGTGCAAAGGGGATGTTTAAATTCCCCTTCAGCCATCACATATTAGATGAGCTCAAGCACAGGAGGTGTTTTCCAGAGGCTTTCTTCAGGTTGCTTTTTTTTTTTAAATCCTCTTTCTGAGCCATAAATTGAGCAGGCACCAGATCCCCAAGTACACTGCAAGGGCCAGGTAAAATGAAAAAAACCATCCCAACAAACAAAAAACCTGGACTAGTGGAAGGTGCCCCTGCCCATGGCAGGGGGTGGAACGGGATGGGCTTTAAGGTCCTTCCCAACCCAAACCATTCCACGACTGTACGAAAAAAAACCCAAACCAACCCAGCTGTATTTTAGTGGACTTCACCCAAAAGGTTTGCACCTTCACCCAAAAGGTTTGCACCTTCACCCAAAAGGTTTGCACCAAGCCACAGAGCACAAGAGCCAAGTTCCCAACGGCCCTTCACGGCACTGCACCCCCGCAGGAAACAGCCTGTGCCCACGGTGTGGCTGTGGGAACACCCAGCGTGTCCCCTGGGAGCTGGCCCCAGCCCTGGCTGTTTGTCTCACCTGCTGCAGCCCCTGCGTGCCCGACACCGGGACCTGCATGATGGTCTGGCCCTGCCCGCCGGGCACGGCCTGCACCATGATGGGCTGCCCGGTGGAGGTGATGAGCTGCCCGCCGCTCACCTGGACCATCAGCGGCTGCCCCTGCACCTGCAACAGAGAGAGCCACGATGAAACCCCCGGCACTGCCACCCAGAGCTCCAGGGCCGGCCCCGGCGCCGCGGTGGGCACAGAAACCCCGCACCAGGCACCAACCCGAGGGCAAACAGCCCGGCTTTCTGAAGCTTCCCCCGGGATGTGCTGCGGGGTTCAGTAAATGATCTGTTTCTCTTGCAGTCTAATTGCCACAAAGCACGAAAAGCATCGCCAGATTTTCGAGCCACGGTAACTACCTTCATGCACAGCCCAAGAGCAACGTGGAATAAAAGAAACTCCATTCTCCACATCACAATTACTGATCTTTAATGGGGGTTCCTATTGAGAGAGCTCTGGATAAGCTGCTCTTACAGGGACATTCTGGGGTGGCTTCAGCTCTCTCCAATTTCATGCCTACAACATTTCCATTTCCTGACTGACACGGAGCATGTGATGTGCTTAGAGAAACTCTTCATGGTTATTAAGTGAAAACTGTAACTGGAGCAACACAAAATGCAGTTCAGGGAGGAAAAGTGAAAGCAGACGAGCAGCAGCCACTTCTGAGCCCAACAAGGCTTAGAGTGGATTTATAAACATAAATATATATCTGACCTGGCACAGGTCACCCTGAGAAGCTGTGGAGCCCCATCCCTGGAAGTGTCCAAGGCCAGGTTGGAGGGGCTTGGAGTAAGCTGGGATAGTGGAAGGTGTCCCTGCCCATGGCAGGGGGTGGCACTGGATGGGCTTTAAGGTCCCTTCCAACAAAACCAGTCTGGGATTCTATGGTAAGTTTGGCATGAAAGCCTCTGGGAGAAAGGTCCATGAAAAGAAAAAGAAGGGGAAAACCTCTCTGTTTAAACACCCTCACCTGCCAAATCCCTCATTTCCCCAAATATATCTTGGAAAATGCTCTCCTCCACAGCTTAAATGTGAAATGAGTTATGAAATAGGAAGCTGAGCTGTTTGGGAACAAGAGTAACACAACCTGGTAAAAGTCACTGAGTTCCCATGTTTCTCCTTGTGAATTCCTGGGACAGTCAGGACACTCTGGGATCCCTGAACAGAGGGAACCTTGCAGGGTTCACACACCTCAGGAGCGAGGTCCCAGCACATGCAGGGAATGACCAGCTGTACCTCAGAGATGAGTCCTACCCCCAGTCTGGTGACTCCACAGGTCACCTCCCAGCTGTGACACTGCTGTCCCTCAGCCTGTACAGTCACATCCACGTCCCTCAACACATCAGCAGGACTCGGTCTGGGTTACAGGGAGGAGCATGCTCATGTCAGCCACAGAGAAGCACAGGCAGCAGCACAATATCCAATAAGCAGAAAGGAAAACGACACATTCCAGGACTTTTGTTAATGAATTAGAGCAAGACAAAATGAAGAGAGGGTGGGGAACATAGCAACAACCAGAGGCCACAGGGACCCAAGCAATCCGAGTCAGTCAGCAATTCAGATTTTAACTCTGAACATAAAAAATGCTGTGTTCACTTTGCACCTGGCAAGACCATTCCAGCCCCCTGGAACTCTCCTGCTCTGAAGAATTCAAAACTAAACGAAACCAAAAAACTGAGAGCAAAGTGCAGTGCTAAATGCTAGGGCTGCCCAGGGTCTGTCAGCTGCTTTAAAGAGGGTTTGTGAGCCCCTGTAAAGCCTGTGTGAGGTAAGGAAATGGGGTCTGCAGACAGAAAATACTTCACACTGAAACAAATCATTTCTTTCCATCTGTGATGCATTTACTGCTCGGATTCCCACTGCTCCTGGGTTGCCCTGTGTTAGTCATTTGTAAATAAGGAATTGGATCACTCCATCCCACAGAGGCCAATATTGTCCCCAGGTGCTCTTTCTATCACAGGAAAAGGTTTCACTCTTCAAGCTCAGGGCTCACCCACCACCTCTGCCTGTCATGGACTGAAGAACTACAGAACTCCCCACAGGGGAGATCAGAAAACTCATCTCCTTGGAACTACAGGAAATCTTTGGGGTTTATCTCCACTGTCACTTCCTCACCTGCACGTTTTTTCCTTTGAAGCCCCATTTAACGACTATTCCCTTTCAGAACCACAGCAGCAGGAACTCCTGAACGCAGCAGGGGTCCTGGGAGAGCCCAGCCAAGCTCCAAGGCCATGGAAAACCCCAGAGCCCTACAGCATCCAGCACAGGTGCTGCTGCTGCCAAATGCTCCTGTCCCTCCTGCAGCCCTGACCAAACACAGCATTAGATATGTGGCGTGGGGAGGGTCATGCAGTGCTCAGAAACACAATCAGAGAGATCACCACTACCTGCAGGGTCTGGACTTGCTGGCCTGAGGCCGATGCCACCTGGGCCTCAGTCTGCAGCTGGACAGCAGTGACACCTCCCTGCTGCTGGGAACAGGAACAGGGAGAGCTTGAAACAGGGAAAGGCACAGCTCTGGCACGACACAACGACGAGGGTGAGTGTAAAATTCATACACACTGCTCTGGGAACACGAGGAGTGGGAACATTTAGCAAACCTACGGATGGAATTCCCACAGAACCGCACGTGGCACTGACAGGCTTCAACACCCCGACTGAATTCACCTACAAGGGACTGGAGGGATTGTTTGGCAGAATGTGAAACCTCAGTTTCAGGGTTTTATCCTGCTCAATGCTCCCTTCACTGCCCAGGTTTCTCACTGGGAAGGGCTGCAGGGTTTGGTCACACTGGTTTGTCACAACAAAGGCCACAAACCCCTTCCTGCAGCACAGTGGGAGCTCCATCTCTGCCCTCTCTGTGTCAATCTCTGCCCACCACTGACCTTGAAGGACAATCTGGAGAGGCTGCAAGAGCAGTTAGAGCTAAAAGCCTTCTCTATCTTTAGCCTCCTTGGTAAGAGTCCCAAAATAATCTGTGTAACTGTGTTAGCGTTGGGGAGAGGAAGGACAGCTCTCTCCTAAGAGCTGTACTGCAACAGCCTGTTAAAACAACTCATTTGAGAAAAACATCTCATGTCAAACACAGGCTTTAAGAGCATGTACTGACAGTGAAAGTGTCAATAAAACCACATAGATCTTTGGTTGTCTGCTGGAAGCAGGTATTTTTGATAAACCCTAATGTAAAGTTTTTTAACCTCAAGTGCAATCTTGTTCTGCCTGAAAAAGTTGATTAAATTCAATGGGAGAAGCTGGTCCTTGCTGAAGCCAAAGCAAAGCAGATCTCGCTGAGAACATGATCCAGTGGCTCATCCCCTTGCATGACAAACTATTAAACTCCTCTTGCCTTGAACTAGAACAAAAATTCAGCAACAAAAATTCAGCAGCAGCACAACTTATCTGAAAATACATCACAAAATCTGAACGGGGGAAGTTTAACAGTAAAAATCAATAAGCCCTTAAAAATCCAGCCCTGCTCATCTGCACATTGTAACATGAACTAGGAACTTCTTTCTGGAAGGGATCACTTGTAAAATGAAGAATCTCGATAAATATTTCTTTTGAGGAAGCTTGGAGGAAGCCTCTGTGGGCTTGAACAAAACCTGTTTCAATTTGGAGGGGACCCTACACTGTTCCTGTGGACAACTGCCTGTTTCTGTTCATAGTCTGTCTCCTCCATTTTCAGAGATTTGTTCCTCCCCTCACATCCCAAACTCTGCCAACTCCCTGCTACACTGAAATCTGGCAACTTGTACACCTGCAATTTAATCTGATAATTCCTGTATTATAAAACCCACGTTTCCTCTGACCTTCAGCCAAGTCAGATCCCTGAGCAGGTGCCAGGAGTCAGGTGAACACGTGTCCAGGCAGGATCACGAAGCCCCTCAGTGCTCCTGTGACCCTCTGGGGCCACAAAGGGGGTGTCAGTGAGCACTGCCCCCCCAGCCCCCCCTCCCCACCTTCCATACCTGCTGCTGGATCTGCCCGGCCTGCACCACGATCTGCTCCGTGGAGCTGTTGCTGTTGGCCGTGTACTGCTCCATGGCCACAGGACCCTGGGCTGGCTCCTGCAGAGAGGGACAGAGCAGCTCATTATTGTCCACATCTGTGTTCTCTTACAGGGGCTGCACAGCAAAGCATCTGCTGCCCCCAGGGCAGGGGCTCACAGGCAGCTGCTGCTTCCTGAGGGACAGGAACAAACCAGAGAGGTCAATTCAAGCACATCTACCCTGACTGAGGGGCAGAGTATCCCAGTTCTGTCCTGATCTTCAGTGCCTCCAACAGGAGCTCTGAACCTGTTCTTCCTCCTCTTGGAGTCTGCATGTCCTGGGCTACAGACACCTGCCTGTGGGGGGAGTGTCACTGCTAAAGAACCTCCCAAAATGCAACATTTGGCTGTAAAACCAAACTACATTTCAAGAATCCAGCAGAGCTAACTGAAGCTCTCTCCTTCCCCCACTACACACCATTCCTCATATCTCTTCCCTTTCCTCTTATTTCCATAGAATCATGGAATGGTTTGGGTCAGGAGGGACCTTAAAGCCCACCCAGTTCCACCCCCTCCCAGCCCCATCAAACCTGGCCTCGAACACTTCCAGGGATGGGGGAGCCTCACGACCCTCACAGGGCTTAATTTCTTCCATAAAGAACTTATATATTCAAAGATATTCCTCATGTATTTTGGGAACCACCAGCAGATTTCCCAGCGCCTCCAGCCTCCTGCTGCCGCTCGTTCCTTGGCCCTTTCCCTACACACGCGAACACAGTGCTGAAATAAAACATCAGCTCCAGCACCTCCTTTCCCTCACCCTGCTTCTCCCAGGATCAACAAGGGAAGAATTCTTACTGTTACTGTAACAAGGTCTTTGATTCATGGCATGACTGAACAAGTACCTGCTACATTAGGGAAAGAAAACACAGCCTGGAACTTTAATTTTCAAAGCCTGAAGCAACAAACCCCCTCAGGCTCTCTCAGTTTTCCAAGGAATGCTGACAGAATGTAGTCCCAGACTCCCTGGAACAGTTGCTGTGGTTACTGCTGCCGTTTCAGCTCCATCCTTTGCCCATTTACTAACAGTTTCTCCCAGCCTGCCAGAATAAAAGCAAGTAAATATTCTTCCTGAACATGCTGGTGTCTGTCATGTGTCTCCTTTCAGTTCTGCACTGGATCCTTCATTTCTGCCCCAAATGCCTGTGGGCCTGTCAGAGAGCAGTTCCCACATTTCCTTCTCCAGGGAAACGTTTCAGTATCCAGCACAGGGTGCCAGGACACTGTATTTGCCAGTTCTCTGTTTTCCCTAATGATACAACCAATAATCAAGCACAGGCAAACCTCTACTTGGGAATGCTTCATCCCAGCCCCCCGGATCAAGCCTGTCTTGTTTAATTACAATATCAGCAGCACTGTAATCCTAATGCTCTGCACCAGCCACAGCCAAAGTTACAGACCGGATTTTCCACGTGCTGGCTCCTCATCCTGCAAGGGATTATCTCATTCCCTTCATTAACACAGAGCAGCCAAGTTAAATTTTAAAGATCAGAGATCCATGGACGGCAGGATGGAGCTCCTCCCCCAGTGAGCTCACAGGCAGCTCCTCCTCACTGGGAACGCACTGGGAATGACTGAGGGTTCCAGTCCCAGCACTATAAATATATATATATCGCAGAATATCCTAAGTTGGAAGGGACCGGATGGGATCATCAAAGTCCAACTCCTGGCCCTGCACACCAAGAATATATATTTATTTACATATCTATACACACACACATATATATGAGTGCACAGACGCTGCAGCAGTGCCAGTCTCCTGAGCAGACAGCCCGCTCTAAAGGCAAACCCGTGTGATGCCCGGCCCTGGGACGCGTTTTAACGTGTCCCATCTGAACGGGCGGGAGTTTCCAGGGCAGAGCCGCGATCCCTCCAAGGGCAGCGGCGAAGGGCGGACGGGGTTTCACCCCCGCACTTTGTCTGCGCTGCCCGGCAGGACAGGCCGGCACAGCGCGCGGGGCCCGGGACCGGTCCGGAGTCCGGCAGGGACCGGGGGGGTCGTTGTGCTGCGGGAACCGCCGGCCCGGGGCTCTCCGGGAGGGCCGGGCAGGTTCACCCCCCTCTGCTCGAGAGACCGGGCCCGCTCCCGGAGCCCCCGTGACCGGACACCTCCGGCGGCACCGACCGCGGCCGCGAACCGCCGCGAACGGGGGGGGGGGCAGGACGAGCGGGGGGGGCGGCCCGGGCCCATCTGCCGCCGGGGAGGCCCCAGGGAGGCGCCGGGGAGGGCGGGGCGCTGCGGGCTCCGGGCCCCGCCGGGGGAGGACGAGCCACCGACTGCCCTGCCCGGCGCCGGAAGAGCCAGGCCCCGGTTCGCCGCCAGTCCCGGAGCAGGCGAGTGCAGTGCCGGCCCCACTCACCCGCCGCTCCGGGCCCCTCCCGGGAGCCCCGGGCCCGTCCCGCTCCCCCGCCCCGCCCGTCCCGGCGCGCGCTCACCGTGCCGCGCTCCGCTCCGCGCCCCGCGCTGATTGGCTCCGCCGCGCGGCCCCGAAGCCCAATCAGCGCCCGCACTCGCCCGCCGCGCAAGATGGCGCCCAACCGCGGACAAAGGGGGCGAGGGGCGGGGCCCCGCCGCCCAACCCGCTCCCGGGCCCCGCCCGCGGGCTCTGCGCCTGCGCGGGGGCAGCGCTGCGCACGCGCGGGGGAGCCCCGCCCACTCTCGCGCTTCGGGGGCGGGCACGACAGGCCCCGCCCCTCGGCGCGGAATGTTCTGGGCCGGTACCATAGAGAGGGGTCCGCCCGCGTGCACAGAGCGGCGCGGCCGCCATGTTTTGTGGGGCGGGATCGTCCATGTTGTGTGGGGCGGTAGAGCCCCGTCGCCGTGAAGCGGCTCTGGTTCAGTGTCGGCTGAGGCTGTACCGCCATGTCCCCGTGAGGCGGGACCGCAGTGTTGGCTGAGGCGGTATCGCCGTGTGGGGTGAGGCGGTGCCGCCATGTTGTGTGAGGCGGTACCGGCAATGCCCCCGTGAGGCGGTACCGCCGGAGTCCCAGTGAGGCGGGGCCGCCCTTGCGGAGAGGCCGGAGCGATGTGGGCGGTGCTGGGCAGGCTCGGCGTGGCGCAGGCCGCGGCCCCGGCCCGGCGGATCGCTGTGCTCACCGCGGGTGCGGCGCCGGAGGGGCCCTGAGGGGCGGGAGGAGGAGGAGGAGGAGGAGGAGGAGGGCGGTAGCAGCAGCCTGGCGGTGCCCGCTGTGCGGTGACCCAGGGCCGGTCCCCCCCACCCCGGCCGGAGCTGTGGGCGCAGCAGGCGCGCAGGCCTGCACAGGCCTCCCTAGGTGTACCGACCTCCCCTTGAGCTGTTTCAGATACATCAGCTTAGCCTTGCACCCTCTACACCAGCCTGCTGCCAGCCTTGGCGTTCTTAACAACTGTTTTTCTCTCATCTTTCCAGCCTCAGGAGCCTTCTCCATCCCCCACGTTACCATGGCCACCCACTTTTCCAAGGATCAGGAGGAGAGAGTGCGTAGGAAATGGGTTACGTGGGGTGTTGCTGTGACACGTGTCTCTGCAAAGAGGCCTTCCCGCGATTACAGCCCCAACAGCAGGGCACTGGCTGCATCCTGCAGCTTTGGGGGGCAAAGTGGCTGCTAGTGCAGATTTTCGTGTGCTTTTGTACTTCTGTCAGTGGTGGAGATGCTGCACAAGAGCAGAGAGCTCACCCTGCTGCCCAAACACCCAGCACTGACACACTGGTGGTGCCGGGGGTGTGCGCTGATCCAGCTGTGCCGTATCACATAATTCTCCTTTTAAACTTTGATTTTGTAAGATTAACTGCCAGGCCGGCATGTGATACCCGTTACCTGTGCAGTGGTTTGTAATTATGTGTACAGGGTTTGTAATTCTGTACGTGGGGCTTGTCATTCTGTACATGGAGTTTGAAATTCTCCGTGTGGGGTTTGTAATCCGCGCCGGCTCGTCTATTAGTGAAGCGCGTGTCAAAGCCTGTGCAGGCTGGGCACGCTCCCTGTGCCCAGGACATTCTGTGCCCACCCGTGCTGTCTCTGCTCTCTTTGCTGACCGTGCCCAGCTGCGGGAGGTGAAGGGGGACCTGTTCTCGTGCCCGCCGTCGGACGCGCTGGCGCACTGCATCAGCGAGGACTGCCGCATGGGCGCCGGCATCGCCGTGCTCTTCAAGAAGAAGTTCGGAGGCGTCCAGGAGCTGCTGGACCAAAGTGAGTGGTACCTGCAGGAGCTGCAGGGAGGGGTGGTGCTCCAAGCTGCTCGGGGCTGGTGGAGTGGGTGTGGGTGTTTTAAACGTGCTGTGATTTCTGCTCACAGAGAAGAAGACGGGGGAGGTGGCTGTTCTGCAGAGAGATGACAGATACATTTACTACCTGGTAAGAGTCGGGATGTCCCTGGGGCACCTCTCTGTAGATAAACTGTAGTGTCCAATATCTGTAGTATCCAATATCGTGAAGTCTTTAATATCTGTGGGGTTTTTGGTCATGTTCATGGAATCATGGAATCCTGGAAAGGTTTGGGTTGGAAAGGACCTTAAAGTTCATCCAGTCCCACCATCTGCCATGGGCAGGAACACCTTCCACTATCCCAGCTTGCTCCAAGCCCTGTCCAACCTGACCTTGAACACTTCCAGGGACAGGGCAGACACACCTTTCCTGAGCAACCTGTGGATTTTTTCCCAATATCCCACCTAACCCTGCCCTCTGTTAGTGTGAAGCCTTTCCCCCTTGTCCTGTCACTCCAGGCCCTTGTAAAAAATCTCTCTCCATCTTTCTTGTGGGCTCCCTTCAGGCACAGGAAGGGAGTTTCTGCAAAGGTCTCAGCAAGAGGTGTGAGATGTGTTACTCAAACACTGCTGGTTGAGGAGCAGCCAGGCTGTTCCTGTGCATGTACATTTAACCTTTACATGGACAGAACTGGCTGCTGAGTATTTTAAGCTGTGAACGTAGTGCTTTGTTCAAGTCTTTCCACAGTAGCAAATCCGGGTAGGGATTTTGAGAATGTCATGGACTATGTTCTATAACAGGCAGGAGTCTGCAGTGGTCGTGCCAAAGGCTCAGCTGACCTTTTCTGTTGTGACACAGATTACAAAGCAGAAGGTGTCTCACAAACCAACGTACGAGAGCATGCGGAAGAGTTTGGAAGCCATGAGAGCTCACTGCCTGCACAACGGGGTCACGGACATCTCCATGCCCAGGTGAGGGAACCAGAGACTGGGATGGCACTACTTGGGTGTTTCGTGCCTAGAAAGATGTTTCAGGATGAGCCCCTGCTGCGAAAGAAGAATTCAAGTATGCTCCCCTATCCAACTCCTCTGTTCAGCTGGGCAGATGAAATTTGCATTTCTCGGTGCACTTCAGTACCAACAGAACAAATTCAAGTCGTTTCCTTGTTCTCACTGTGTTCTGTTGGTTTATGGGGAGCTGAGCTGGGGCCATTTCAAACTGCAGCTGCTCCAAGGGCTGGTTGGGCACAGCATGAGGCCATTCCAGCTCTTGGGATGTCTTATCTTCCAGGATTGGATGTGGACTTGATGGCCTGCAGTGGGATAAAGTGTCAGCGATCCTTGGGGAAGTGTTTGAGAACACTGACATCAAGATCACAGTTTACAGCCTGTGAGCAGAAGAGTCAGAGCCCCTTTTCCCCCACTTTTGGGAGTGGAAGCTGTGAACTGCCAAGGGGGGCCTGCCTGGGGAGCACGTTCTGCGTCGGGGGTCACTCACTCGTGGGACAGTGACAGAGGCTTCCAGCAGCAACAAGCTCCAGAGGAGTTAATTTGGGTGTTAACTAGAAGGCGGCAGCGGTGTTGTGGAAACCCTCGGGGTGTTCCCAGTCTGTCCCAGCAGCCACCAGGTGTCACTGGGCCTCCACGCAGCTCCTGCGGCTCCTGGGCAGCTGAACGGAGCTGCTGCCGCCGGGGGAGTTGTTTGGGTTTTGGTTTCTCGTTGGGGTCGGTGCTGAGGAGCTGCCCCAGGGAGCCCTGTCACTGCTGTTCAAGTTTTGCAATGTCCTACCCGGCACTCGTTCACTTCACCTGTTCTCACAGGTGTAACAGTTTAATTTCTCCCTTCTAGCCACAAATAGGGTTTGATGGTTTTGTGTTCACTAAGGATCATGCTGTGATGTTAAATAAATGGTGCCCTGCTGTTGGATCAGAGCTCATCCCTGTGGCTCTTCTGGGGGAAAGCTGGAAGTGTGTAAATACCCCTTGGGGGTGTGTTTTATACAGTATCCATATAATTTATAGTCTGCAGAGCTGAGTTTTTGGGGAATCCGAACGTGGGAATGACTTGTGCTCTGAAAAACTCCCAGTGTGGAGTTTGAAGTTGGATCTTCACGTTTCTTTGTTCACTGCATTTGTAGTTCAGGTGTTGTAGTTCAGGTGTTACACATAGGTTGGAGTTTGTCACCCACAGCAGAGGTAAATCAGTAACACCCCTCGTTCATCAGACTGTTGGAAAACACCTGATTCTGGAAAGTTTGTGACAGTTGCTCAGTTCTGGAACTAGACTCCCCATTTCCTTCATGTTTGGTTTCCCACCCTCCCACAAGAACAAATCTTTTTCGCATCTCGTACTGGATGCCCAGAAAAGTGCCAGGTGTGCTGAATAAATGTAAAAATGGGACATAACAGTTGGGAAGCAGGTTCAATTTAGGACTTCTTGCAAGTAGAGAAGAAGGAATAAACAGGGCTTTGGCTTTTGCAGTGACTTCCCATTTTATTTTGCTTTGCTTTTCCCAGTTTTATATCCCAAATATCATTGCACAAGGGGAGAAGGTGTTCGATGTGTTTGAAATCAAGTTGTTGGGCTCCATCGCAATTTAAAGCAGAGCTGTTGGCTCTGAATTAAATCACAGCTCTGACTGTTGGGAAGAACAGAGGGAGAAAACCTCTTTTTCACCTTAAACCTCTTTCTCTTTCCCATTTGTGAAGTACAGACTTTCTAATGTATTTATCTAACCGGCATCTTTGTTCTAAGATCTTTTCCCATGAAGTATTCCCAGAATGTGATCCCACAGCCTGTCCTGTAGGTCACTGTCATCCCTTTCACCACAGCATGGGTTTGGTTAGGGCAGGGAGGGGGAGGAACAAAATACACCCAAAAAAATCCCAAACACCAAAGGTCTGTGTTCATAGTCCCACAGGGCTTTGTCTTCCAGAAGCTGGTTCTCCATCCTGCTGGAGTCAAAGCTTTGGGAAGTGGAGTGTCCCAGGTGTCCAGGTCTGTCACTTCTCTTCATAGATCTCTGAGTAGGTCCTGGATGAAGAGATACATATTAGAAGTTTTAAATGCTTTGTGTTTCATGCTCAAATAGGTGACTCTTTAGTACCCCATCCAAAACCCCAGGGAATTTTGCAATTGCAATTGTGATTTCCTTTAATGGTGTTTTTTTAGGGGGTTAGACTTTGTGGGGTGAGGAAAATCCCCTTTTCACTACATTCCTCTCCCTGTTTCCACCTGTGTCCTGCATATAATCCATGTGGGGAAAACCAGGTGTTCTGGTGGCACCTCGTGACTCAAATACCTTTTAATTCTTTATTCCTGGAGGTGTTTGCTCAGAGGAGAAAAAAGAAAAGCTCTAAATCCCTTAGGAATCTGCTGGGGGGAACTCCTGCCATGCTCCTGCCCTGGAAGGGGAAAGTTACTGCCTGAGGTTATTCTCAGTGTTCAGGTAGAGGTGAACCCAGCCAGGTCCATCTGAGTGGCCGTGACTGAAATTGGCTCTGGGTTATGGCTTAATAAGAGAGGAGAGTTAGTTTAACCCGGGGGGTGAGCGACCACGTGGGAATCCTCACTCACGTGAGCTCAGTGCAGGATCTCAGCCAGCTTTTCCTCGTAGTACTGGAAGTTCTCCTGAATGTCCTCCCACGGCACGAACGACTTCACCTCCTCCCCTTCCTCCTGCTCCACAAAGTTCTGCCAGACATACTCAAAGTCTTGAGGCTTCATGATCCTCAGCTTGCAGCCGGCCTCCTTCATGCTGCGGAGCGCGGCCTGCACCTCGGGCTCGTCCCACATGAAGAGCCGGCCCACCATGATGGTGAGGCGCAGGGCCTTGTTCCTGCGCAGGGTGTCGGCGATGCGCTGGGCGCAGCTCACGCAGGGGCTGGACGACACGTACCAGGTGACGGAGCAGCGCCCGCCCGCCTCGCAGCGCGGCAGGATCGTGTCCAGAAAGGCCATCTCGGCGTGGGCGGCCGCGTGCTCGTCCTCCAGGTACCCCCGGCACGGCGCCGACTCCTTGCCCTGCGTCTCCACCACGTAGCACAGGAAGGTTTTGTTCCTGCCCGAGCTGTATTCCACGTTCCTGAACTGGAATTTGAAGAATATGGCTGGGAGGCGTTCCCTGGGGAGAGGGCAGAGCAGAGAAGCGTCTCAGGGGCAGGTTTAGGTCGGGGTTGGGGCACTGGGTCAGTTCCTGGGGGACACCGTGGACAAGCTGCTGCATCTCCCTGTATTTGTCTGCGTTGTGACTCTTGTTTACTAAAACATCCAAGCTCAAATCCAACCTTGCTATGAAAAGGTGTGTTTCCTGCTCTCTATCCCGGATAATGAGTGGGTATTTGGTTGACAATTCTTTAATTGGTGATTGAAGGCCAGCTATGGTGACTGACAGAAGCCACCCATTGCCTTGTTCCAGAGCAAACTGTAAGGCCACAATAAGTTGTGTTACAATAACATCATGTATTTAAATACATCAGGTCACCTGGAGCTCCCTGCCTGATTTAACTCTCTGACAGCAAAGGGGTTACAGCAGCGAGGGGGTGGAGCTGGGTTTTCACGAGCAGTTGAAGCAGCAGCGACTACTCTGGGATGGATTGTCTTGGAGATGGATTTAGTCAGCCCTTCCAGATGGATTTTATTGCTTATCTCGGCGTGTGTCTGAGATTATCTGGGATGTTCACCTCAGTCTGTGCTCCCAGCAGCATGGAATATACATCACTCCAATAAATAACTTTCCAATAGAGAATATAAACAACACTAAGGCAGCCCCTTCCAATGCCTGACAACCCTTTCCCTGAAGAAATTCCTCCTGATGTCCAACCTGAACTTCCCCTGGCACAGCTGGAGGCTGTTTCCTCTCATCCTGTCCCTTGTTCCCTGGGCGCAGAGCCCGACCCCCTGCCCCCAGCTCCAGCCTCCTGTCAGGGAGTTGTAGAGAGCAAAAATGTCTTTGGAAAGTTCTTTTAAAAATTATTTGCGGGCACTGAACTCCCACAATACTCTCAATATAAATCACCTGCTGCGACACAACTCACCTGAGGGGGTGGGAAGGTAAAAGTTGAAACCTTCATTCTCCAACTGCTCTGAAAAGCATCATTAAATGGTGATTTTCAGGGATTTCTAAATGCTCAAACCTAATTTGTCAAAGTTTTCCCTGATTAGCAGTCTTTTGTCACCTGTTAGATCATATTGAGGCAAAAAAGATTGAAACTTTGAGGCAGAACTGAGAGTCTGAGAGTCTGTGGGAATCTCACTGGCCTGGCCAAATAATGTGATTTAAGGTGCTGAAATCAGGTGGGCTGAGGGAAAGAGCAGCTGCCCAGCGTGACCCTGGCACTGTGTGTTGGGCAGGAGAGGGGAAGAACTTCTAATGAGGGGATTGAAATGGGGATTATCTCAATTATTAGCTGTAAATGACTAACAGAAGCCAAGGGGTCACTTATCTCTGCTGTGAGGAGCCTCATTTACACCTGGGGAAAGTGTGAACAGTGTGTCAGATATGAGGAAATGCTCACAGGTTGGGATTACAGTCACCCAGGTCTGTGTTCAGCCGAATACCGACCAAAAAAAAGGGGTTAATATTCTTAAACTGAGTAATTGGCTTCCCAATGCTTTCCTGTAAGCTGGGCTCCTCCGAGCTGGGAGCAGCAGCCTGAGAACTTGGCCGTGAGTCATGAGATGCCCCTAATCCCAGGGCTAAAGCTGACATGACACGTAATTGGGTTTAAATGCTTCCATGGCTGCAGTTGGGTGTTTCCTCATCATGCACACAACTGGCTTGATTGGCTGAAAATTTGTACATCATGAGAAAAATCCCCACCGAGATCACAGGTCAAGGCCTGTCCTGAACTCTCAGTGTCCCTAAAATGAAAGTAAAAATCCCTGGGGTTTCTGTACCTCTTTCAGGGATTTCTGCTTCACTTCCCCACTCTCACCTTTCCAGGGTAGAAAATCCTGTCAAATCCTCTAACACTCGAGGCATTTCAACAAATAATTTAATTGCAAGATGATGCTGAGAAAGTATTTTTCAGCCATGATTAGCACAGATCCTTGGGGTTAGCAAGGAAGTTTGAAGATGCTGCTCAGTTCCTCAGCATTTCTAATTGTAAATTGGGTGCTAAGGCTGAAAAATCCAATGTCCTCATTGACAGTCATTTTAGTACATGTTTTAAGTGTTCAAAAGTTGGTCCAATGGCTTATATCCACAATGTTTGGTGCCTTAGCTCCATTCCTAGCAGAGGGACGTGCTTTTCTTAAAAGCCACTGCTTGGCATTGTTATTTCTATGATTGTGTGTGACAGAGATCACCCCAAGAAAGGATCTTTTCAGAGCAGACACATTTTGAGAAGAAAATGGAGGGTTTTTTCACCCCTGTATAGGAATGTAACCCAATTTTGTGACAGCCAGAGGTGCTGTCCTGTCTCACTCGTCCTTGTCAGAACACCACCCAAATTCTATCTGCAGAAACTTCCTTACCAGTGCCCATGGCACAGGCAGGAGGATCCCAGGGGGGATTTTAGAGCCTGGCCTGAGCCTTATGTTCCAGCAGCTGGAAGAAATCGTGGCTTTGGTTTGTTTGCTGGGCCCTGCCTTGGTGAGTGATAAGGGGAGAATGACGAGGGGCATCTTGCTACTGCTGCAGTGAGCATTTGGAAACTTGGAGAGAGCAGATCCTGAGGGTTTTTCCTACTTGCAGCTGTCAGTTATGGCTGAGGGTTCAGCTTCCACCAGGTCTCAGTGGTATCTGCCTTTCCCAAGGGCCAGGCTCGCTGCTGCTCCACTACCTTGAAAACTCTCTTGTTTTGGAACCTTTCTGCAAGCTGGGCTTTCTATGAAAGTCGGGTTCCAGCTGTGGCTGTGGAGCCCTTGAAACTCTGAACCTTCAGGTCTCTTGAAATATCTGTCCCTCAGGCCTATCAAGCAAATCAGCCATAGCAGGGCTGTTTTTCCTAATCCACAGGTAGAGAAACTCTCCGACAAGAGCCATTGATCACAGCTAGAAATCAATATTCAGCTCCCACCAAGGCAAATCCCTCCATCCTGGTACCCTCAGCCAGCAATGCCAGGACTGCCTGCCCTGGGAGGGAACCAGCGCTGCAGAAACAGCCCCACTGATATAAAACCAGTGGATTTGTGTGCCTGCCTGGTGTGAATCCACCTTTCACAGCTCTGCAAAACTTCTAACAAAACCCCAAATAAATTTTAACCGTATTCAGAAATGCACTGGCAGAAGATGCTGCTTTAATTGCCCACCATAAGAGCTGAGGCAGAGCCCTTTGAACATCCCCCCTTCACTCCCAGCCCCGTGTTTAAATCCAAATCTCTTACCCTGTCACGATTTCAAACGGTGGCAGGTCCTCCCTCTTCACCTTCTTCTTCTTGCCCTCGCCCTCCTCTGCATTGTCAGGTTCCCCGTTCTGGGCATTGCTGGGCTCCTCCTGCTTCTCTGCCATCTTCTGCACCACAGTGGGGTTGACTTGTGGCCACTGGGAGAGAGAAAGAGCAATTTCTGAGAGCTCTGGGAGCGCAGAGAGGAGGGAAAACAGAGCTGGGGGTTCCTGCCCCAGGCACAGTTGTCAGGAACTAAATATGGAACAAAGCAGCAGCGACAGAGGCTGGTTGGGGTAGGGTGACCCAGGGCTCTCGGGTGTCACCTCCTTCCCTTGCTTTCTCCAGCTCCTTTCAACAATCCCTCCTGCTCCCCTTTTAATTTCAAATTAAGTGACAACTTCGCTGTGGGTGGGATAAGCAATGGGTGGAAATCCTGGAAGCACAAGTGTGTATTTATCCGTTCCTGTGACAGACACCTGGCACAGGGAGAGCTGGAGCTTCTCCATCTCCTTCCTCTGCCAGCTGATCCTCTTGCTGACCTTGAAGGACCACTGGTTTGGCTCAGGCACGAGGCTGAGCCATTTGGTTTGCTGAAAAATGCCTGGTTTTGGTGGATTTGGCCTCATGGAGCATCCCAGCAGCAGTGCCCAGAGGAGCAGGAGACCTGTGGTTCCTCCCACCCTGCACAGGGCACTGAACACGGGAGCTGGACAGGGTGAAATCCCATTGTTGGAGCTGCTGTCAGATCCTACTGCTGGAAATGCAAGCCAGAATCTTTTCCCAAATATCAGAAAGTCCAACTGGAATTCACAGTGGGCAGCAGTGCTGGTTCTGCCCCTTGCTCTGTACTTTTCCTCCCCGTTGCCTGAGTGTCCCATCAGTTCCCAGTGTCCTGGGATATCTCTGGGCTAGGGGAGGTTCTCTCTCTTTTTTATTTTCCTTGGGCATTATAAGAAATTCTTCCAATTTCTCACTCTAAATTTTAATCATTTAAACATAGTACTAATCCCACATGAGCCAAGCTTGAGGAAAACCTGGGTGAGGTTTTTCCCAGAGACTGATCCTAGGATGCCACTGGGCAAAGGAGTGGGAAGTCTGTGGCTGTGCAGGAGTCATGTGGGAACCAAAGCACATTGGAAATCAAATCTTCAGTACTGTGGGCTCTGCACTTAGCTCAGAACCCACCACCATCAAGATTTGGATCCATATGAAATATGCAGCTGTGTTTGATTGAGTATTCAGTCAGTACTTAGTGAAAATACCACTCTTAGTGTTGGGGAGGATAAACTGTATTCCACAGAGATCAAATAGGTGGGAATACCTGCCTTGGGGCCAAAGTCAGCCTTTGTGATCCTGTTATAGTCAGCTTTTTAGAGGCTTTGGAGGAGCCTGCACTATCACAAAGTGGAATAAATTTATGCAATTGGGCAGATCATTTATTATCATAGGAAATTAATAATACATTATAATAGATAATTTACAATATGTAATAAATTATTATAATAGTTCTGCTACCTCCTCCAGCCCCCTTGCTATCAGCCTGCCTTTCTGTGCTGAATATCCTTTGGAGCTTTTCCTCAATGACATCATTACTGCAGTTTTTGGGATAACTTTTCCCTCTGTTTGCTGGTGATGAGGGTTGTTTATGTGGTGACTGACAGAGCACAGGGAGTTCTGTGACAACAGCTCGATTTGACAAGTTCCAGGGATTTGACAAGTTCCAAGACATCCTATTCATGGAACATATATCTTTCATGGTGCAGAGTTTTATTTATTTTCAAGCTTAAAATACTTTCCTGGAGGGCAGGTGAAGTCTTTGCCTCCTGCGTGGTAACCACGCTCCGATTGCAGCTCCCCCGTCCCGTTCCTGTCACCTCTGACATTTCAGGCGGTGCCTTTGGGGAGGGGAATCCTCTCTCAGCGAGTGACAGCTTGTTTCCTTCTAACCCTTATGCTCTAAAGCAGCATTCCAGCCCCTCTTCAGTCCCTCTGACCCACTTTGCTTTATTTTTGGAAGCTCTTGGTGGCTGGGGTCCCACCTTTCCTGCAGCCTTTAGCTTTCACCAGCCTGGCCCCTCCGCAGGGTCCCGGGCTGAGCTCTAATCTAATCTGGGGAATGTGGCACCGAGACTCTCCCTCTCTCCAGCCTTTCCCCAGCTGCTTCCCAGCTCCTTGTAGGGCAGTGCATGGAATAGCCATGATCCCCCCCCTGCAGTGTCTGCCTGTGCCAAAATTATAACCGGGCACCCTGGAGCTGCTGTCAATCCCCCGGTGCAGCCCTGGGCTGGGTGAGGGCTTTGGGCACTTCTGCTGGGGGTTTTGAAGTGACCCCAGCTCCCCCGACGTGTGCATGTGTGTCCAGGGCTGTGTGAGCCTGGGATTAGTGCCTGAGGCAGCCAGGGAAGGTTTTTTCCATCAGCTTGTTGTGAGCCAGGCCGAGGGCACCGAGTGCCGAGAGGGGCCGGGGCTCAGGGAAGGGCCTCGGGGAGACTCAGGTTACCCCAAATCAGGCACTTGCCAGCAGCATTTTTATCAAGGTTTCCCTCCACCTGCCCCACTCCCCAGTGATTTGATATTTTATTTCACTGGCTCTGAATTTGTTCATAGAATTCCAGAATCATTGAGGATGGAAAATCCCTCCAGGACTGAGTCCAACCCCACCTTGTCCCCCAGCCCAGAGCACTGAGCGCTACATCCATTCCTTCCTTGGACACTTCCAGGGGTGGGGACTCCACCACCTCCCTGGGCAGCCCCTTCCAAGGCCTGACCACCCTTTCCATGGAGAAATTCCTTCTGATGTCCAACCTGACCCTCCCCTGGCACATCTTGAAATCATTTCCTCTCCTCCTGTCTCTTGTTCCCTGGGAGCAGAGTCCGATCCCCCCCCCCAGCTCCCCCCTCCTGTCAGGGAGTTGCAGAGAGTGAGAAGGTCCCCTCTGAGCCTCCTTTTCTCCAGCTGAGCCCCCCCCACAGCAGGAGTTCCCGAAGTTATCCTGCCTGTTCCCTGTCCTGAGCACACACACCTGCTTGGCAAAGGCTTTGCCAGGAAAAGGTGGCTTTTATGGCGTTCTCGGGCTGGTGGAACATTTTTGGATAGGTGGGAGAGTGAAATCAGAGCCTGGGGGTGTGAGTCATGGCTCAGCCCTGCTCTCTATTCCGAGGGGACAGCTGGTGGCACTAACAAAACGTCTCCTGGAGACATTGTCTGGCAGCAATCCCCCTCCTGCTTTTTCCAGCTGTAACTACTGCTACGTGATAAATAAATAAACACTGAGCTGATGTGCAGGGGCAGCTTTCCCTCCTCCCTTCCTTCCTTCCTTCCTTCCTTCCTGGAAGGAAGCCCCTGGGGGCTCTCACCTGTCCCTCTCCTCCCGCTGCGGGACCACAAAGCCAAGGTTTAAAGGAAGGGGCTGGAAACACTCGTGTCCCACAGGTTTGACCCAAGTGCTGGTGAAAGGTGCTACACCTGGGCTGAGGGGAGCCCTGGGGCAGGGACAAGTGATGCTCTCAGCTCTGTACCTGCCTGATCTTCTCAGCCAAACCCTGGCTCTCCACCCCCAGCCCTCACACCCCCCTGTGACACGAGGAGCCTTGGCAGGCTCTGCTGCCTCCCCAATTAATTCAGAGCCCAACTGGGACTTAATGACAGCTTCCAGCAGCACAGCCTCCTCCCTGCTGGGCTCCTGCTGCAGGGCTCCTGGAGCAGCTCGGGGGGAAGGTCAGAGCACAGGAATTTATGTCCTGCAGCACCCGTGGAGGGAGGGCCAGGGGAGGGCCAGGGGAGGGCAATTGCCTCACCTGCACACGGCAGCAAACCCTCCCTGGCATCGACTTCATGTTTGAACACGGCTCCAGACATCAGCAAATCAATTAAAGTCCCGTCCTGCTGCAGCCAGAGTGTTTTCTGGAACAGCTGGTGAGTTATTGAATGAGACAGGGCTTGGGAAATGAGGCTGGGCTGAAAGGCAGAAAGGTGTTGTTTATGCACAGGCTTGTGGATGCAGCAGCCAGGGAGGTGCTCGCTGACATCGAGTGTAAGCAGCAGTTTAACAGCAAATTGTCTCTCTGGGAAGAGTGGCTGAGGTTTGAAGGGAGGGTCAGCACAGACGGGGTGACCTGCGAGGTGGCTCTTGGCTCCAAGTGCCATGACCCCAGGACAGCTGGCCTTTGGCCTTTGGCCTCTGGCCTTTGTGGCCTTTGTCTGACCCACTGGGGAGTCACGGACACCACGACACGTTCCTGTGGGAATGTCGTGTCCATTCCATGAACTAATCTGGGGGGGCTGGACAAACACAGACTTGGACAGGGCTTGGAGCACCCTGGTCTAGCAGAAGTGTCCCTGCCCATGGCAGGGGGTGGGACTGGATGGTCTCTGAGGTCCCTTCCAGCCCCAACCATTCCATGATCCCATGATCCTGTGACACCAGGGCCCCTCGAGGCCCCCCAAGGCAGGGGCTGCTTTGGGTCTGCACTGCACAGTCTGCCTAAGAAATTCTCCAGCTGACTTTGAAGCGTCATTAAAGTTGTTTTTATGCAAAGGGGTTTAGCATATCTGTTTAAACAGCAAATACACCAAACAATGCTTTAAATATTAATACAAGAGGGTGTTTCACTGAATTTAATTTTGCCAATTGATTTCAAGCTCTTCTGGATATCACATGGAGGAGCATTTGCTATTTTTGCTGCCTGCAAGAAAAGGCAAGAGGTAAAGAGAGGCAAAGAGAGGCTCCTGCTGCACTTAGAGGTGGGATGGGGGGAGGAGGAGGAACTGGAATGAAAACAAGAACCAGTCAGCCAGTCCCAGCAGCTGGGAAAATGGGGAGGGGAGACATGGAAAAAAATCCATTAATCTTAATTCCAGTTTTCCGTTACCTGCAGTAAAAACGTGGGAAGAAGGAGAAATAGGATTAATTTATGAAAGCTGATCAAATATGAGCCCATCTATTTAAGTGAAAATGTTATTAAAATGTTGCAGGTCTGAACCAGATCTAGAGTCACCAATTTAAACGTGATTTAAATAATTCTCTTCCCTTTCCAAAAGCAGATAGAGGCTCGTTTAATCCCTCCCGGCCTCACTAGAGGGCCCTGCTCATCCCTTTTCTCTGGCTGTGCTGCGCTCCCCGGGAAGGGACGGGCAGAGCGCCCTTAAATCAGCCCGAACTCCCCGGAATGGAACTGCAGCCAGACCCCAGCTCCCCTGGGGCACAAATCATCCCTGTGTGCCCGTCCCTTGGCGGGGACTCCCTGCAAGACACAGCTGCTGGAGATAAACGCAGTGGAAACGGACGGGCAGAGAAAGCCCTGAAATATAGAGGGCTTCTTTTTCCTTTCCTTTTTTTTTCAGTAGCTTTTGATCTCCCCGGTCCTCCTGGCAGTGCCTGTGCTTTGGGGTCCTGCCCCTGCTCCCAACCTCGGTTGTGCCACGGCCTGTTCTCATGCAGCTCTGACTGGGGGCATCACAGCCCTGTGCTTGCAGCAGCCCTGGGCAAAGGAGTCCTGAGCCAGGAGGGAAAACTAAGGAATGGGATCAAAATAACAAACTGGATTCATTTATTCTCCAAAAAGTAGTGGCTTGGTTTTATTAAAAGCAAATACAATTTATGTTACAGCCCCAGCTAAGCCCCTCCACCCCCACCCTGCAGGTCCCCCCACACACCCCAATCTCCAGCCAGCTGCCAGGAAGATCCTCGTGCCCCTTCTCTACACAGTGGTGCTCTTAGCAATCCAAAATAATAGTAAATACTCTTGGAGATAGTGAGAGCTCAGGTTTGGGTCTGTCAAGGGCCAGGATAAGGGATGGACAGAGGCAAGTCCATGCACCCCTTGTGTCTGATCTGTCATGGCTTGGTCCCATTGCTCAGGAAATCCTTGTACTTTAATCTTCCCTGATAAATAATATTGAGGAATGGAAAGATTGCAGGATGAGGCACTTGCACTGCACCTGACAGACTCTTTGCCTGTTATGTAGCTACAACCATCGAGGCAGTGGGAGCAAGTTCCTGAATTTTACAGACTCTTGTATCTCTCTACTTAAAAAAAAATAAGTATTTTTTCAAAGGCACTGATGTTAGTTTTTCTATTCTCTGATGAGGAATGGCACACAGAGGTGGAAGAGAGAAATTTCCTCTGGGGAGAAGCATTTGCATTCTAATCATTGCTGCTTTATCTTGGAGCATGAGCTGAAGGAGTGTGATACTCCCCAATAGAAGTCAGAGCCCAGTCTCCTTGCACCAGCAGAACAAGACAGATCCCTGCTCTCTTGGCAGCTGTCAGATAAGAAGTTAAAGGTATAAAGCCCAAACCAGGTGATACATGAACATGAAGCAACAGCACAAATAGCAAAAAAATCAAGTGTTTAAAAATGGGTGTGCACCAGTGAAGGGCATTTTTGTTTGGTCCCAGGAGAGGAGATGCAATTTAGCTCTGGGGGGATGGGGCAGTGTCGAGGGGTCTCTGGTGTTGCTGCCCTGAATTCAAATGGATTGTGAGATCCCAGTTTGGCTGGTGGAATTGGACCTGATGGCATTAAGGGCAGGGTACAGCTGTAGCCCCCAAACCTCAGCAGTGCTGGAGAAAACAGCTCCCTGGTTAAGGATGCCCAGTTACTTTAAAGGAGCCCGTGGGTGCCTCATGCAAACCTTTTACAGGGCCACGATGGGAGGAGGAGCAGGACACTCCCAAAGTGGACCCCCCAGATGGTTAGATCTTGGTTCACATCAGCACAGTTTAGCTACACAAAATGCCTTCATTTATTCCCTCTTCCCTGCCTTCTGCTCGGGGTTGTCCCTCCAGATGCGGATGGTGAGGCAGGTGGCCATGGCCAGCCAGCCCAGGTAGGGCACCAGCAGCAGCGCTGCCACCCTGTTGATGCGGTACCAGGAGCACAGGGTGCCAATGGCCAGCCCGTCCAGGCACAGGATGTCGATCAGGGCCTGCAGCAGAGAGAGCACAGTGAGTCAGGGCACGAGGACAAACCTCCCTGGGACAGGTGGAGAGGGGGAACAGCAGTGGGGGACCTTCGGCACTGAGCAGTCACTTGGAGTGTTCCTAAAGCCCGGGAGCTTGGTCCTGAGCTCTGATCAGTGAGACCTGAACGTGTCACACCAGGAGCCAAGACTAATTAATGTTCATTTCTTTGCTCATTATCAAATTCCACAGATTAGCCCCCAGTTTCTGGTGATCAGTGTCCCCTTGTGCTGATAACACAGAACATGCTCATGGGGATACCATGGCCATGGTCACCAAACAAACTTTCTAACTGTACCTTTTACCCCCAGAGTGACAAAATCAGGTGGAAACATAAATCCCTGTGTGTGTTTCCATCCCCTCCAGGCCTTGGCAGCCGAGGCAGTGCCTTGTGGCCCAGGGCGGGTGTGGCTGTGCCAGCAGTGCCTCAGCCCCGTGCTCTGCACTGCACATTGTGTGTGCTTGATAAGCCCCTCACAGCTGCTCCCCCAAGGATGGTGTTGTGGCACAGGGTGTGACCCCCCAAAGGACTTATCTCTCCCCCTGGACCCTTAACTGGGAGGTGCAGCCCCGGCTCTGCCCACCCCGGTATCGCAGGGCAGGAGCAGGGCCAGGCTGGGGGCACTGATACCATTGTCTGGGGGCAGGAGCAGGGCCAGGCTGGGGGCACTGATACCATTGTCTGGGGGCAGGAGCAGCGGGAGCTGTGTCTGAGCAAAGGCCCTTCTGGCAGCTCTGTGTCAGTCAGAGAACCCCAGCCAGCCCAAACCCGGGGGGCAGGAGCCCAGCAGAGAAGCCCTGGCAGGTGATGGGGGCTGGGGCCATTACCATGTTCAGGTTCTGGGCACCGAAGAAGAAGGGGGGCCAGGCCCAGTTGAGGGCCAGCTGAGCCCCGTAGAGCCCCAGCGGGACGATGGCTTTGCTGCTGCAGCCGCCCAGGTCACTCCACACCAAGTAGGAGGCGTAGCTGTGGAGAGGGACACGGGTTAGTGTTGGCAGTGAGTGAATCCCCAAGGGAGACAAAGTCTCTCTGTAGGAGTGTTTCCCAGCAGGGATTGACAGGACAGTCGTGTCTGCACGGCAGCAGCATCCACATGAGGCCCTGAGCTCTGCTCTGGGTGAGCAGGGACAGCACCCAGGGAACGGCTGGAGCTGTGCCAGGGAGAGCTGGGTCGGATCTCAGGAAAAGGTTCTTCCCCCAGAGGGTGGTTGGGCACTGCCCAGGCTCCCCAGGGCAGTGGGCACAGCCCCAAGGCTGCCAGAGCTCCAGGAGGGTTTGGACAGTGCTCTGAGGGACAGGGGGGGATTGTTGGGGTGTCCTGGACAGGGTCAGGACTTGGACTGGATGATCCTCATGGGTCCCTTCCAGCTCAGGATATTCCATGGTTCTATTATCCTGTGTCCCTTGCCCTCTCACACCTGTGTGGCTCCTGCCCCTCCCCAGGGCTGGTTTGGGCACCTCTCCCAGCCGGGGCAGGGCTGTGTCCCTGCCAGAGGCACTGCTGCAGTGCCAGGCTGAGGCACTCCCGGGGGCTGGCTCAGGCTGTACCTGAGGGGGGACGGGCACACCTGCCCTGCCCTGCTGGCTCAGGGACAGGGCACCCCCCGGGAGCCACGGCAGGGGCTGGGGGGCTGCCCTGGGTGTGCCAGGGGCAGGACAGGGGCAGCAGCCACAGAACTTACCCCATGCCCGTGTACAGGATGGTCCAGGCAACAGGGAACATCTTGCGGGATGGACACCAGGAAGGTTTTTTCAGCTTCTCGTACCAGGCAGGAATTTCCTTTCGATTCAGGAACCAGCCAAGGAAACCCCCGACGTGAGGCAGGACAGTGAACCCGACAGTGTAAGCCCACATCCTTCCTCAGTGGCTCCAAGTCACCTTTTGCCTGCTGTAAGTTAAAAACAAAAATAGAGTATCACTTTTAAATGCCATTTTTCCCTACTTTTATCCTATAATTGTCCATATTCCACTTCAGTCCCTAGGGCAGAGGGAAAGTATTAAATGTTGTGTCCAGCTCTGCTACTGCCTCCTGCAAGTGAGTTGAGGCACAGGGGTAGTTTCTTAATTTGCTCACAGGTTTCCTCTTGGATAAAAGGAAGGGAAATTTGCTTTAATAATTACACAATGTTGCTTCACAAGACAGGATAACACAGGGATACATCCAGCATTCCTTCTCTGTCCCGTACCTTCCCCTGCCTTTGATCTCTGCAGAGCTCTGAACCTGCCACTCTTCAGTTCTCCTTCCTTTGCTCTCAATATTCACCTTCCCTCTGGATCCATTAAGGAACTAAACCCAAATTAGCATTCATCAGGGATAACACATAGGAGCACAGCAGGTTTGTGCTGTCAGCACAAGTACAAAATGCACCTGGGAAGGTTTGGGGTTTAGCAATGCAAGAGGAGAGGAGCAGGCACAGAGAATTCCCTCAGCCAGGGAGATGTCCTGGATCCCTGGGCACTGCAGAGGAGAGGACTGACCTGCACAGACAGCTCTGTTTGGGATTTCAGCTCACAATTAGCACTCTGCTGTACCCTGAGCTAATTGTTATTATTGTCATCACGCTACAACATGTTTAGGAACAGTACGAGCCAATTCACCCCTCGCTAAGGAACAGACACCCCAGACACCATCTCTAACCAACAATTCCTTTACCAGACAATTTATAGGGTTATAAAAGTACCTACAGAACTAGGAAATAACTGAAAACTGAGAAAAATTATAATTTAGTTCTGCTTTAAAGTGTGAACCAGCACCACTGGGTTCTGGTTCCTCCACACGCTACAGAAAAGGAAAATGAGAAAAGTGGATTTTTCCCAAGTCCTTTGTAGCATCCACCCAAACCTTCCAGGCTCTGGAGGTAAAGGAGGGTTGAAAATGGCCCAGCACTGTTATAAAATCTTATTTCCCCTCCCAGCTGTTGTACCTGAAGGTGCAGGAGCTGCTCGAGCCTCCCCGTGTGTCACTGCCTGGCTCCGCCTGGCCAGGGAAGGGCTTGGACATCCAGGACCAGCCTCGTCCCCGCTGCTGGGCTGCCCCAAGTGGAGGAGCTGGCAGCTGAGTTTCACCCAAATACAGAAAACAGGGTGTGTGTGTGTGTGTGTGTGTGCTGGGGCTGGGTCAGATTACACCGGGGAGCCCAGACTGGGCAGAATTCCCGCGGATTTGGGGCGACCGAGCAAGGGCAGGGCTGGGGCTGGGTCTGACCCCACAGGGATGGGACATCCCAGGCTCTTGGCTTGCTTTGGGGACCTGCCAGTCGGGGGGGGGAGGGGGGGCTGCAGGGGATGGTGGGGCAGCTCTGATCTGTCTGGGGGTGTGAGAGTACAACCTGTGGTGTGTGAGGTGCAGAGGGACGTGCTGGTTGTAGGAGCGCAGGAGGGATCGGGGCCGTGGCACTGGGAATGCTGGGCCTGTTCCCTGGATTCACACCTGCTGATTTACCCCCCTGAGGACCCATCCCAGAGAGGGGGGTGGGCACAGGGCAGGGTTGCACGTGTGGGGTGCCCCTGTGCAGGGGTCCTGCCACATTCCTGGGGTGTCCCAGCCCTCCTGGCCCCCCGACCTTGGTTAACACAGCAGTGATTCACCAGGTGCTTTCAGGGGCCACCTGTGCACTGGCCCTTTGGCTAAAATTCCCTGGAATGTAAAATAAAGATGTTACACAAGCATGTTAAATGGAAAAGAAAAAAGCTAGAAATCAATTTCCATTAGGGAGCTGTCGGCAAGGGCTGGGAAATGAAACACTAATTCAGTGCAGTTCTGGGTCATTACCTGGATTTCATGGCCAGAGGCAGCAGGGCTGGCTCCTCACGGGGTGGGATGTTGCTGGTATAACATGAGCCAGGGAAAGCTTCTTTTTTATTGGGCTCACAAGGAAATTGGTTTTTGTGGGAGGAAAAAGAAAGGAAAAAAACGGCGTAAAGAGCCAGATTTTCAGCTGGAATAAATCCTGCCCTGCCATTGCAGGGCTGGGTTTGTGCAGGGTAATTACCACTCCAGTGACAGATGCAGCACTCATTAATCACGCCACAGCCACCTGCATATTCTTCCAGAGTCTGTTGCTATTTGTGATTGGAAATGTGTGTCATGGAATGATGCAGGGACTGTAAGTGCCGGAATGGTTTCCACTGAGTCAGGCACTGCTCTGCTGCAGAGCTCAGCACAGGCTGCCCCCCCTCTGGCAACTCCATCAAAACCCCAAAATTCCACAGTTTTTAGCTGGTAATATTTCTTCCCCTGGGCATGAGCCCAAACCCATGATTGCTGGTTGGCTTGGCAGACAGCAGTTGTGTGCCCAGGCTGGTTTAGAGTCTAATGTGCTGGAAGAACGAGAAACTGAGGGTCAAATCACAAGGATCTGGTAAATCTGGGACACTGGGAATGCTGCTGCGTGATGGGGGAATGGCAAATGGGAAGAGGGAAAAAACAGCAGAGGCAATTTCAAGACTAAAAGTCGTGTATTGGTCTAACTGGAGCTTTAGAGCAAAGAAAGGGATCAGTGAGCCATGGAATCATGGAATGGTTTGGGTTGGAAGAGATGTTAATGAGCACCCAGTGCCACCCCCTGCCACGGGCAGGGACACCTTCCACCAGCCCAGGTTGCTCCAAGCCCCGTCCAGCCTGGCCTTGGACACTCCCAGGGATGGGGCAGCCACAGCTGCTCTGGGTGACCTGTGCCAGGGTCTGCCAACCCTCCCAGGGAAGAATTCCTTCCTCATTTCTTCATGTGAATACAGGAGGTACATGGGAAAATGGGATGAAATGTAAGAGGTTTGCCCCAGGTGGCTCCCACCAGGCTCCCATTCCCTGGGAGGTGTCTGTCTCCTGAGCACGAGGAGGTGGTTCCTGGCTGGTCTGGGCCCACAAAGAGCATCTCTACTGGTGTTTGTTGGGTGCTGGTGAAGCTGAAGATGCCAAGCAGGTCGGCAGGAGACAGAGAGAGGGAGGCAGAAAGGCCAGGATCAGGTCTGGGAAGAGACTTTGGAGGCACCATCAGTGCTGGACCCAGTGTGGATTTGCCTCTGGCCCAAACACAGACACCCCAAGGTGAGTGTGTTGTGCCCCCAGGCTCCCTCATCCTGGGCACGTGCTGGAGGAGGGAGCAGACCCAGAACACTCCAGGGAGGCTTCCTCCAGCACAGTGCTGGCTTTCCTGGGATTTATGTCTCCATATTTCTGCTTTGAATCATTTCACAGTAATGCAGGATGAGGTAATGCTGCCTCATGGCAGACCCATCCCCACGCCAGGCTGGGGTCTCTGCAGCCCCATCCCTGCCGGGCTCGGGGGCTCCGAGGGGGCCCTGGCAGAGCTGGTTACACAACCCTGTTTGTTTGCTCTTCTTAGCAACCTCCACACGCGTTCCCCAGAGCTCCTCGGACCATGCAAGATTAATTGCTCAAATATAAAAGCCCTGTTAACCTGAATATATTATTGAAAACCAGCATATTTCAATCTGCCCTAGATTTGAAAATAGAGATGCCGGGTCAGCTCCTGGCATAAATCTGCAGAGCTCCTGGAAGCCGGCGGAGCTTCCCTGATTTACATGGGCAATAAAGGCGTCCTGGTTCGGCTGCCGGGGCGGGGTCGGGATCGGGAGCTCACCCGGCTGCCACCAAGGACACGACTGGGCCGGGGAGGGAGCTCAGGGGAACCTCTGAGCCCCCCGGAGCTGCCAGCCCGGCACTGCAGCATCCAACACTGCATTTACTGTGTGAAAGGCTATTTAAACCCACCCACCCCCAAAAAAACCACCGCCCTACTTTTATTTCTAATTTTTTTCTAAAAATGTTCTTTAAAAATTTGCGGCGATGTTGAAAGAAAAATTCTGGATAGTATGAGATGATGTAGGAATTTCCAGTCGGTCAGTTGGGGTTTTTTCTGTGTGGGCTGAGGTGGATCTGGGCTGGCTCGTGCAGGAGCCCCCAGCTCCTCACAACTTCAATGTGTGTTGCTCAGTGAGCCGAATTCCCACCCTCTCCCCACTAGAGGCAGTTTCCAAACAGATCGTTTTTAGCATTAAAGCCCAGTTTTGGTGTGTTGCAAAGCCCTGCCTGTGGGACAGGCGGTGTTGGGGTGCACAGGGGCACTGGCTCTTCCCTGGGGCAAAGGATCCTTTCTCCATCCCAATTACAGTGAATCCAGAAACAAACTATTGTGAGCTGAAGAGCAGAAAAGGCTCCTTTATTTTTTCGGGCTCAGCCCTGGTTGTCTTTGTGCCAGGAGGGAGGAGCAGGATCACTCCAGTTCCTGCAGCTCCCTCTGCCTCCCCCAGGGCTGCCCGTGGCCGGCTGGGAGCCGAGAGCTCAGGCCGAGTTGGAGGGAAAATGTGGGTATTTGGGCTCCTCCTGGCAGTGCTTGTTTGCTGCAGGGGCTGTGTGTGGAGCTGCCTCGCGTGATAACCTGGGGCTCACTCTTATCTGCCCCCAGAAGCTGCCCCTCTGCAGCCAAAGGAGTGAATTCCAACGGCTGCAGCTCATCCCCTGCCCTGTGCCAGGGGGGCTCAGAGCGGGCACAGGGCTGCCAGCAACTGAGTTCTGGTGCTTCACAAATTACCACGCTCTGCCTGAGCCTCTTTCATTAATTAACCCCACGCACGGGCCCGGCCCAGCACTGACGTGACGGGAAATATTTTGCTTTGGCTCCCATGACCAGCAATCCCGGTTTGCTGGAGCACTGGGAGCGCTGGTGCTGACCTGGAGCAGCCGAGTCAGGGGAGCCCAGAACCCTGGTGCCCTGGCCAGGCTGTGCCATGGGATGTGGGCACTGCCAGGGTGCTGTCCCAGAGGACTCAGCCCTTCCCTCGGGGTCAAAGAGCCACAGAAACGGTGACAGTCCCTGCAGGGGCTGTGCAGCAGGACCTTGTTGTCACCACTCAGCTGCTCAGTCCTGCAGCTCCACAGCCACAGCCCCTGGATCAGTGTCAGGCTGAGCAGCGGCTGTGAAGTGAGCCAGAATAAATAGTGTTCACAGAGGACTTTATGGGGCCTTAATAGAGCAGTTTGAGCTGCATTTCAAGGTCTTTCCTACACGCAGAGTTAATTGAGAAAAGCTATTGCAGTTTCAAGTGATGCACTCGCTTAAATCAAGTTCACTTTCATGTGTTGGTGTGCCCTAAATTACGCCAGGATGCATTTCCAGCCAGGAAATGCTTTGGAGTGAGGGCGTGCTGTCCACCAGGTATGAAATACTGGGAGAGGCCTTTCCTGGCTGCTTCGAGAGGAGAACCAGAAGCTGAGGGGCAGCACTTACCTCCCCGGGGTCATAAAAAAGCAGCAGAAAACCTCTGGACCCTGAGCTGGGTTTTCTGCAGCTGCAGGAAAAGCTCTTGGGTATTTCCCTGCCCAGAGAATGTACTGGGACAGTTGGACAAGCATCACCCTAAACCTGCATTTCAGTTCATCCCAAGATTGGATTGACTGAGAGACTTGAATCAAAATATTTTTGTTGTTCTTTTGAAGGAAATGCCCACTTTACTGGGAAGAGTAAACTTCCTTCCTGGCTGCTTCTTTTTGGTCTAAATATTTATGCTGAGAACCGTGAAACTGTCAAAATGCATCAAAACAATGCTTGGAGAAGGTTTTCTTTGGAGAAAACTGTGGGGGGTTGTGTGTTTCTTCACTCTTAGCAGAAATGGAAAGTGAAAAGGTGAAAGAACACTGGGACCAGGGGGAATTCTGGCGAAGGGAAATTGAGGTGAAGATTCTGCAGAAAATCGAGGGCTTGTTAAAGGAAGAAAACCCACAACACTGGAAGACATTATAAATGTGGGGTTTTTTTCATTGGTTTGTGCCCCTCCTCAGGCTGTGCCAGGGGAGGGTCAGGTTGGACACCAGGAGGAATTTCTCCCTGGAAAGGGTGGTCAGGCACTGGCAGGGGCTGCCCAGGAGGTCTGGAGTGCCCAGCCCTGGAGGTGTCCCAGGAAGGCCTGGCCGTGGCACTCAGTGCTCTGGGCTGGGGGACAAGGGGGGCATCGGGCACAGGGGGGATCCATGGGCTGGGAGGGCTTTTCCAGCCTCGGTGACTCTGGGATTCTGGGATCCTTTTCTGGAGAGAGCAGCTCCAGCCTGGCTGTCATTTCCAGTCAGGAGCTCTACTGGGCTTTGGGAGGGAGGCAGTACCAGCCTGGTTTTTCCCTTTATTTCCTTTTTCCCCCCAGGTGTGGAGATGTGTGAGCACAGTGACCATCACCTCCTGCAGAGCTGCACCAGCTGGGAAGGAAAGCAGCAGCAACATCTGGATGAGGGAACAGCAGAGGTGAGGATGCAGCAGGAATGCTGCTGCCAGTGACAAAATGCATCTCTGGCTGTTTTAAAAGACGAGGCTCAGAGTCTGAACAAGCTGGAGAATGCCAGGATTTCTCTGTCTGAGTCTGCCTTTCCCTCCTCACTTGTACCAAGTGCTAAAATGACTCATTTCTCCTGAGAAAGCTGCCTGCTCCCTTGGCACAGCCCTGCTCCCTTGGCACAGCCCTGCTCCCTTGGCACAGCCCTGCTGCCTGGTGCCCTGATGGTGACATTGCTTCATTTTTAGGGAAACTCAGCTGACCCCTGGTCATCCCACCCGTGGCCGTGGTGTAGCTGCAGATTTTTGCAAGGAGATCCCAGGGGAGAAGGGGCTGTGCAGCACCTTGTGCTGCCCGGGGGTCCAGGGCAGGGGTCCCCCGAGCTGGGCAGGCTCATCCCAGGGCAGCTTCCCAAGCTTTGATCCAGGCTCTGCAGGGTGAGTGCAGAGCAACCCCACCTCAGCCCGGGTGTGAATCCCCCCCAGCACAGTCAGCCCAGGGGAAATGCCAGGGCCCTTCCTCAGCTATTCCCGTGGGACAATCCATGGGCAGGGACATGGCCCGAGCAAAGGGGGGGATTATTTTGGAGAGAGGGAGTTCTGGATTAGGAATGTGACTTGTGTAAAGGCAGCATTACGGTTCAGGCTCTTGCAAGGGCTGCTGTAAGTAGAAAACTGGATTTATTGCTTTCTTTGTGCTGAATCAGGACTAACTTTGGTAGCAGAGGATTTGCCTTTACAACCAATCCATCCAAGGGCATTGAGTTACCGAGTGTTCCCCAGAGACAGGTGTGTAAAATGCTGTGTGGAGACATGGAACTGCTCTGCCAGAGCTCTGGACACACTCCAGCCTGGATCCCTGCAGGCTGCCAGCAGAGCAGAGCAGAGCCCAGCCCAGCCCCACACAGGTCACAACAGCCCCACATCAGAGCAGCCCCAGGGGCTGGGACAGGCTCCTCTCCCACGTCTCACTGACCCAGGAACATCCAGGGTTTTCTCCTCCTGAATTTGCCCAAACCACCGTGATTCGTGGAGTTGCTCAGGGAAAGTCAGGATGCTCTGGGAATGAGAACACTCTGCCTCTCTGGCTGCCAACTCGCAGGATGGAAAAACGCTCTGGCTCAGGGCAGGGCTCCTGGAATCTGTTCTCAGAGGCTGCTCCAAAGGCCCTGCTGCTGCTGGAGGGGCTGGTGCCAGGCCCTGTCACTCAGTGCTGCAGCTCCTGTTCCCCTTCAGCCGGGGGATCGAGGTCTGTTCCCTTCGGTTCCCCTGTGCCAGGGCAGCAGGTCCCAGGTGGATTCCCGGATACTGAGGACAGAAATGATGTGTGAGGTGGATGAATGGATGGGAACAAACCCTGGGGAGGGAGCAGATCCTGCCATGGCAGTGACAGGGGCTGGATCCCAGCCAGGGGCTGAGGATCTCCAGGCACGTGCCAAGTGAGGGAAACCTGCCTGGCAGGGAAGGATATCTGATCAAAAAATGAGGATGACAAAAACAAGTGTGTTTTCCCTGCCCACTCTCATTCACTTCATGTCCTGGAAATAATCTAGAAAAAAACTTTATTTCCATGAAACTCAGGTGTTTTGGAGTTTGACCCAGTTCTAGAGAAAAGGCACTTGACTCAAATACCAGCTCTAGATCTAAATTGCCACCAGATCTTGGATTCTGGTTTAGGGTCAATTCCATTTGAATGGCCAAAGGCAAATACTGCAAAAATATTGTGGCCTTAATTATTTTTTGGTAATTTAATTAGGAGCTTGATCTGGGTTTGGGGCAGGACACAAAGTGGATTAGGGGAGCAGCTGGCTCTTTAATTAGGGCCATTCCTCTTTCCCTAAAGTTCACCCTTTTCTTGCCCAGAGGCAGCAGGGCAGCCCCAGCCCGGGGTCATTGGGGAGCTGAGCAGGGCTGGGCACAGAGGGTGCTGGGAATGCTCCTCCCTTGCTGGAATCCCACTGCAGAGATCCCAAAGTACCAACTGGGAATGGTGACATGTGGCTATTTATGGAGGCCAGGGACTGGGGTAAATATTTATTTAGATTCCAATGCTTGATCTGCCACTGGTGGATTGTGTGGAAACACTGAGCCCACGCTCCTCCTGCAGCAATTTATATCCAGAGCCTCAATCTCCTCTCCTTCCAACGCTCCAAACACATTCCCCAGGATTAATCCTGCAGGGAATGGGCACGGCCTGGGTTCAGCCCCTGTGGCTCCATCTGGTCCCAGCCACCCAGGCAGGCATCCTGCCCTGGGTCCCCTTTGACCCCAGTGGCATCCAGAAACCCAAGCCCAGGACCCGGGGGGATGGCCCGGGGCTGTCACTGCCCTGATGGACAGACAGGCTGGGGTGGGGACCCGGGATGGAGCTGGGGGGTCACTGGGATCTATCCCAGAGCGATGGCACTGAGCTGTCCTGCCTGGGGACAGCAGGGCCACCCCTCTGTGCAGCCACCTCTGCTCCAGCACAGCCCCCCAGCCCCCCAGACACTGCCCTGCTCTCCATCCCCCTGAACAGACCCAGAGGAGGGAGGGAGGGGAGGGCTCTGGAAGGATCCTCCGTGTTCAGCAGCCAGGAGGGATGGACACAGGAGGGATGGACACAGGAGGGATGGACACAGCCATGCCCTGCCCTGGTGCCTCCCACCACAGCCAGTCAGCACACTCTGGGCTGCACTGGGAGGTTCCCCAGCCCCAAAGGGGCCGTGGGGCTGCAGGGGGGAGGCAGCAGCACTGAGGGCAGGTCGGGGTGAGGGGGCAGAGCTGGGCAGTGTCTGGGGGGGCTCAGAGACCAGGGACACGGGCCCAGCTGCCCCAGCCCAGGCAGAGCTGCCAAAGCATCCTCCCCCAAGAGCCCCCCAGAGCCAGAGCACAACTCCTGGAAGCCTCTGGAAGAAAACCCCACACACGGCCAGGAGATGAGTTTGCACTCAAGGTACCATTTTTATTTTGACATATATACATTACATAATTTAAAATACAGAGTTTTGGTGAGAGAAATGTTCTGTTTTTCAGATAAAAGCAGCCCACCGTGTCCCACACAGCCCCTTTGCTGCCCTTCAAAGGTGACCTGCAGAGAGCTCCTTCCCCACCTCCCTGCTGCTGCTGGGAGAACCTGCCTGCCTCTCCTCTCCCCCCGGGAAAAGAAGGTGTATGTACCTGTCCCTCCCCTCCAGAGCCAGTGCCAAGTGTCCTTTGCTGTCACACACCCTGTCCCCTCCTGCAGGGCTGGGAAGGAGCTGTGGGGACACTGGAACAAGGGAGGAGGAACCAGAGCTGACAGGGACAGTGTGGGTTCAAACACAGGGAAAACCTCCCGGGGTGAGGAAGGGCTGCAGGGAGAGGAGGTTCTGAGCAGCAGCTCGGGCAGATTCCTCCAACCAGAGGGAAGGAGTTGGGAGATGGTGAGATTTAAAAAGGCTCAGTAAATGAGACTCTTCCTTTGGCAGAGAGGCACCAGGAGCCACGGGGCACCTGGGGCTGTGACAGGACACAGCACCACACACCAATCTCACAGTCCCAGTTCAAGCTTTTTTCCACTAGTTAACCAGTGCTGGGAAGGCTGGGAGAGGTGAGAGCAGAGGGAGGTGATGCACTGAGGTCCTGAGACAATCCTCCCTGCAAATCCCCTGAGAAAACGCATCAAATGGAAATTTTTCTTTGCACTGCACCCAGTTAAAAGTTCCCTTCTCTGTCCTGGTATCCCAGACTTCACTAAGGCTCAATCCTCTACCATAAGTATGAAAAATATTCTTTATTTGAAGCCTGATGGCCACACAGCTGCATTTGGGTTGCAAGGGGAAACACTTTATCTGGGAAATGAAAATAAATTATGAGCAGCAAAAGCTCTCCCCAGTCTGTTAGAGTTCCAGGAGTGGGTCTGAAGTAGTGAATAAAAACTGATGTGCTGGGTTTTTTTCCAAGGATGTCCAAAAAGTCCTTCTGGAGACACAACCCCAGCAGAGAACCAGGCTGGAGGACGATGATTTGCCAACAGAGTGGCTGATTAGGAGAAAAGGGAAATAACGATATTCATTTTCATCGTGGCAAAAAGGCTCCATCTGGTGGTGTTTGCACCCAAAAAGGAGGTGAGGAGGAGGGTGGGAACTGCAGCTCACACTGGTTAGGCTGGTTCACAGCAGAGAAGAGTCTTGGACTCGAGGAAATCTCAAGCTGGGAGAAGGGGCAGCACGATGGGAAATGAAGTTGTGTGTGGAAAAATGCAAAGAAATGCACTTGCAAGGGGACAAATGAGCCCAGTGGGCCCAGGTGAGCCAGGCTGGGCTGCTCAGAGCCAGCACTGCCAGGCCACGGCAGAGCTGAGCTGCCCTGCATGGGGCAAGCACCAAAACAGAGATAGAGAATAACAGAGTCAATATTTTAATGCCTTTGTATTAAGCACAGACCAGAGCATTCCACCAGGGAAAGGGATACTGCAGGGACAGGAGCAAGGGGATTCTCCCCTCAGGAGGACTTTGATATGGAAGCAGGTTAAAAAGTCTGCTATTCGGTTAAAAAGAGGCAGCAACAGGAGGGGTGTGAGTGTTAAAAAAATGAAGGCTGGTCCTGCTAAGCCTGGGCAGCTGTGAGGGGAGAGGAGGGAGCTGCCAGGGACAGCAGGGAGGTTCCTGCCCCTGAGCTCGTGGAGTAACCAGCTTAAACTCCCTGTTCTGCAAAAGTCAGGGAGCTTTGGGGATGGGAGAGTGGAGCTTCCCTCCCTCCCCCAAAAATCCCACTCAAGCATCACCAGGAATGGAACAAGGTCAAGTCACTGCCCTGCCCTGGGGCAGCCAGGGGTGGGATGCAGCCCCAGTGCCCCCCACTGACAGCCAGAGAGGACAACTGGTCACAGCTGGGCTGCTCCTGTGCCAGCACCCGCTGAGTGACCCCCAGCAGAACTGGTGGGGGGGCAGGAAAACCCCCCTGTCCCCACCAGAGAGCACCCACAGGCTTTTAGTGTTTGGGAACCTGCTGGTGCTTCCCAGGGGAGCCAGCACAGAGCCCCTGAGCTCGGGGGGGCTGTGAGGCTGCACCCCAGCCCTGCACCCTCTGAGCCCTGGGGAGCTGCAGGGCTCCAGGCCCGGGCTGGGGCAGGGAACTCCTGCCAGAGGAGGAGCAGGAGGAGTGTTCCTATAGAAAGGGGTCGGGGTGTCTCTTAAAAAGATGGAGAAGGCTCAAGTCCTGGGCTCAGGAGCAGAGGGGATGTGAAGCAGCCCCACATGGGCTTACAGACCAACTGTAGCAGCCAGGGCTCAGACACAAGGGGGGTCTGGGCTGGGGCCGTCAGCAATGGGGGGCTCTGCACCTGCCCCAGGGGTGCACGAGACCCTACACACACACAGAGGCATTGCCATCACACCTCTGCTCCTCCTGAGGACCTGGGGGTCCCAGCAATGCCCCAGCACAGTCGGGCCCCATCCTCAGCAGCTTGTTGAGGCACCAAAAAGACAACAAAGAGGAGCCCCCCCATCCCCTACTTCCCTCCGTGGCTCCTGGGGATGCAGAGACCCCGGGCCCTGTGGAGGGAGGGGGTCCAACCACCTCTCTCCAGCTCTCTCTCGGGGGCTCCTCGAATCCCCCTCTCCTGGGAGACAGAGCAGAGAACAGAGAGAGCTCTGGGCCAGACCCCCCAGCCCTGCCCCCCTCAGAGCCTGAAGAAGCGTCGTACCAGCAAGTGCCCCACCACGACCAGGGCCACCACCAGCATGTACTTCATGTAAACATTGTCCAGGTCCAGCACAGCCACCTGGCAGGGAGCAGAGACCAGAGTCGGTCCTGCTGGAGCCGGGCTGTGGTGCTGCCTGAGCCCCCAGAGACCCCCAGACCCCCAGGACAGCCTCTGCTCCCCCAGAGACCCCCAGACCCTCAGCACAGCTCCTGCTCCCCCAGAGACCCCCAGACCCCCAGCACAGCTCCTGCTCCCCCAGAGACCCCCAGACCCCCAGCACAGCTCCTGCTCCCCCAGAGACCCCCAGACCCCCAGCACAGCTCCTGCTCCCCCAGAGACCCCCAGACCCCCAGCACAGCTCCTGCTCCCCCAGAGACCCCCATACCCCCAGCACAGCTTCCTTCTCCCCCATAGACGCCCCAAACCCCCATCACATCTCCTGCTCCCCCAGAGACCCCCAGACCCCCAGCACAGCTCCTGCTCCATTGAGGACCTCCCAGCCCCCCAGGACAGCCCCTGCTCCCCCTGCTCCCCCCGGCAGCCCCTGCCCTGCTCACCCATCCTCCCTGCTGGGCGATCCAGCGGGTGATGCGGTGCTGCACCATGAACTCCACGACGTAGCGGGCGATGCGGCGCAGGAAGCCGGGGAGGCCGTGCTGGAACACGTGCATGGCCATGCGGTACCCGAAGCTCAGCAGGGCGATCACCCGGCCCCAGTTGATGCCGCTCTCGAAGAGGCTGGAACAGAGCCCGGGGGGTGCTGAGTCCCTGCTCAGATCCCCCAGCTCAGATCCCCCAGCTCAGATCCCCCAGCTCAGATCCCCCAGCTCAGTACCCGGAGCCGTCCCGGAGCCTCCCAGCCCGAGGAAGCTCGAGAGGCACGGGCGGGACGGGAGGAAACGGCCCCGGAGTTGCACCAGGGGAGGTGCAGGTTGGATATTGGGGAGAGTTTTTTCACTGAAAGGGTTGTCCAGCCCTGGCACAGAACAGTGGTGGAGTCACCATCCCTGGATAGATTTAAAGGCCACATGGATGTGGCACTTGGGGACGTGGTTTAATGGTGGTTTTGGCGGTGCTGGGGGAATAGTTGTACTTAATGACCTTAGAGGGCTTTTCCAACTCAAACAGTTCTGTGATTCTGTGGTTGCAGGGCTGGGAATGCTGCACCAGTCCTTGAGGCTCATCCCAGCCACACAGACATGGTGATTTTGTGGCTGGAAGAGGCTCCCAAATGTGTCTACTCCAGGGTTTGGCTGCTGAGGGCAGGTTTGACACTGATTTATCTAGACCGGTTTTTGAAGGTGTTTTTCCTGGTTTCCAGCAAGCGAGAAGGGAATAAAAAATAAAAGAGAGTAGACTGAGGCCCTGTGTTTCAACCTGCTGCCCTGTTCTGGTGGTGCCTGCACTGCTCCCTGCAGAGCCTTGGCACAGGTACGGAGGGAGAGGGGAGTTAGAGCCCTGGAGGGAGCAGAGAGCAGGGAGAAGGACAGGGGTTATTTTACCTGAGTGCGTTACCGCCTCAGCCAGCGCGGCTTCCCGGGCAGGGGAGCAGGAAAAGGACAGAAGAGAAGCAGTTAGACACAAACACCGAGAGGGGGCTGTGCAGAGCCAGGGGTGCTCAGAGGAGCCATGGGGACACAGAGAACCCTCCTGCCTCTGCCTCCTGCCCGAGCCTGGGCAAACAAAGGAGTGTGCAGTGTCCTGGTGTCCCTGCAGCCACACGGGGTGGGCACTGCAGCCCTGGCTGCCACCTCGGTCAGAGCTGTACCTCGGGCACTGCAGGTCTGTCCCTCACTCACCTGTGGCTGTGCTTTGGGAGGGGCAGCTGGATGTGCAGCACCTGCACAAGCTCTACCAGCCTGTGGAGAATCCCCCATCCTGAGGGATCCCTGCTCCATGTGGACCAGGCTGGATGTGGCCCTGAGCAACCTGCCCGTGGAGGGGGGTTGGAATGAGATGATCTTCAAGGTCCCTCCCAACCCAAACCATTCCGTGATTCCATGACTTCTGTGACCACACCAAAGGCAGTGAGAACTGTTCCCTCCCCACATCCTGTGGCTGCATTTGTGCCTCTGGCAGCCAGACTCCTCGGGATGTCCCAGCCTGGAGCAGGCAGCAGCAGGACCAGCAGCAGCTCTGCCTTGGCTACGGATGCACAGGCACATCCCCCAGGCTGCCTGACCCCAGTCAGCTCCTGCAAGAACTGAGGTGCCTGTCAGGGGAAGACTGTCCTAGCAAGGCACAGGAGGAGGAGCAGACAGGCAGGAAACACAGAAACAGTCAGGGTGGGCTCACTGGGAGCTCGGCCCAGGGGCAGTGGGTGAAGCTTGAACAGACAGAGCCTGTGTGCTGGGATCATCCCTGTGTGCTGGGACAGTCCCTGTGTGCTGGG